>NC_136903.1:11721775-12083615 GCF_949606895.1 Notothenia rossii | reverse complement strand
GGGTTAGCTTGGGAGCTCCCTTCCCTTCCTCTCTGGCTCTTGCATGACATTTCAACTGTTTACAAAAGTTACAGTCTATACAATAGCTCCAAGTGAATTGTCACAACTTCACTGCAATCAATTAGTTCTGGTTCGTTGTCATTTTAGTTGTGACAAAGGCCAATAGAGAGCAGCTGTCCATCCACTTCAAAGTACTCGGCTCAGAATGACATCCCTGTCCCCGATTATACTGACTATGGAGGGAAGGAGGGGCCCTCCAGACCCTCTCATCCCCCCAGGGCCATCGTCACAGCCACGTCTGGGGAAAGTGTGAATCAAGGATCTCACAGCCAGGCCGTTACGCCTCCATCTGGGCCTCTGAATTAAACATCAGCTAGGCAGACAGGCTCCCTGCCCAGAGCTTGAGGGACAGGGAACAGGGGCCAATTAAGCCATGCCCGGTCCTTTCAGACCTTTCTTTGTAGCAATTAAGAGGGCACATTACAGACGGGAGAAAAAACTCATGATAAAACGGTTGGGTTTAATTTGACATCAGGCACAAATGGTTCTGTTCGTAATAAATCATAAACCTTTGGCAATTATTGAAACATTTATTATAAAAAACACAATGGGAGTGCCCTCAATAATAATAATTATGAAAAATCAGGGTCTTCTTGTTGTGATGTTTAGTTTACCGAAAGAGATTATAGTCATTTAAAAATAACTGTGCTCTTTGGGAGTCATTTCAGTACTGAACATGGAAACTCTTGCGTTGACCTCATGTCACAAGTTTTTCTTCACCACAGCACAGTTCCTCTTCTTAATCTCTGTCAACAGACTAGTGTTAGGAAATACTTGCCAATGAGACAAGGACAGGAATTATAGCAAATGAGGACTAGAAGTTAACAGATTTATTTCTTCTTCCATTGTAACAGACGGATCACAGATGTGGCTCAAGCTTCCAGTACAACAACCTTGATATGTTTCACAATAAAACTGAAGATTGAGCAAATAAAGAAACCACAAAAGTCATCTTTCTTCTAAGAAAATAAAAAATAGATAGATTGTATAGATATTGTAGAGATATGAGGTGGAAACACCAGTTTCCCTAGATTGTGGATATGAAAAACATTAAGGCTGACAAGAGGCAGACTGAGGTTGATTTACCTTTAGTGGTGCTGTGTGTGTCCCTGATGAATATATTGTTAATATTGTGCAGGCTGCAAGTATTTGGACAGTGATATGTTTTTCATTCTCTTGGCTTTTGTTCATCTTATTGCTTTCAAAATGAAACACTTGCTATGAGTGTGTTTTACATTTGGCGAGAGGCACAGGGTATATATGAACATTGATATAATTTCTAACTGGTTAATAAGATGTGGATGTTAATACCATTAAGTTAAAGATGATAGATGGTGTATGGATGTCATACAGACATTATAGTCTCATTTAAAACACTGCAAAGAATCACAGAGGCAAAACTAAAATGTCCCACTACTCACAAACTGTCCCCACAGCCACAATGAATCTGAACGTTGGTCCCCTGCAGAGCAAATGTCCTCTTAATTGGCAATGATTTATCCGTGGAGGGTGTTTGTTTAATGACAATTGAGAACCAAAGGCATAACATTAATGGGGAGATTTATCATTGTATGGCTTGTATAAAAAAAAAGTTTCCATTTTCCAAAGCATTAATATTTTTGATGGTGTTTCCAGATGGGGAACGTACAGTACAAAATTGGATAGAGAAGGTTCAGACTTGGAAAGAAAACCTTTGTTGGTTCATGTCAGTTACGATATAAAACGCAAGCACACCGTACGCGCGCGCACGCACACACACGCACACACGCGCGCGCGTTCGCACGCACGCACACACACACACACACACACACACACACACACCTATTTGTAAGCTGGCACAGACAATTATTTGGGATAGATATAATCTTTACAACATTTGCAACCAGGAATTCATTGCATTCGGCTTTCAGTAGGCCTATACGCCCCCTCCGAAAAGCTAACATTTGACATCAATCTATTCCCTCAGGGTAGGAAAAATTGTAATGACGGTGAAACTAAAAGAAACAGGTGTTCTTCCTTGCTATGCTTATCTGTGAAGGTGCTGAGAGTTACAGAAAGATTGTGAATCACTGCTAATTGCATGAGATTATAGTTGCGGTGTGCAAAATGAACTCATTCTAGTGTAGCTCGAGCCAACGCAGTTATGATAGTACTTTGGAGGTTTGTAGATGAATTATAACATGACACGGGTATTTCTAGATGTTAACTGAACAATGACTTTGGTTTACTGGAAACGCTGTAGGGGATTTACAGAAAGCTCACTTGATTATGATGTGCATTTGAAGAGCTAATTTGTCATTTAATAACATAAAAAAATGCCAACTCAGTTTTCCGATTCACCTAATAAAAAATGAAAGGATAGTTTGCCACTTGGAGACTTATAATTTTGAAACCACAAAGCCAACTGAGTTCAGAATAGCTAGGATTGTCTGAAGCGTATAGTTTCGCAAAGGAAAGACTGTTTTGCGGCTTCATGTATGACAGCTCTTTCCTCAAGGGAAGATTTATTGAAATTGTTTAATTAAATCTTAAATTGGCAGGTAAGCCCCACCTCTAATTATAAATGACAGTGTAAATGCTCTTTAGTCGGGCTCCTTGCTCAACTGATATTTAAAACTGGCATAATTGTGTGTATTTAAATGCTTTATCAAGAAAGGCAGCCATGACTAAACTAATTTATAGGCTAGACAAATACAATTCATTTGTATTCCGTGAAGGGCAAAAAGCATAATTAATGAATAAAGAAGAATAACCGAAAAGCCAGGAGGGAAATATCTGACTAATAATAAATCTTGAAACTCATTTCATGCTATTTCTGTAACTTAATATACTTTGTGTCTTAACTCGATATATTACACTGTGCTTTGGTGTCTGCGTTTTGTTTGCAGGACAAACATCTAGCCAGGTATTACTTCACAGATATTCATGATCTGTGTATTCATACTTGACAAAATATATATTGTTCACCTCAGAAGTGTAATGCTGTACAAGCCAAGATTTTGAACAGGCAAAAAAATACATTAATATTGAGTAAAAGCATGTTGTGTTAAGTGACCAGACGAAGGTGCAGGAGATTGCGTCAGCTTCTTTGGGTTTAGTCCAATTGACAAACTTTTCCAAGGCAAAGTTTGTCCGTCTTTGATTTTCAACAGTTTGCTTTGATTTTGTTATTCTTGTCCTACTTTAAGTCATAAGTAGCATTTATTTGAGCCAGTAGTAAAAGTGCTATTATTTACTCCTTTTTCTTTATTTTACATACATTAAACACACAACCCAAACAAGTAAAATTAATCAACCAGAAACGGAATATCTATAAGATAGATTTCATAATGTAGCAAATCTTACTCAACTGCAATCTTTTTTTCTAAACAGAAGTAAAACAACATATGATGTGGTAATGGTGGTTCAGCAATGTTTTACTTGCAATTGCTTTGCCATCGGGTCATGCTTATTGCAGTAAATTGCAACATAGAACACATATGTGTATATATATATTTTCCATGTGGGCAGAAAACGTTGGTTGCCACATGACTTTAACCAAGTTTTTGTCATCATCAGAGAACTGAAAGCAGACCTGACTAATAGCGTTTCCTTCCTTCCTTAAAACCGACTACTATTCAAGGACATATCATTTCAGTTCCTGCCACTCATTTGGACAGGACTGCTTCTTGATTTTTATACAGATACGTTGATCTAGTCTTATATACCATGGCGTGTCTTGCTGCCACTCTTGGTCTCGTCATTTTTTCAGGAATCATGGATCTCTCAGCAGCAAACAAAGACCCTTGCGATTTGTATGGCTTAGTTGGACAGAATCTAACTCTGCCGTTTGCCTTTGAGGGACTTGGGGTACATGAGCTGAGATGGACTCATAATACAAAGATCGTTTTCCACGGACAGCAGAGCAGAGTGTCTCATGGAAAAGCAGAGGACATCTCTAAAACCGGATCTCTTTTCCTGAAGAACCTACAATTCTCAAGTGCAGGGATCTACCGAGCGGATGTTGTGAATCCCAATCGTACTCTGGCTAAAACATGGCATGGCAGTCTCTGTGTGATGGACAAGGTAGCGAAACCTCAACTCACTTACATTTGTGATAAGTCAAGTGCTGTTATTCTAAATTGCAATGTAGCAAATCCCCGGGGTTTGACGTTTTCATGGACTGTCTTCATGGATGATAAAACTTTAAGCGAAACTAAACAAACTCTGAGCATATCATTGGCACAGCAGAAAGTTGTGCGGAGCTTTACATGTAGTGTGGCAAACAAAGTCAGCAAGGAGAAGAGTGACACTGTCCGTCCATACTGTGAAAGTCCACCACCGCCATCTTTGTTCGGTTTGAAATCCCAAATCCCTGTTTTAGCAGTGCTGGTAGGAGGGCCAGGTCTGATTCTGCTTTTGCTCGTCATAATCATCACATTATGTTGTCGCTACAGACGCATCAAAACACAAATGAGACGCATCAAAACACAAATGAGACGCAGGGATCAAGAGGGGCTTAGGATGCCCAAACTAGAGTCTAACATCAGCTCAGTTTATGAGACAATGCACCAATCTGAGGACGCTCCAACCGTGAGTCAAACTTCTTTACCCAAATACTGTTGTGAGAATGTTACACAACCTGAAGCTCGGACTGAAAACAAGCCAGCACAGCTGTCCGCAGATGCTGAAGGACAAAGACCTTCCCCTGTGCCGAAGCCGAGGACGAAGGGCCCCAAGTCACCAAACATCTGAATGTGCCATCCCAGGATCTAAGACATATAAAGGCTTATTTTTTTACCTTCATAATGTACAACTGAATCCAAATTAAATTGCCTTTGTTACTTGTATACTTACACGGATGCTGTAAATAGATTTTAGAAGTATGTGTGTCTGAGGAAAATTAGCTTAATCATGATATGCTGTGGACCTGCAGAGTAGAGTTTGAAACAGCAACATCTTCTTTTTCGCTGCAACTTCAAAATTGATATCATGGCTCATATATGTGGAATTGGACTCATTAATGTTTTTAATTCAGCCGATATAGTGGTGGGGGTTCAAAGTCGGTGCAAACGAGGTGTTGTCTGATCACAAGTACATATGAAACAGGAAACTGCGGAGGAATTTCAATATTGATGTATTGTTTATAATTTTTTACGGTTACTGATGGTCTTATCTGCTTCTTTTCTTCCTTAACTGTAAAGCCAATGTTCTTCTGTGTCATGAATAAAGACATTTCCAGACGTTGTGGAAAAAATCTGAAAAAATTTGACCATGCGTTGACCTAAACTTTTCACTATCTGACATATTTTGGTATATTTCTTAACACTTCTACTGAAACTTGCACACACTTAAATATTTTTTCCATTGAGTTTCTGTTATATAGATTAATCACACTATATGTATAAATATTTTTCTATTGAAATGAATTTGGATCTTATATTTGTAAGAAAAACTTATCTCTGTGAAACACGGTCCTCTGTTCCTACTTCTTGGATGTCAGCATTCTTGCACTTATTAAAATGTGCTTGCTTGCAAGAAGTTATTAATAAAGGGAAAATAATCAATAGAGGAATGGATTAGCTAAGGAAAATATCTATTATCTCCAATGGGTAAATGGTAATCCACACATGAAAGTGTTTGCTGTCTCGCCTAATGCTGTGTGACAGCAACATAATGGAATCCCCCTGAGCATCATCGCCTAAAACTTACAAGCCAATGTCATCTTTTGTCGGGCCATGCTCCTCTCCTGCGCTTTCTACATGGCTGAAATTTCAGTCCAGCCAGCAGGGATTTGGCAGTAAAGCTGGTATTGGCTCCTGGAACAATGCCATTTGTCTTTCTTGAGAAACACTGAGACTTGGCTGGCAACATGCCACGTCACTTCCCCACATCAGCTAAAAATGTGCACCATGTAGCCTACTAAAGGGCAACTCACATGCACAAGCTAAATGATCACGTACAGCACACAAACAGCTGAATTATGTTAATTGAGTCAACTGAATCTCCAACAACATACAGTTTCTTCTCAGGGTAAGACGTCTTAAGCTGCATATTTAGCCTAAATGTCATTGATCCATTTGATATTCATCAATATATTTATGGGGACACCATGTTACCATGGGGACAGTGACACTCTGGCCCCTTCACCTGCAAAACGTTACTTAAAGGTCTCCTATTATACTGTTTTTCATCAATATATTATAGATCTCAGATATACAAAACATGTCTCCGAAGATTCGGGTGATGAGGTGGGGGGGGGGGGGAATAACACAATAGCCGAAGTAGGCTACATAGTTCAATAGTGTTACCTTATATGGCATATTAGGAATTCTAGAGAAGAATTCTGCTTCGGAATGTTCACAACCAGGGACGTGACAGTGACTTTCCCCTCTGGAGAGAGCGAGAGTTTGTTTTTCTTTTTTCTGTTGTGGCCGAATCAACATGATGAGCCCACAATTAGTATTGTAGCGTCTCGCTGCGGGAAACACACTGTGTCAGCGGCAGCGTAGTCATCTGCCGGTGCGTTAAGACCACCTCAGTGTCGGATTTTGGAAACTTGATTTTGAGTTGTCTCATGGGAGTTAGGGTATAAGGGACAAACCAGGGGACTTTACTTCCTCTTGATACCGTCGGTTATTTACAAAAAAACACCTAAATATAGCCTGTTGTTATTGAGCTTCTGTCTTTCTGTGTCTTCTCATCTGTAAACTCCCTCAACGGGGCCGCTCGCTCTCTTTTCTTGATTGCCCTCTCACGGGTAAACAGTTCATTGTCCTGCTTCATTGTAGGATTTCTGCCATGTCTCTACCGCTTTAGTTTGACAATCTCTGTTACTAAGTTATGGAATACTAAATAAACAAGTAATTACCGTTACTGCGCTCATTATAAGAATACGAATAATGCGTATTGAACTGGTTTCATTATTTAGTGAGTTTATTTAAGGTAATTAGTTAGAGGCCCTATTTTATGTCTGGACTGCACATCAGTTACAATGGTCTGGTCAAACTACATTAGAACATAATTGTCCCCATGTTGTCTTTAATAATTACTAACATTAGATATTTTTGATGAGATATGGACCGCAAAACAAAAAATGTCCCTGGTTTGCATTTTTAAAAACAAGTTACCGAATGCAATAGTCGCCTTAGCTTATTTTGTTGTGAGATGTTAATTACTGTTCAATTTAGTTGATGTAATAATTCTTTCGTTTCTTTTACATTAAAAACAAGTTACAATTTTCAAAAGGTCTTATGTTTTTTATCGGGGGGAGGCCCTTTTTCCAGTTTAGAGCAATAGCCCTTCAAAATGTCTGTGCACGTCCCTGTTCACAACATATGACTACGGAACTCTGCTGGATCTCCATACCAACGGAACTCTCTCTGCTGGTCATTTCACACAAACCTGCTGGAGAGAAAGCATTAGAAAACCTACACAGAGAGCACAAGTTCAAATTATGAATGACAACATGTATTCTAAACACCTCATTGCTGAGATGGAGCTTGTCCATACTTTTTCCAAATTGACCCCAGAGGAGAGAAAGGTGGATGTCAGAAGACAAATGTATGTGGAGCTCAAAGCAGTGGAGATGGAGCACAGACAAACAGCTGCACTGGAGACCTTGGCAAAAAGTGAGAGGGACAGAGAAGAGACTCAAAAAGTGACAGAAAGTCTCAGGAAAGCAGCCATGGAGAAAGACAGGAGGAGGCAGGAGGAGGAAAACCAGTTGAAGCAAGAGAGGCTTCAGTGGCAACAGGTGATGCTGAAGGGAGTCAAAACCCCAACTCACAATTTCATCGCACTGAAGGAAGAGCAAGAGAAGAGGCGAGAGGAGGCAGATAGCCTGACCCCTGACCTGAAGTCACCTGAGAGAAAAAATAAAACTCTCTACAACAACTGGGTTACAGAGAAAGAAATGGACAGTAGGCCTGTCGTTGATGACTCCACCTATTTCCTGTTTGCTGCCAAACCAAACCCAAAGTCTGACGGTATGTATCATCAGGGTTGGGAGGGTTACTTTTTAAAATGTAATCCCTTACAGTGAAATAAATGAAACTTTGACATTAATTAAATGTATTGTGTCAACAGATCTCAAACTGTATTTGGTCAGTTGACCTATAATATATCGAGCTTTATTTCAAAAATATCTTGTAACAGTGTAATCCTGTTTGTAATCTCTATGTTTTTTTATGTAATAGTAATCTGATTACTCTGATTATCCTGACAACGTTATGTCGTCACATGTAATCTGAAACTCTATAAGCCTGTGTGTGATTTTCCTCTTCTGTGGCCTTTTGTTAAATTTTTGCAATACACTTTTATCTTCTAATATTTGAAGGAAAAACAGCTGGAAAAACAGCTGAGGTCAAAGAGACCCTGTGCATGCAGGACAGACTGTCAGTTGGACACTGGGTTGGACTGTACCATGCGATGAACCATGCGATGGACCATGTGATGAAACATACGAGGAACCATGCGATGAACCATGCGGTGAAATGTGCGATGAAACAGGTGAGGAACCATGCGGTGAACCATGCGATCAAGCTGGAGAAATGCCGGCTGAAAGCAGAGGCTCAACACGACAAATACATCGCCTCCAAGAGCCATGGCCCCAAGAACACCCTGCTGAATGGACTGTTGGACTGGTCCTTCTGCTAAAAACAACAGCCTCAAGTCCACTTTCTAACAGATTTCATGTTATTGTTATTTACCTTGTTTCTTGGTTTTCTTTAGTAAGAAAGCGTTGAAAAAGAAAAGTGTCTACAACAACTGGCTTGCAGAGAAAGCAATGGACAGTAGGCCTGTCAAGGATAACTCCAACTATCGCCTCCATCCTGCGAAGCCAAACCCAAAGTCTGATGGTATGTATCATCATCAGGGTTGGGAGGGTTACTTTAAAAATCGTTACACGATCAAATATGTAATCAGTAACTTAATCTGAGTATCAAAATACAAAAGTAATGTAACCTGATTACTTTCTGTAACTTTTGAATAACTTAAATAGGAAGAGCAATGCAAATAAAAACAAGAGAAAACAAACTACAATAAGACCATTTGTACTTAAGTGTATGTAACAATGTCACCTTAGAAAAGAGAAACTAAGGTATTTCAGATCAAAAATGTAGTAACAGTAAACAAATGCTCTTTAAGCTTAATAAATTAATCAAAAGTATAGACTGTATTTTTAGTTAAGAAATCAGGTGTCTACCTACTGCATCAAAACATTTATTTAAAATAAAGATGAATTAAAGTAGTCTAAATATAAACCAGAAATACAATTATTTTACTACGTTTACCTATCATATCGATATTTATTTCAAAATATCCTGTAAGATTGTGATCCTGCTTGTAATCTCTCTATTTATTTATTTTTAAATGTAGCAGTAATATGATCACTTATTATTTTAATGTAATTGTAATAGAATAAAGATTTATTTTTCATGTATCATGATTAAATAATATCGTTATGTTATCTAGAACTCCACAAGCCTGGGTTTCATATTCCTCTACCGTAACCTTGTGTTAACATTTATAATTAACATGCAAGTAAACTTTGATCTTCTTTTATCCAAAGGAAACACAGCTGAGGTCAAAGAGACCCCGACAGACTGTCAGTTGGACACTGGGTTGGAAAGTACCAGCAGAACCATGAGAAGAAGCGGGAGAAAAGCCGGCTTAAAGCAGAGGCTCAACACGCCAAATACATCGCCTCCAAGAGCCATGGCCCCCAGAACCCCCTGCTAAATGAACTGTTGGACTGGTCCGTCTGCTAAAGCAGCAGCTTCAATTCCAGATCAACAGATTTGATTATTGCTTCTTGGTTTTCTTTATTGTGTTTTCTTAAGTATAAAGGTGTTCATTATAAAATCATCAAGTTGTTTTGTCTACTCTCTTACATACATTTTGGTTAAGATGTGTGGTAAGTAACTAAGTACATTTACTGAAGTACTGTAATTAAGTACAATTTTGAGGTACTTGTACTTTACATAAGTATTTTCATTGTATATTACTGAGACACTGACAAAACTCCTCCGCAAAAAGGCATGGCACTCTCATATCAAGAGGCACATAGAGCCCTTCATTTATCTGGCCCACACACACACACACACACACACACACACACACACACACACACACACACACACACACACACACACACACACACACACACACACACACACACACACACACACACACACACACACACACACACACACACACACACACACACACACACACACACACACACACACACACACACACACACACACACACACACACACACACACACACACACACACCTTTGCCAGATCTCCCAAATGGAAGGGAAATACCTCTGAAATGTGTTTAATCAGTGACTTTCGGAGTCTAGAGGATATACCCTTTTGATCTTGGAGTGTGTGTGTGTGTGTCCAGGAAAAGGGTCAATTACCCATGGAAAGTATTTATACTCATGTCAGATCGTTTCAATGCAGTTCTCTCGTTGTCACGGGCCGCCAATTCTGAGGAGAGTACAAAGTACCAAATCAGAAAATCAGAGGTCAGCCAGCACATTGGCCTTTTCAACCGATTTGTCTGAAATTACAAAGATGATTATGAACTATTAGCATTCTTGAGCCAACTTAGCACTCTCTGACCTCAGTTATTTTGCTGAAACTTAGAGCATACTAGGCAATACGTTTGTTGAATAAACAATCTTCCACTCAGTTCCAAGTGTATTGACAAAGCATTAGGGCCAATTACTCTCTAAAACCAAACAAACAGAGATATAATAGCTTTGAAAACCATGTTGTTAAAAGTAATAGCCTTATAAACGTCATTCAATATGGAAAATTAGTGGATCCTATATTTAGCTTTTTCACATTAGCCTTGTATTAAACAGTGGTAAATTCATTTTCATATGCCCCGTTAGGAATATAATTCACACTATCCGTCAACACTCCAGTCTTATTTATTTGTTCTTCTCCGTCATTTCACACTTTGTGGATACGCTCTGCACAGTCTGTGGCTGTCTGAAACACACCAAGTCAATTTCACAAACTTGCTGAGGAATCAGGCTGTAGTGAATTTTAATAGAGATGGAATATTTTCCAGACCATTGAGATTTAACACTTCTCAGACAACTCTGTTCATAAAAGATTTCTTTTTGTACCAGATTTCCCTTGAAAAGCAGTTTCTCTGGTCTTTGCACCCTTGCCAATAATCCATCATTGTCTACTTTGACATGGTGAGAGAGACTCCTGCAGAGGCACATTTTATGAAAACCCTTGACATTAGGCTTCGTCTGACTGTAGCCTAACAATTTTATAATTTTCGTCATGGATCATTAAAGTTATAGAAAGCACATGTTTTCAACAAGGCGTTGGAAGAAAAATAACTGAGGATTGCCTTGAAAGGATTGAGAGGTTTTTTGGATTCATTTGTGTTTTGCTGCTAAGTCCTTTCTAATGCCTGCACTTCTAAAACAACCGCTCATTTAAAGTGAGTTTATGGGTTTGCTGAGGTCATGGAGGAGAAATCTAAACACGCATGTATCTAAACGTGGTATATTCACCATATCATATGCCTAGGAAACACAGGGGTCACACAGGAAGAAGAGGTGTACAGAATCAGTGTTCTGACCATATAAGTAAAAGATAATTCACATAATTTCATTCTAATGCCTCAGCAGCTGCACTGAGCCAAAGAGGCTGGCATGCGAAAAGAGAAAAAGGCTGGGAAAACAACAGCCCTTTGTCAGACAAAAACAGGAGCACTGCTGCCATTTGTAGCAGCGAAGGAATGTGACAGCACCAAGGTTTTTTAGACATGATACCGAAAATCCCCGCTCTCATCAAATACTTTAAAAATAGTTGTGGTAGCAGAAAACTACCGTAACGTGATGTATTGTGTAAACCATCCAATGGGAACTGCTGGTGTGGCAGCAAAGACTTCGTGCTTCAGCTTTTAAAAGCAGTGAAAGTCATGTTTAGTTTAATTGTACTCAATTATATCCATTTTGTTGGTGTGTTTAAAAATGTCTGCATTGGTTCAGGAATGTGTAACAGGGCGGATAATTGTCTTGTCAGTTTGTAACAAGGGGGCCAGATGCATCACGGTTTTCACTTTGTACCTACAGAGACCGATGCAGCGTACCCAGATAGAATTAAATATGCACATGTAATATGTGGTTACACCTGGTTCGGTTTTATAAATCTCAATGATTGTGGAACCATGGGTACGCATTCATGTGCATAATTTCCAGCCCTTAGGACTAATATACATCTACATCTGGCCCCAGGTTTACCTCACAGCTTGTCTCCATCTTGGGTATTGCTACAAATTTAAGGAAAAGCTCCTTTTCAGAGGATGAATCTCATCAAACATTCCAGGAGAATCAGCTGTAGACAAAAGGGGCTAAATCCAGTCCATGAACGCTGTAAAGCAGACCTATCATTTCCACTTAAACTGGAGCTCTGTAATAAAAATGCTTCTATCAGCCAAATTACCCATCCATGGTCTTGCACCTGATATAAATCAGATGGAAGAAAAATTCCCCCTCTTGCTTTAATAAGCATCTTGTGTTCACAGACTCAACATTCACACAAGATCAAACCTTTCTGTAACATTCTTGGATATATTGTGCCCGTGCGCCAACACAAAATTACAACTTACACCCCACTATGATGTGCAATTTGCACAATAAGACTTTTTGCTTTGCATTGGGGGCAAAAGCATTTAAGATGATTCACCCAGATAGCTATAATACCTTTTGAGGAACACCCAGAAGAGATAATTTGGATAGTTTGAAGCCTTTGTCTTGGTCTACGGGCCTATCTCCTCTCAGAGAAAAGGATCCCTTAAGCCTTATTGTGTATGTGGATTCATGCAGGGATAAGAGCATGTCAGTGACGGGCCATGCAACAATAGTAGAAGATGAGAGAAGTGTAAAAGGTGTGAGAGAGGGCCAACAACACAAGGTTTTGCTTTGACTATGCCATGCCTATCTAGCAGCGCATCAGCACAACACTCCAATGGCCTCCCTGTGTGGCCTTGGTTCCTTCAAATGTCTTTCAAAAGGTGCTTTGCCTCTTGCTGTGGCCTCATACTGGAAAAACTCCTTGAACTTACTCTATTACCAAAATAGATAAGCGTTTTGGGGGGAAAAAATGTGTTTGCAGGTTATGTATTGCTGCCATGGAGACAAACTAGTTGAGTGAATTAACCAGAAAAAAAACACAAATCCAAGTTTACCATGGCAAACAATAGACATTACATCCAACGAAGAAGTCAAGCATTAAAGTGATATTGTATGAGACACATGCCGTTTTAAATCTTTTGTATTCAGTCTCCTAAGGACAGAAATAATTGCTACAAAGTATGAGTCATCTATCACAAGCCACATTTATTTTTAGCTGTTAGGTAAGTAGCAGAAGTTGTCAGAGAGGACAAATTAATAGAAACAACAAAAAAACTATTTTCAAACACATTATTCTAATCACTAGAATATAGTGATCGTTTCCATGAAAGAATACACATCTGAAACAAATCCATGCGAGCGTTGATACTCTATCAAGCGTGACTGTTTAATATGAATACATTAAATCGTCTGTCTAACAAGTCCTCTCAGCCAATTAATCGAGTCAAATCTTGTCCTTATGGCGACTGACAGACAGTCTGGACGAAGCGGACACTGATGCTGCATTTTGTGCCAATAAATGTGTCACGAGCAGCTGGGTGGTGTAAGTAGTTCAGCTGCAGTACCATATGGAGTGCTAAAACTGAAACAAAAATCCTGCTGCCACCATGGCATGTTAAAAGCTCATGAATCTGTCCTACAGGACACGCTACATTTCTGATCTGTTTGGGATGTCCGTGTGCACAATGGGAACAAAGGCGAGTGGTAAAGGCACGGGGCTTGGATTCAATGTTGCTGTAAAAACAATTCAGGGAAGGTGCAGCAAAGAAGGGGGCTTTGTGGTTTTCTGACATGAAAGTTGAGAACGCATGTTGGTTACTTTGGCCGTTTCAGAGCAGCCACCGTTTTGATTTACTCCTCGCATCATTTTTTACAGCAGACAGATTTTGGCTTCAAGAAACGTTTCTGTTTATCTTTAAGCTTACTGAAGATCATTAGCTTTTTAAGACAACGATGTGATTCGTCTTATAAAATGCAGGCCTCACAGATTTGTACTCTTGGTCCGATGTACACTGATAGAACAGAATAGAATTGGGAGGGACGAAACCCTCTTTAATGGTCACACATGCAGAGCACACAACACACACAGTGAAATGTGTTCTCTGCATTTAACCCATCCTAGTACCAGGAGTCTAGTACTAGGAGCAGTGGGCAGCTATTGCACAGCGCCCGGGGAGCAATGGGAGTGAGGGGGGAAGTGGGGTGTCCGGTGCCTTGCTCAAGGGCACCACGGCAGGGCAGGAGGTGAACTGGGACCTCTCCAAGTAGCAGTCCACACTCCATACACTGCTTTATCATGTAGAGTAAAAACATTCAAAGCCTATATATAAATAAAATAGATATATAAAACAAAAAGGTGTGTATCTCGCTTTAATGTATACAGTTAAGGAGCCTTTTTGTTCCTCCTTTGCTCAAGTTCATGAAATACATCTATTCCTCCCCTATATAAGCCTCTCAAAGCTCAGTATTACTGGGACTGAGTGGATGGCTATATTATGTACTCTAAAGTATTGAAGTACATTTGAATATAAGTCTAGTCTATTGTTTAATTATAACATCTTCAGATGCCAACTGGAGACTGGAGAGCTTTGTTGGCGGCTATAGAGTGATAAAAGCTTCTCATTGGCTATCGTACCGGCCTATTGAAGTGGTTTTGTCTGTTTGAGTAGCACTATCACCAGACAGACTGGCTGGAGTGCCCCTTTTGCCATGCTAATAGACTAGCATGGACACATACACAATCAAATAAATACACTTGTACAAAAGACGCACACACACACACACACACACACACACACACACACACACACACACACACACACACACACACACACACACACACACACACACACACACACACACACACACACACACACACACACACACACACACACACACACACACACACACACACACACACACACACACACACACACACACACACACACACACACACACACACACAGTACTCCAGACAGGAAGACATGCTCAACACAGAGCAGCAGCAGCAGCAGTTAGACCGGCTCTTAATTAGAGCAGGTAGACAGAGGGGTGGGGATGTTTTGAAGGGGGAAGGACGCTGTTGAGGTTTTGAGGGCCTTTTGAAAGATGAATAGCTGGACAATAGTGGGCCTTTCTTGTGGGTTAAATGTGATCACACCCACATGCGGAGAAAATATGATTTATATTCAGAACAGGAGCTATTTTCATCGAGTCCCAGTTATAGAGAGCGCTCAACCCAAAGTGTCTAAGAATTTCCCATTTTTCTCTTGTCCGGAGATGGTATCTTCCTTTGACAAAGGAGGGCTAGACTACATGTCCCTTGGGTACAAGAACCCATAACCTATTACTTAGTCAAGCGATGAGAAAAAAGTGGGACCTTCAGAGAAGTGATTGATGAAAGTTAACCCCGTCAAATGCAGGGTTATGGATCAGTGCAAAACGGGACATAAATCACTTCCAAATGGCCTTACCTACCACTGTGAGATCAGGCTGATACACGCTTTGCTCTCTCTGCTTCCACTATTTTTATTTCTCAATCTATTTACCATTTTAGGTATTTTTGTAGAAGTAGTGAAATTTCGCCGAGAAAAACAGTGCCATTCTTAGCTTACGTGAAGAAAGGCACGTACGCTGTTGATATCCTTTGATATAATATCCTAAAAACAAGCAAGAATATTTTTCATTTCATGTTTTAAATGTTATCTGCAATAAACTAAACTTGAATATTTAAAAAGTGACAAAGTACAGAAAACACTGTTAAGATTTACAATATTTGAAGGATTGTTGTACACATAAAGAACGATTTAATACAGTATAGGCTTGTTTGACAAAAAGGAATTCAAGGACAAACTGTCATTTTTAAATTGTCAATCAATCATTTTGAGTTTTTGAGGCGAGTTCTCGGTCTTTGAGGAACAGCTCTGTTTGGCTCTAGTTTGAAAAAGGCCTGTTCCTTTGCAGCAAGAAAACAATTGAGTATAAAAAAAAGCCATAATCTATTCTGAGCTACCTTGACAAGAATTCCCCCATGACCGCTAACGTCTTTTTCATAAGCTCTGCACATTTTTCCACTGAATAAATACAGCGTGTCGCTTGCTTCTCGCACGCAGTACAACAAACCCAAAACTCCTGGAGCCATAAGAAAGAAAATGTTTTTTTTTAGGATATCTGTTGCTTGTATGTTCTATCGTTTGTGTCATCATGTGTGTGTCACTGGATTGTCCTGTATAAACCCCACAGGCCTCTTGTTAGTGTGAAATGCAGTCGAACAAAGGCGACATTCTGTTAAGAGGTTTAATATACCCTGGTGACGTGAGCCACAACAGAGTGTAAAAATCTCCAGAAAGCTCATTTGATTGGAGTGTTAAGCTGTTAAAAATAATTAGCCCCCCTCCCCTCTTGTTATCCAGTATCTAGCCTTACACACACAAAAGACTGGCCACCAGCCATTCCCGTGTCTGGCCTTTGCCTCATTCATCCTAACTATGCTGACATGGGGCAACATTTTCCAGGCTGCTTAACAGCCTAAAGTTTTACAATGGGAAAGTATTTTCTGCAACAAAAACATTGCCACTGGTCATAATGTGTGCATTACCTAAATGACTGTCAGCAGGCTTTTATGACTATTTTGCTTTGTTCGCCTTGAGAATTACAGCTCCTTTTGTCGAACAAATATAGTCAATAATAGCTTCAAATTGTTAGATATCCTGCCTCCTGAGTTAAAACAAACATCCCTGAGCAGATATGGAAATCTTTTTATGACTGTCTGTTCACTAACAGTCCTATTTGTGATTCACACCAGAGTCTCACATTCATGGATCAAACAATGCCAGTAAATTTTTCATCGCACCACATGTGCACATGGGCTGTTGGCACATACATCCAGACCCCAGGGGTCCAACACCAACCCCCACCCCCTTCATACCTCCTCCAGTTGGACTGTGTCTATCTGACAGCAAACCACCGGCCCTGTGCAGTGAATAGGTGGTCAGCTTTGGACCGAGGCTGCAGTCGGCCACACATCGCATGCAGCTGTTACAAAATGGACAGTCAAGCCATGTAACACAATACCTAAAAATGACCTCATTCAGTCTCAGCTAGTTAAAGTCAAAGCTGACACAATTTCCTTCAAAAGTCCTGGCAGCCAGGCTGACGGTTCGGTGTATAAAGCCTGAGAGGCAAAGTGCCAAGGCTTCTACCCCAAACTACTGATAGCCCAGTTGGCTGGGGAGATATTGTGTTAATTTTGTGTGGTTTGCATGGATGTTATAGCAGACACAGAGAATAAAATACGAAATCCATAGGCGCTATGTGCTAGAGTACTTTTCCCAGTATAGTTCCGATATAGTTCCGAAAATGTGCGTTCACACCAAAAAAATCCGGGACTAGAACTTAGTTCATGAGAACCTTTTCACCACCTGCTAGAGAGCAGGTACTTTCATGGGAGAAAAAGGTTCCCATTTCTGATTGGCTGGGCGGATTGCAAACCACGCCCCGTAAACGTCCCAAAAAGTTTTGTGAAGCGGCCATTTTATTATCCTCGAATTAGCAGCATTAGCATTAGCCCAGCGCACAAACGCAGAGAGACTAATTTATGGCAACACAAAAGAAAACATGGGAGCGGTGGAGCGGTGGAGATGAGGAGGTGTCGGCGTTCAGACAGTCCCCAACTCCGGGGACTTCCAGCCGGGAACTTCGGGTGGCAGTATACGCCTTGAAGTTGTTTGCAGCCTGCCAGTAAACCAATAGCAGAAGAAGAAGTGACGTCAGCGTCTCATTTGACTAATCCTCCCAGGGATTTATTACGGTATGAACGCGATCTGCTCTTTAGAGAACTAACTACGGCAAAGTACTTGGTGTGAAAGCGCCTCATTTTTCTACAATAGAATGGATGGGTTATTATGTGAAGCAATAGGAGGTGTGTATGTGTGAGGTAAGGATTTGAGTTTACCTCCTACTGAAACAATGTTGGCTATTGTAGTGATCACTAATTTACTCATGTTACATAATTCACTCATGGAACTACAGGTTGGGGGTATTTTTTCCACACGGACACATATGATGTTGACTACTTAGTGTGTGCCGCCGCTCTCTTCTTTCTCTTGTCTTCCCGGGCTGTTACCTGACAATATGTGGTTTTCGGGTTTTTGCCTGCTTAATAAAGCCAACTTTGCACCTTCGATGCACCGTCTTTGACTCCCTTCTCTCGGCACTGGTGACCCTGACATAAGTCTCGCAGAAGTTTCCGAGACTAGACCGAACATGGCTAGAAACGCCGTTTTTCGCAAACTGCCGGAGATTTTTGGAGACGTCGGTGGCTGCCTCCTGCACACGGACTGAGGCTCGGTGCGCCCTCCGCGGAATGGCCGATTCGCCATTCCCACATCGTTTCGGCACTGGGAGACAGCAAGCCTTCCGACCACATGGAGACGATACACGACCTACGGAAGAACCCGACTTCTTTTTCATGGAGCTGTTTCTTCGGGACATGCGGCTGCGCTCGGTAACACGGCTAGTGTGGAGCCCCGCGCTTTAGCCGAAGAAGCTGACCATTTCTTTATGGCCGCCCGGCGATCTACCCCTGGGGTGCTGGCCACTACACGCAGCGGCACCTTCCCTGGTGGTGGCACGCCGCCTAGCAGAGGCTCCGAGGCCGACGACATCGACTAACGGCTACAGGCTTACAGCTAGCGGCCGTCAATCAATCAATCAATCAATCAATGTTTATTTATATAGCCCAATATCACAAATGTTACATTTGTCTCAGTGGACTTCACAGTTTGTACAGAATATCAGTATGACAATACGACACCCTCTGTCCTTAGACCCTCACATCGTACAAGGAAAAACTTCCAGAGAAAACCCCACAGTTTAAAGGGAAAAATGGGAGAAACCTCAGGGAGAGCAACAGAGGAGGGATCCCTCTCCCAGGACGGACAGACGTGCAATAGATGCCGTGTGTAAATTGAAAAGATAATACATTTGCAACATAGGTAGTCCAAATGTTTTGAAATGCATGTGTGTATAATAAGAAGATGAATCCACGAGGATATCCATCCAGGACTTATGATCCAGGACCGCAGCCACGACTCAAGATCCAGGACTCGCAATCCATGACACAGGACCGCAGGATCATCCATGACTCCGGATCCCGGCGTATATAGACACCAAAAAGAAAGAAATTTGGGGAAGCTGGGTTAATCGGAACATGAGAGTACACAGGTATAGACAGAGAGAAGGAAGAAGTAAGATGTCCCCCGACAAACTAAGCCTATATCAGCAAAACTAGGGGCTGAATCTAATCAGCCATAACTATAAGCTTTATCAAAAAGGAAGGTCTTAAGCGCACTCTTAAAAACGGATAGGGTGTCTGCCGTCCGAACACAAACTGGAAGCTGATTCCACAAAAGTGGAGCTTGATAAGAAAAGGCTCTGGCTCCCATTGTACTTTTAGAGACTCTAGGAACAACCAACAACCCTGCATTCTTGGAACGCAATGCCCTAGTAGGACAATAGGGTATAATGAGTTCTTTAAGGTAAGATGGCGCCTGCCCATTAAGGGCTTTGTAGGCGAGAAGAAGAATTTTAAATTCTATCCTGTGTTCTATAGGGAGCCAGTGTAAGGCAGCCAGAACAGGAGTAATGTGGTCCCTTTTCCTAACTCTGGTTAGTACACGAGCTGCAGCATTTTGAATCAGCTGAAGCGACTTGACTGACTTCTTGGTACACCCTGATAATAAGGAGTTACAATAATCCAGCCTTGAAGTAACAAATGCATGGACTAGTTTCTCTGCATCGTTTTGAGGCAAGATATGCCTGATTTTTGCAATGTTACGTAGATGGAAGTAGGCGGTCCTTGAAATTGATTTTATGTGGGCGTTAAAGGATAAATCCTGATCAAATATAACACCAAGATTCCTTACAGTCTCACTGGAGGCCAAATTAATGCCATCCATAGTTAATATATCTTTAGATAATTTGTTTCGTAGATTCTTCGGGCCAAGTACAATAACTTCAGTTTTGGTCGTGTTTAACATCAAAAAATGTAAGGTCATCCACGTTTTTAAGTCCTTGAGGCAGTCTTGAATTTTATTTAGATGATTAATTTCATCAGGCTTGATTGATAAATATAGTTGAGTATCATCCGCATAACAATGAAAGTTTACAGAATGATTCCTTATAATATTGCCTAACGGAAGCATATATAGGGTGAACAAAATAGGTCCAAGCACTGAGCCCTGTGGCACTCCATGGCTAACTTTGGTTTGCATGGAAGATTCATCGTTGACACGTACAAACTGAGAGCGTTCAGATAGATAAGACCTAAACCAGCCTAAAGCAGTTCCCTGTATGCCAACTAAGTGCTCTAGTCTTTGCAATAGGATATCATGGTCGATAGTATCAAATGCAGCACTAAGATCGAGTAAGACAAGAATAGAGACAAGTCCCTTGTCAGAGGCTATTAGAATGTCATTTGTGACTTTAACCAGAGCTGTCTCTGTGCTATGTTGTGTTCTAAAGCCAGACTGAAAATCTTCAAATAAATCATAGTTTCTTAAGTAATCACACAGCTGTTTTGCGACTGCTTTCTCAAGAATTTTTGAGAGGAACGGAAGATTAGAAATAGGTCTATAGTTGGCTAAAACCTCTGGATCGAGGTTGTGCTTTTTAAGAAGCGGTTTTATCACTGCTACTTTGAATGATTTTGGAACATAGCCTGATAATAAAGACATATTCATAATATTTAATAAAGAAGTGCTAATTAATGGAAAAACTTCTTTTAACAGCTTAGTTGGAATCGGGTCTAAGATACACGTTGATGGTTTAGAAGAGAGAATCATTGAATTTAATTGTTCAAGGTTTATGGCTGAAAAGCATTCTAGTTTACTATCTAGTGTAATATTATTAGAATTTACGTTTCCGGGAGCTGTTGATAACACTATACTGGTCAAAGGGAAGAGGTCATTGATTTTGTTTCTAAGAGTAACAATTTTATCGTTAAACACCGGCTAACAGCTAACCACGACAGCTAACGGCTAGCAGCTAACAACGACGGCTAACAACGGCTGGCTGCTTCCATGTGTTAACATCTGACTGTTAACCCTTGTTAGTGGTGCCGGATAGGAGGTTCGACCAGGCCTGGTTGACCTTGTGTGGATCCTCACATTTTCGCCCACCTGTTTTTGACCGTGGACAGGACGACCCTTAAGAGCTTTTTTTGGTGCCTGAGAGGAGGTTCGATCAGACGGTCGACCTCGTGTGGACACTCGCTTTTTCTTTTCTTTTTTAGTGTGTGCTCCCCTTTCTTCTTTCTCTTGTCTTCCCGGGCTGCGACCCAACAACATGTGGTTTTCTCCTGCTTAATAAAGCCAACTTTGCACCTTCGATGCACAGCCTTTGACTCCCTTCTCTCGGCACTACACTGTGAAAACATTTGAGAACAGATGAACTAAGAAGTTTGATGGTTCTGCTTGTTGCTCTTTTGACAGCCATACAGACAGCTATCTGAAATGTGAAAAACTGGAACAAAAGATTATCTCCATGTATTACCACAAACTCTTCATTCTATTCCTCATGGAATACAGTTCAAGCAAGAAGATCAGCTGTGCGTATGCAGACGGATGAACAGCTTGCACAGACAACAGGAACTAAAGAACAGTATCAAATACATGTGTATTTGTAATAAAAAAATGACTAAAACATATTCATTAAAATGGTTTGTGTCTTAGGTCACTTGATGTTGCATGAGGTTGGAGAACTCCACTCAGGTGAGACAGCCTGTGGTTGTGTGAAGCTTTGCTACCATCTACTGGTGAGTAACCAAGATGCATTACAATATTCACCAAAAAGTTCACCAAACATTAGTTCAGTTCAATCAGCGTTAATAAAACTGTTTTAAACTCTAAACTATTATATTTAAAATAATCACTTGTAAAATGCATTTCAACAAACATTATAATTCTCTTATTCATTAATTAAAATATAGGCAACAAATTAACTGTTTTTTCTTTTACAGAGTTAATTTTGCCATGTCATAGTAAGAAAAGCACAAGTGTAAATATTACATTATGGATGTCTGAATTCCATTTACCTTTTGGTGCAGGCTCTCAGTAACACTGTCGGGGCTGACTGGGGCACTTGGAGCCATCGTTAATGATATCAGTAACACCTGTGCTTTCCCATAATGACATGTCTTTATGCGTCCTGTGAAAAAGGCACATTCTCCAAGGCAGTAGTTCATCAGTCAACACTATTAATTGCATTAGTGTACCAAACATGGAGAAAACTTTCAGAAAACAATCTGATGAAGCTTGGCACGAATGTTGTGTAGATTTTGTAAGCAAGAGGAACCCCATCATAAACGACACAGTTAGTCCCATTGAGTGTGACAGTAAAAACGCCATGCACTATTCCATGAAAAGTAGAAATATGGAAGCCAGTCATTTTTCTGAATTTAAACCTGAGCTTTTGCTACTGTGACATGTCAAAATATCAAACTTTTTTTCCCCCTTTTTTTTTTATCAAAGGGACATTTTCGCTTCAGGGATGGTTTAATAAGCAGAAAGGACAAATAAACTGGATCTAAATTATTCAACCTAAAAAACATTCTCAAACACATATGCAAAAATGACAAATGTCCAACCTTAAAGTCCTTACTAGATCATAATAGGCCTGCATTTTTGTATCTAGAATGTTTAAATGACTGCAGAAAAAGCGTACTTTTCCTGCATTTTAACGGGCTCCATCCGTCCCTGCTAAGAACACATAATGAGGCAGACCTTCAGTATTTGCACAACAACGTGCTGATGTATCAACATCCGAGTCATACTATCTTCAAACCTATAAAAACATCAAACACACACACAGTAGGGGTGGACCCCATTCGACATATTATGATGCTATAAAAAAATTGTAAAACAAGCTAATTAAACAAGCTTTTGTTTGTAAAACGATTTTTGACAATCAACTGCTAAACTGAAACATATTGGAAGTCAATTATTAAACAAATGGACAAAAAAAAAAAACACTTGCTGATGTGCCCAACAGGGACAGGGGCTGTAATATCGTGTTTGGCACAATAGGGGTCCCTGTCTGCTCAGTTAAACAAAATACATGATTTATTGGGTGAGAGTAGGGTAGGAGATTTGCTTAATGTTAACCAGTTAGTCTCATATATGTGTTTTAAGAGGCAGGTATGGTTTTATCCTGTTGTATGTTGTTTATTTGCAGTTTAAACAAAAAAAAACTAAATGATATACATTGTACACATTAAATTGTAACCTATCAAGAACACAGAAACACTTAGGGTGCAGCTCAGATAAAACATAATTTGCCTTAGAGTTTGCGTGTGTTGCTCCGGTGTGTCAGTGCAAATTAGGTGAATAGTGGTTTGTGGATTCAAGCTCCTCGGTGCATTTTGCAGCTGCAGATTGCACTGGAATGTCTGCTGTTACCTCAAAGCAGACTGTGCTGCATGGTGAACATCAATCATTAGTGTCTTTTATGAGGATTCCCTGTACAGGTTTGTGTCTTTCAGCTCAGTCATTAAAGATGTCTGGTTTACACTCACAGCAAACAGGCCAGGGAAGCTTTCTCTTACCTTTTCCACAGCCTGGAAAGTGTGGAAGGACCTCAGCCGCACAGCTTGGTTTCACTAGAAAACTGCTTTTGAGTGGGCTTGTTGTCGTGCTTCAGGACTCCACTAAATCCTTGGATTAGATTTTAGGAACCAAAGCAGGCTTCTGGCAATAAATCAAAGGAGTTCTTCAGGGACCAAAGTATCTGTTTCCATTTAATGTACAAAGTTATCTCTGGAAAAGCCCTGGAAAAGTGGCTTGTATATAAACTGTTTGCCTTATGCTGAAGTACCTGCACCTTTATTACTGAGTCATTTTGGTGACATAGTTCCTTGAAAATGGTACTTTCCGACTCTTAGTGGTTTTCAAAGCTTACTGGGAACTTACCTCACTCGTTGATTTGACATAACAATTTGATTAGTCATCGGGCAGTTGACAGCTTCAGCTGTTTCCAGAACTCAACAATATATGTACCTCAGTGAGAAATTGATTTAAAGGCATTTGCTCTGTTTATGTGTCCCATAAGTGGAACTGAACTCTAGAAAGTCATGTTATGGAAATACGTCCTGTTCCGTTTAAAAATGTGTTTTCGTTACTGTCACGTCACTTGGTTGTTTGACCTCCCAGAATGATGTATGGTGCAGAGTTTGACGCTTAAGAGCTGTTTTTAATTCAGCATAAGAGGAAAACGTCTGTGTTTACCCGTAAGTATGTTTTAGAAATGTACGTACAAGCATGGTTTGAAAGCCAGATGTTGTCTGATATGTAACTTACAAACATTTCCAGACTCAAAGAAATGATTAAGACGTAGACGTGTCATTTAATGTTATGTCTCTTGTATATTTCAAAAATATGTTTTTTAATGAGGATTTATTTTGTGTGTGAACAACTATATCAGGCGCAGCTTGTTAATCAAGGACATTTTGTTGTTATAGTTTGTGAAGTATATGTTGAGGGAATGTTTAATGTTTAGATGTAGAGTTGGCAGCCATGCTGATATTTAAGAGTGTACCTACTGTAGACAAAGTGCTGATGCAGACAAATGCAAATATGCTCAAAATAAAAATGCTTTGATTATGTTTAGCCTGTACAATGTGTGCAATATTCAGGTTACTGTGCACATATTTGCAAATGAGTGCAAAACACAAATTACAGCGGAGGAAGATTCTAATGTGCAGATATTTGGCCATAAACCAAAGTGTGATACAAATTCAAATGTAACCTGATGATGGTGCGCAATGAAGAAAAAAAAGTATGACATTGGCAGCCTGTACTTGCTAATATATTTTTCAAAAAAACAAAACCTTTCGTTGGTGCAGATTAATGCCAATGGCTCATCAGAGTACATTGGACTCCTCTGGGTATCATGAAGGTCAGTTTGTCCATTAAATTGGATTTATTCTTGTTGAAACATATTTAAATATTTGCCATCCCTCAAGACAAGCAAGCCATAGCTATAAATACACCGAAATGGACTTGTGATTTTTTTTATTATTACTTATTTTTTAACATGTTAGTATAGTAGCAAGACTTACAGTATAGGTATGATTAGTAAGCATAGCACCAGAATCAATCATTCATTTCTTTTATACAGGCTACACACATACTGTATAGGTACACATGATTTTAAAAACATCTTTGGATAAAGCAGAGCAAACAAGCACACTGTGTTTCTATTCAGTACCAATGTCCATTCAATATTTAGCACACTGTTTACAATTCAAGTATGAATATTAAAAATACATAATATATATCATAAGTTACAAATCTTAACGGTTATTACAAAAAAAAAACAGGATTACATTTCTACAAAATGTATGGCACATAGTGCATCAAGTATTCTTTACATTTCTGATACAGACCTCATAGAACAATTGCCCATCATAAAAATGAATGATGGCCAAAGGTTTTCTAGCTGCTCATTGACTTATTTTTTTACTTTTACTTATTCAGCTGTTCCTTAAATCAAAAGAAGCTGCATTATGTCAGAGAAAAAAAAAATCTGCGTCTATATTCTAACTTTGGTTAAAGCTTAACATCGGAGTACCATCATGTTAGGTTACTTGATCGCTGTAGTAGTCATGGTGAAAGTCATTCATAATGAGTTATGGGCAGATTTTCTCGTGCAGTGGTTTGTCTGATATATTTTATATATCTGGATACCTTCCTGCTAGATTTTCAGCTATATTAATGAGAACCATTACAGTACATGCATTTGCAGCCAAAAGCCAGGTAATTCCAGTAGTTCAAAAGCACCATTCGAAAGGTCCTCATTTAAGGTTAGTGGTTATACACTACAAATAGTAGTAGGCTAATACCTCTTTAAGCAAAGCAGACAAAGGACCAAACACATCAGACAACTGCTCCCCCGTTGGTAGTAGTCATTGTACCTTAAAACATAAAACGTATCTACAGTCATTACAGAATAAATATGGTCAAACATAAATATATTACAACACATATCTCAGTCGAGTATGGATGTTTGTGAGAGGTAGGGTTTGCAGGTACCTACAGTAGGCCCAACGGAGGGTGTGAGGTGAGACATCCCACTGATACTGTTTAATGGTGTTACAGATGAGAACTCGTCTGTGTAGCGTAGTTAAAGGAAAACACAAACATTTCAAATAAAACAATCCCCTTGGTTTAAAAAAGCCAGAGAAAGGATTTACACTGTACTTAAACACTAGATAAAACACTTGTTGATCTCTCTCTCTATAGAAGTCAGGGACTGTGTTTGCAGGTTAAAGTCGTTTTGTGAAATACCCGACAACAGATGACAGCAGACAGACTTTAGTAATACACAACATTAAAACCTAAAATGATCTATAGTTGATCTCAAGGCTCCTCAGTTTGACCTTTGATACAAGGCAGGTCACATCAGAAGTTAGTTGCTAGCTTACTCTTTTGTTAAGTCTTCAGCTCCAAAGCAATAGTTTGACAATTTGGGAAATAAACTTCACCAGAGTCAAATGAGAAGATTGTCACTAATCTAATGACATGCAAGTGGTATCAATCTTTTCATATAACTCTCGACCATAAAGTTCATTTGATAACATTCCAGAATATTCCTTTAAACGTGTCGTAAGGCCAAGATAATCTCCAGTGTAGCTCTTTCAGTAGTCTAAAAACATTACAGTGTTTTTGTATTTCTTATCTTTCATCATGATTTCACTCAGTAGAACATATTACACTCAGCCCTCACATATTATTTCAGTGTCTGTCTGTAAAACTTCTTTGTCACCAGAAGATTGCAACGATTCTTAGATACATAAAGCGTATGGATTTGTACACTTTCTCAACCATTGCTGGAAACTAAAGGCTTGCAGTGTAGCTGTCAAAACACTTCATGACGAAATACTACAACGTTTTTTACCAGACATTTTCTTTAAAGAATACGCTTCACTTCACAGAATAACTGCAAGAAACAGAGTTTTGAGAGGGAGAAGAAGATGAGAAGTTCTTCCTTGAAGTGTTCTGTGTTTTAAATGTTGTTTTCCCAGTGATTTAAAGTTTTGTATCCCTTTGTACGATGCATACCTGTGTAAGAAACAAGCATTTTAGGTTCCGAAGCGCAGGCATGTTTTGTAGCCATTGCAACTTGGTTAGCATGCTCTTCTTCAGGGTGGTCAGTTTGGATGAAGGGCCTTATGGTGGTCCCTCTAGTACTGCACAGTACGTAGTGTCTTGTATGCTTTAGCTGCCATTTGGGAACTGGGGCTGTTACTATAAGATGCTGTTAAATGCTCCTCCATCACACTGCCAGAAGACGACAGGGTCCAACAAATCACTGTTATCGAATGTTCCCGGGCTCCTGTCGTCGGGATAGATGTAGGGGTTTGGTCTGTGCGTGGCCCTCAGTGGACCTGAAGGAGTAGGCCGTTGTGAGCCTGGGGAATGCACTTCCCACAGAAGCCACCGCAGCGGCCGTAGATTCTTGCTCCGTCCTACAGAGAAAGACAAACGAGAAAGGAAAGAGTGGGCAAAGGGCAGCCTTTTACGCAGAGAATGAACGCCTCGTAAATGCCACTGGGGATTCCTCTTCGGTGAATCAGACGGAAATACAACATGGAAACTCAGATGACATTTCAGAGCAACAATTTCATTCCAATAAGTCAAGTCCCAACATGAAGCACAAATCCATATCATTATACTTTCCCTTAGAGCCACACGGCATACATAAGAAACCATTTTATAAATCACATCTTACCTCAGATCTGTGGACTTTGACGGACACATAGTTGCCCTGTGATGTCCACTTGGTGGCCTCAGCCACTTTGAGACCAGTTCCGATCAGATTAATGCTGAACTGGCCCTGGAAACACAAATCTGATTTATTTCTGAGCTTTTATTTAACAGAGAAGATCAAGAACATTTATGTTTTCGGATAAGATTTGTGGCAATGGCTGAAAAATGGGTGGTCCTAAGTAAAGTATTTGGAAGTTGTTAGCTGGAAAAGTGCATTTCCCCCAACAGGTCCAAAGCCTTATAGCAGTACATGCGTAGTAAATGTATTTTTTCTTTGGCTTCAAGGCCACAACACAAGCATATGGCAACATACAACCCAAATGAAACCTTTTCTATTCAGGCACAATGTAAAATACTTCACCAACCTGTGGACACTTGGCTGCACTATAACAATCTCCAGCTGTAGCGAAGGGCACAGGTCGACCAAGAAGAGTCTGGGAAAACTGGAGGTCTGTGACTGGTAAACAGCAAAGATACACATCTAGAGTCACAATGTGCAACAGCAGAGGTAAACAAAGAGTGAAGACAGCTGCTCTAAGGTAAATAACCACAGAGCATCAGCAACTACAGTTTATGCAATTACATTTCATTGCAGGGTTGATGTCACTGTCACATTGCCAGATGTTTTGCCTCTTAAAAGCCTTTCCACAAGAAACATT
The DNA here is from genome assembly GCF_949606895.1 of Notothenia rossii. Taxonomy (NCBI): domain Eukaryota; kingdom Metazoa; phylum Chordata; class Actinopteri; order Perciformes; family Nototheniidae; genus Notothenia; species Notothenia rossii. The sequence goes on along the minus strand of NC_136903.1, from coordinate 12,054,915 downwards.
TTTGGAAAGAGATTTGAGGTTTGACTACAGTAATTAATCTAGTTAAATGTTTTGGGAAAAAGAGAGAAAAGACATAAAATAAGAGATGTTTTACTTGGGGCTTAGGAAACGATGTATTTCTATGAATCCAGCTATCTGAAACAGTATAAAAGCATTTGTTACAGTAGATTTTTAATCAGAATCAGAAACAGGTTTATTGATAAATAGGTTTACACATACGAGGAATTTCCTTTGGTGTGTATGGTGCGTATACTGTATAAACAAAGTAACAGAAGATAAACTGTAAGACGGGTATACAACTATTACATAAACTATTTTAATAATTATTATAACATTCAAATATAAAGAGAAATATTTACATAAAATATACATTTACAAAAAAACTACAGAATCATTTGGCAAAATACTTTGAAAAATAAAATAAAATATGTGAAGCATTGGGATATAGTGGAGCACTGTGCAGATTTTAAAGAGGTCGTTTTGTACTTACAGTAAATGTGCAAAATATACACAGTTATGTGCGGGGTTCACAATATGAAATTGAACAACAGTCTTACACACAGTAAGGTCAGTGACTCAATCTGTTTCCCATACTCTCCTGTTTATTCCCACCTACCCTGCATGGTCACAGATCAAAACCATGACCAGTACCTTTTCCTGCCCCCCCCCCTTCACGTTGTCTTTATAAAACGATGATAAAGGTTACGAGATACTTCCCTTCAGCTTGAACTCATTAACTCCCCTTCAGCTCTCTCCTCAAGCTGCCTGAAAGCCAAATGAGTACCATGCAGGAGGGGGAGGGGGAGGGGGGGGGGGTGGAGGACAACATGTGCTGTAAGGACCCGGACCAGACCAAGAGGATGGGAGGATGGGAGGATGAGTGTGTATGGTCTAATCCAACTTCCCCTCAGCACACACACACTAATCCACGTACTCTAATCAAAGGCATACTTGGACACAACAGGGGAGGTGGAGCTGACTGTAATAATGAGCAGAGGAATATGGCCTGAAGATGTGTGTGTGTATCGTGTGTCTGTGAATGTGTGATTGTATACATGCTAGTACTAGGAGTAAGTGTTTGATATTGATGCGACTGCAGGCATGCGTGTGCTCGCCAATAGGAAAGATGTGCGAGGCAGCATCGCATATTGTCTGTCTGTGCTTCAGACCAGGCACGCATGTCTCTATGTTGCACGCACACATTCCTTTATTCACATGTTCACGTGTTTGTGCTGAGAGGCCCTGTTTCAAGGTCCTCGCCTTGTGATGTGAACACGGAACGCTGAAAGGTCAACATTTTGACTTCAGCGGAGGCAGTGTGGGGAACGCATATCGCATTTGGACGAGTCGGTATTAAGTGCCACAGGATGAGGTGTCTGGGGGTTAAAACAACACTGGTGTGTGGTCTCATTACAGTAGACAGTGTAAGGCAATCGCACAGTAATTACGCACTCATTATCCTCAGGGAGCTCAGGTCCAGACGAACTTTGTGGAAAAGTGTGTATCCCGCTGCTGAGTAGTCGTTCCTGCAGTCGCAGTCCTGTCTTCGGCTGCCGTTATACGGACATTCAAAGGGGTTCAGCAACCTTTGTATTAAGCAAAACAAGCATCCAAATTGAATCAAGACAAACAGTACACTCAGACGACCCTATTTTTATACACGTGGGGGTAAAATGCAGACTTGTATTTCTGATTTATATATTACATAATCCCTGACAGGTGAAATGGCGCTCAGTCATGGTTCGATCATACACACCTGTGCCCGTACACCTCGGAGTAATTGTCCGTCTGACCGCTGCGCAAGGTCACAAACTCCTTGGGGAAATCAGTGTGCATCTCAGCGCAGTAAATCTGAGGCGAAACACATTGAGACAATACATGAGAGGCTGTGGGTTGAGTCATGATGTGTGCAGGAGCATTTCGGACAGAACATGCACACCTGTAGGATCCGGGACTTGACTTTGAGATAGTACTCCCCATCTATCTTCACACCTAGTCTCATCTGGACCTCACGGCAGGAAGCGAACGACTGGCCTGGGTGAAGAAACATGAAAGGAGGAAGTTGAGGTTTCGGTGCAACAGCGAGAAACAGGAAACTTTGACACTGAAGTTCACCGCTGCTTTTGAAACTCTACTTGTGCAACCATGTTAATAAATCTGTTGTCAACACATGCTAGAAAGATTGCTTAAGCTAATAAATCAAACCCCAACTTTTAGAAAGCCTGGCTCTCGTCTTTTTAAATGAGAGCTGTTGTAAATGTCTCATTATTTGTGTTTCCTCCTCTGTTTTCCCAGAGTGCTGTAGGGCTCATATCAAACTGATTAGCTGATTAGCATTAATACTTGACCACAGAACTGGCTGTCACCCGAGCATATCATTTTAATTTCGGCAGTGCCTGACTTGGCAGAAGCCAAGTCGGGAATGAACAGCCCTATGTGTGGGAGCGAACCTACACACTTTGGCATGCTGCTGGGTTTTACAGAGCCTGCAAGTCCACAATGAAGGCTGCCTCGGCTCCACGCAGCCCTAAGGCGTCCTGAGACTGTCCGTTTCACAATTTGTTGAAAACGGCTGACTGTATATTTATTGTTTCACTGAGTGATCTCTCATTGAGGCTTGAAGCGGAGGTCCCTGTTCTACAGAATGTGTTGAAACAAAGCATGAAGTTGAGTTTCTGTAAACACAATCAGATACGGTAGGGGTTGCCATATACAGCACAGGCAATTTAATACCATCACATTAGAAATTCCTGGTTGGCAGTAAGCACTATATAGATCTGATGGTAGACATTTTGAGTGGAGTTAACTCACATTCTCTGTCTCGACAAGCAGCTTGAAACTCGGGTCTTTCTGAAGGACGGCAGTGTTTGGACGCATGGCCTTTGGAGGTCATACACTCCACTCTGCGCTCCATAACTCCCGCCCCACAGGTCTGTGAGCACTGTTATACACACAGAAGAATACACACAAAAGCATTAATCCCAAAACTACAAATGACTTATCAGCAACCCAATCCAAATCCCCATGTGAGAATGATCAACAGAATGCACAAGTCATTTAAAGCAATTAGCTAGAAGGGATTTCTCAGTGCATAACAAGCACTTTCTGTTTCACCTTGCTCCACTGGCCAACTTTCCAGTAGGTTGTGTGCGGGCAGTCCCTGAGGAGGCAAGGCCTGGAGCCAGGAGGGTGGGGCTCGGGGCAGTGGGGGCTGGCGGAGGAGGACTGGGCAGCAGCATACGAGCGCAGAGCCTGAGAGGAGGGCACCACGGAGCAGGAGACCATACGCTGCTGGTACCCCTCACCACAGCTGGACGAGCACTGAGGAACACACAGATACACACATCGACTATCAATAAAGACAGAGCAAAAAATACAAAATAGAAGTTGGTGTCTTCGTCTGGTCTTCAGTGGGAATGACGTACTATTAATGAGAATAAATCACCTGAATCATTGTCCATGCTTTCGTACCTGAATGGTGCTAATTTATGTTAAAATTAGAGATGGGGTAGGTAAGTTTGAGAAACCGGCTCGAGATACACTTTTTGTTATATTCCATGGAATGCTCTTAACATCCCGATAGCAATGAATATCTGAAGTGCTTTGACAAAAAATCCATAAAAAAATGTCATCTGTGGAAGCCGTAGTACTGTAAAAAGCACGACCAATCATCTGAGCCGGCCTGGCTAAAATAACTGGATGGCCTACCTGCCTGTCAGCCTTCCATCTGTGCGCAAACTTATCTCGTGCCCTCATTGGTCGTGTGCGCATTCGTGTGTGTTGGAGGAGGGGCTCTGCAAGGAAGTGGCAGATTTGTTCCGGTTGTGTATTTTCTAATTCTAGCGCACTCAAGCTGGTTTCTCCAAAATGACCTACCCCACCTTTAAGTCTGTATCGCTCGCTATCCTGTGTTAACCTTAGATTTTCCAAAATGTCAACTTTTTTATGAGCTATGAAAAACAGCCCTGTGTTCTGCATTGTGAACGTTTTCTGCTACTCAAGTGGGTTCTAAAATGATAACTAAAAGGTTGGAGAACTTATGCAACCTAAAAAGTAACAGCTTCTCAAATGTGAGGATTTGCTGCTTTTCTTTGTTTTATAGCCTTTTAAATTAAATACGTTGGTCGTTTTGTGCTGTTGATTGGTTTTTTATTCATGTGCTTTTTATTAATGTATTTTTTCTTTTAATGTTTCTTTTATCATCTTTTCTTTTTAATGACTGTTTTTAAATGCCTTTGTCTGAATGTCTTTCATTTTTGTAAAGCACCTTGAATTGCCTTGTGTTGAAAGGTGCTCTATAAATAAACTTGCCTTGCCTTGCCTTAAAGAAATGCAAACTTTACAGATTTTACGATGAGCATTTTCCACTCAGCATCTTTATTAGCTGTGTATTTTTATCAGAACAAAACTCATTCTTTATTCTTACCTGTGACCATTGCCCTGAAGTCCACATGTAGTGGCAGGGAGCTGCTTTGCAGGCCTGGTGTGATGCTGGCTGGGACGATGGCTCACAGTAGTCGTCCTGGACGGGGGTCATCGCTGCGCCCATGCACCCCACCTTCCTGCTTCTCATGCCTTCTCCACACGTTGCATTGCACTAAGAGGAAACCGTAACATGTCAGGAAGTGAGAGAAGAAGAGTTGGCAGAGGGGGGGCAGTGTTGTACTTTCAGCAACAACATCATCATTGACTTCTCATACTCCTGCCTCTTTAGCTTTCCAAATGTACACCCCACCCTTAGTATGTAAAGGTTTAGGGAAATGAATTGTCTGCAACATTAGCTCTCAAGAAGCAGACTACCAAACATGTGCTGTGGTTGAATATAAAAGATAAAGTTATTTCTCTCAGGCCCAGTACTGTTTAATAGGAACATTTAAAAGTAATGATTTTGGCCAGAATCTTAAAACGAATGTATCTAAATAGTCAGCTGTGTGAGGATCTTCAGGGCTAAACTGTAAAAGAAACAAGGCTGTGAGCTCTCGAGGCAACACAGACAGGAATTTGAACACTGCAAACATTCTGCAGCAGGAGGACACGGCGCTATCTCCCTACATGGTGCCCCTCTTTATGCCTCACTTTCGAGGACAAAGCCCGGGACATTAAAGAAAGATGAGCAAAGCAAAAGGCCGTCTGCTAGCGTGACACAGAACCGTGATATTCAGCAGGACAAAAGCCAAGATGGCCATCGGTACTTGGTGGTTTGATGTGATTTTACCGACTGATGTTATCACTAAAGCCCACACGATAGATGTGAGAGAGTAAGGGTTCTTGCAGGTCTTCCTTTTAACGGTGCAGAGGAAGAAAGAGCTGAGTTCTCAGCCAATAAAAAGCTTAATGGGGTGGTTAGACATCTGCTCATGGGAGACTTGTAAATAGGAAGAGAGAGAAGGAATGAGTCTGTACTTACGTCTTTCCATTCACCAGCGACCCAAGTGTAACGTGTGCATTCTGCAGCTTGGCATGGCCGGACAATGGCAAGACGCTGCTGAGCATCACATAGATCCTCTCTGACTCGCCCAGTGCCTTTCAGTCTGCAGTAAACATCTCGGTTCTGAGATCCCACTCCACAAGTGACGGAGCACTAGGAAAGCAGACACAGGAGAAACATCTTGGTGAGAAAAAAGCAGAAAGCGACACTTGTAAATGACATACATGTGTGCTCCTGTGCTCCTCATACTGCTCTGTACACAGCCACACATATACCGGTAGTAAGAGGTTTTATTTTCATGGCATTCCAACCTCATTTCTTTCATGGGACCAATTTTATAGTAACACTCCACTGATGGCACACATTAACTACAGTTTTCCCCTCATGAGGAGTGCACTTGGAGACTGAGTTGTTCACAGAAAGTCTGCAATTGAAAACTTAAAGACGGGGTTAAATGGGGTCTGATTAACATTAAGGCAAACGACATGAATTACGTACAATCCACTGTTTTTGTAGTTTGACAAATACAATTGTTAAATCTCGGGGTGTTGGCCTCCGCTGCTGTATTTGCCCCATATGTATCCCAGTGGCTTACAACGACACTGCAACAAGAAAAATCCTCTGTTGCCCGAAAGCAATTTACTAATTTACCCAAATTATTAAAGACAGTATGTAACTGCCAACAAGCACACATATTAATCTTAGTATTTAGAATGTCATGAACAACTAAAATTGTTGTTGGTATGGTTTAAGAAGCTTAAGGAAAGACATGAATCTGCAGATGGGTTAGCATCTTTTCATGAAATGAATGGGCAATAAATCCAGTGTGGAATGGGATATGTTTTCTACTGAAATCTGGGGTGTGCTTGAATAAAGTAAAAAAGGCAGTAAACTAACTCAGTAATGTAACTATAAGCTTCTGTTCATAACAAACCAAAAAGATCTGCAACAACAAACCACTGAGTGTTTTTAATTAAGTAAGCTTCCGTTGTATTGCTTAAGATTTCAAGTTGTCATTTTCAAGAGAGAAATTGCTTCAAAAGTTCCATAGACTTTCTTTTATGTGGCAATAATTGAAAATGTTTGCTTGGACTTCAGTGTCAGATTCACTGCTTTGATGCCCCCCGAAATGATGTACTTATTAATAAGTCCAAAGCCAGTTTGTCGCTTCCGTGTAAGAAGTATATCTGGGGTCACACAAAGGTCTATCTGAAACATCTCTTTGATGTGCTTTGAGAAGCATACCTGCATACTGAGGGAGCACTCTGTAAGGCTTGAGCTGATCAGCCTGATTTCCCTCCACGTCTCCTACAGACCTCAAAGAACTGTGCCAGGCCTCAGCGATTTCACACACTCAGAGAATCTGTGTGCTGTACAGCGAGTATCAAGTTCCCCAAAAACGTCCAGATGTATCTGTGTTGTTAGTCTCTCGCTGCAATTGTGTGTTATCATTAAAGAGTGTGTGGTGGAGTCTGAAGGGGTCAAGGTCTTGAGTTTGGAAAGAGAACAAAAAGCACCACAGGAAATCTGACCTTCAAATAAATAAAATGGCTTTTTTTTTTTTTAAATCTTACAAAATAAAACCTGCTGTTAAAATGATTATACTCGCAACCGGATTCTGTTTTCGTGCCAAAAACCTGCGGTCTGTCTTTCAGGTGCTGGGGAAACTAAAGGAGCACTATATTATGATTTCACAGTAGAGCTGAGTGAGCCTCACCAGACTTTAAAGGGTCTGTTCACCCAAATACCTAGCCATGTTTTCTGACTTCTGTCTATTGATATCTAGCCATAAATATCATTTGGGGTTGCACCCACTGATGGTAATTGAAGGTTATTTGTGCTACTGCCAGCATTGAAATATTACATTACTACTTTCAACCACAAAATATAGACCCAATTATTTGGACTATCCAGTAAATGGATGGATGTTTATGTGTTCGAATGTGTACTTTATGTGTATTTCATGCCATACAAACACATTTCCATTCACCTGCATTGCATTAGGGTAGAGGCAGATACGAAAACTGAAAAATATTTCAATGGACATGTGTGTGCACAGCATTACAAACCCCCAAATCTTCTAACATGTTGCCCATTACACCTCAACTGTGAGGTGAGTGAGAGGGCCGGCGAGCTGGGAATAACTAAAACAGTGGGTGCTGAGGTTTCAAAGTTGTCACATGCATGGATATAAAACATGTCTTTATGCTCTAGTTGAGGATTTCATGGTTGCTGGTGGTATGCGGAGGAAGATGATTGCTTCCAGACACCAGTACGAGAGAGAGGGTGGGAGGGGGGGGAGGACACCCTCAAAGAGCGGGGAGTGGTAGGAGTCTTATGTTAGGAGGAGGACGTGGGTCTGGAAGGCCTTTTGGGATTCAACTCAGAAAGGGAGAGTGATATGGTCGACTTTTAAAACAGGAGATTTTTTTTAATATCTAAGAATTAATCAAAATGATTGATCGGGAAACACCAAGAGGTGACAGAAAATAGATTACACAAACCTTCGCCACTATAATCTTATTGGAAAATAATAATAACCTGATATTGCAGGTTTAAGAGAGGACTTGTTCAGGCTCTTTGTATTTATTGTTTGTTTTTGAAAATACAGTTTGCTTGTTCCTCAGGGTAATCTGTGAGAGCATATCAAATCATTCCTCCTTTCACTCTTCTTTAACAGATATTGAGGTTGCGTGCTCGGCTCCACAAGGACTATGACCTCACCCTCATAGCTACTTCTCTATGTGTGACCTTTGCCCTGTGAGTGTCTGGTTTAACTAGTGTACAATGGTACAGAATCCTGCTGTGCTTCGAGAGGAGTATCATTCTTAACGCCATGCTTTCATCTGTATAGGAATTCACAATTTGCTGCATCAGTTCCCATGTTTAAATGTGTCAGTTGAGCAACGCACACATGTCGTGCATTAAATATGATTTGCATGAAAACACTTGTGAGGGTGTCATGCAACATACAGGAATCTTGAAAAACATGTTGGACACTGATGAAAGCTTCAATAGTAGAATTCCCTCAGCATAAAACCTTACACAACTATTTCAACGCTGTGTCCGGCCATCTTAAACCTGACTGTTGTTAATGTGAAGCTCCCTACATAAACACTTTAACAAATCCAGCCAGTGTTTAGTTCACACTAGTGGAAATGAAACATAACTCTTGCCCAAGAATAAACCGAGTGGTGATTGGTGTGATGTCCTATATGCAGCCTCTGGGAAACCTTCTGCTGTGTTTGTGCTTGTGTCTCAGCAGTAACTGTTAGCACAGTCCCTCAGAGGGAGCCTGGGAGATGGCTAGAAGTGTAAACATACCTCCCTCCACCTGTTGGCCTTCCAGCTGGGGCATCCCTGCGCCCGACAGGCCTTCTCTGTCCGCGGCCGAGGGAGATGACCGCAGTGTTCTTCCTCTATTTTGGTTTGGTTCTGATAAACACAGGCTATCTCCCGCTGCTTGGTCCCCCGACCGCAACTCACTGAACACTGGAGAGGGAAGTGGAGAGAGGGGGGAAGGGTGGAGAAAAAGGGGCATATTAGAACAGTGCTGTTGAAGATGAAAGATCTCGATCTCTTCTACGTCAACATTCATTCAAACAAAACGTTTTTCTAGGTACTTATGGACCATTTAGACCCTTGACAAAGTAGCACTTGCTGCCCCCAACAGCTTCCTTGTTGCATGTCATGGCCAAGTGAACTCACTGCAAACAAATTTAACTGAGCAACTTAAATGGATTTCACCAAAAGCTTTTGTCAAACACTCAAACGACGTTGGAATGCAGCCAGCTATTTAACCTGTAAACAGAGGAATTACTTTTAGAGCTGCTGTGAAAGGCAGAGGCTGAGGCAGGAGGAAGAAAAGATGGAGAGTAAATGCATGCACACGGAGAGACAGTCATCTGGTACGAATAAGGAACCCAGAAATACTTAAGGAAAGCTAGAAAGCAAACAAGAAGGAGATAAAACTCGTTGAATCAAATCCAGACACGCTGACAGCTCTGAAAAAGGCCTTCGCCTGAGATCGCAGATGGTAATATATTCTCGAGTCTTCGGTCCTCATGAGGCCAGACAGCAATTAGGGTGCCCGCTATTTCTGCTTGACGAGTGAGCGCCCCTATACAAAGCCACTCCAAAAATGGAGTGCTGGAATCGAATACACAAGACAAGTAGAGTTGCATTTTGTCTTAGCATATTTTCCAGTCCAGATAATAAACATAATATTGCATTGTCCTCTAATTATGATCTCAGAATGTTGCATAACACATTACACACATTTCTTTCTTCAGTGTGCTCATAGTGCTGATCATACTACAGATGATGGAACATAGAAACCTAAAAGTACTTGGATTTCTATCTTTTTTTAACTTCAGTTTCTGGGAGATAACATTAATTTTCCCTGTTTAAAAAAACTTTACTGAGGATGAAGTTTTTATTTGAACTTTTTAAACAAAGTCAACCCCAGCCTTTTATTTGTAAGTGTGTGGTGGGCAGTGGTTGACACTGCACACACATGCATCATGCACATTGTAATTACCGAGGCATTTTAAACACAGGCTCCTGGCTCAGCTGACGGAGAACATCAAAGCCGAGGGCCGGAGCTGACGGACTTCTCCTGAGCATGGCAGATTCGCATACACTCACTCACAATGATAACTCCCTCTACCTCAGACAAGAGCAGAGACAGGCAAACATGTTGGAGGGGGGATGAGGCGGAGGGATAGCCCCTCCTTACTGCTGTAAAAGCAGGAGGAGAAAAAAAGAGAAAGAAAAAAAAGGAGGAAGAAAGGAAATCGCAGCCATACGGGCTGTGCTCCCCCAGCTGAACTGTATCTGCATTGGAACGGTGGGAGAAAAGACGCTATATGGCGATGTGCTCCTCCCTCCACCCTGCCAACCTCATCTGTCAGCCATTAGTTAATCAGGGCTGGTCGCACAGAGCAGAGAGCTGGCACCGCTCGTGGGACCAGAGGACAGCTTCACCTCTGAGAGCAAGAAGAGGGCAAGGACTCGGAGACCTCTGCTTCACCGAGGTACAGCTGGGCTGCTTCACTCAGCAGCAGCCACTCAGGTAGGACTATTCCACTTATCACTCTCTCAGCCGCTACAAGTGTGACAAGTTACCGTTTAGCTGCTTTATTGTCTTTGCTTAAAAAATAGTGGTGCCTGTGTTTGGAGAATGTCATATTTAAAATGGATGACTTCATGTCCTTTGAAGGTTAGTGCCTGCTTATATAAAAGCATACTATGTATCATAATAGTATTTTGGGCATGTACTTAATCTGAATTATATGTCCTAATCAGTTTACTACACTGTATCTTATATTCAGTTTCAACAAGTTGTGTTAGTGCTATTCTAAAGTATGTATCTACTGTTTTATTCTCTGTCTCTGTTGCTGTAATGTGAGTGTTTTGAATATATGGAAATATTCTTATTTTAACATGAAGGAAATCCCCTTGACTAAAACATAAATCAACTGGTCACATGGGAAATAATCACTCTTGCTGTACGACAGATTTGCCCGCCCACGTTGTCCCAGCAATTAATTTCACATGATTAGGCAGGTTAGATCTACCATAATCCTGTGAGGTTCACCTAAGCCTAATGAGGATTACTCTAAAAAAAGGGATGACTCAACTGCTTTTGAGAAAGGAGTTTCCTCCAAGCAGAACAGAAAGTCTGCAGCGATAGAAATAATTTATATGTAAATCCAAATGTAATGAACACGCTGCTCTAAATGACTCTACTTAGTGGCTTTCTTGATTTGATAGTTTCACAGTTCTGAGACAAATCACATAAGTGACTGCTAAACCCGACCCAGTTCATTTATCCCTATTCTAAAACCCTGAAAAACTGGATATTAAAAAATATAATTTCGTACAGACAGATTTATTTTAAAAAAAAACGAATGTTCAGCCTTATATCAGATGCTCTCCTTTGTCTAGGACTGGCAGGCGTCAACCTCAAGATGACCCCGCCCACTGCATTACTGAGAACAGGTAAGCCAATGGGACACATGGAAACTGTTAGGCATTGAAGACGAACTCCACTGGGGTTTAAATATCTGTCACTCCGCCAATGTGGCTATCAAAGCAGCTAATACTGACCAGTACCTCCCACAGAGAAGGTGGATTCCACAAAACCAACAAAGATCAAGACGGATTTGTTAAATTGCATTTATTTGCTCACTTATCACTCTGGCCTTAAGCACTGCATGAAAACAAGTATTACTATGAAAACTATAATTACAATACACAAGTTTTTTTGTTTGGTCGTAAAAGCAGAACAGTGTGTTTTGAAAACAATGGTTTATTGGGCCAATAAATAAAAAAGAACTCGTAAAATTATAATGAGAGGCTTGGCACATTTAGCTGGGTCATCGATAAAGATATCTGTATTTGATTATTGTTTGACATGCTGGTTTATTATATATGTTGCTACACATTGAAGGAAAATGTATAAAAAAATGTAATAATCTAATGGGAGTACAGCCCAGTTAGTGATATACACCATGAAGGCATAGAATGAATGCTCTATAAAGTATTAACGACATTATGTTAAAAGGCAACACGGACCGCAAAAGAGTTTGTTAAATATGTGTTCAATATTTACTGATTCTAAGTGAGACCATATCTTATAATGTGAGAGCCAAGGTCAAATTCCAATCACATTGCAGCAGGCTCGCAATGCAAGAGGATGGTAATACCAAGCATATGCTAACTGCAGTTACATAGACTTTTCAAAGGAGCTCAGTGTCGACCCGGAGCAAGAACAAACTTGCAAGTGTAGACCGTGAAGGGAATTATACCCTGTGCTACAAGTGTGTCAAGGCTGTAAGCTAACCACACTATTTAGTCAACTATGCTCCAGCTGAATGTTACATATCTGAACAACAAATCATGCAAAGAGCAGGACGTAATAGTTAGGAACTGAATGCACTCTAAGATAGTGCCATGTCTTTTGTTATAGCTTAATCAGTATCAGCATGTCCTCTGGTGCATAGATTACATTGCAAATCAGAAACAAAGAAGGGAGGAAAATAAAGATGAAGAAGATTCAGGAGGCTTTTCTGCTCATGGTTTTGTTTTGCAGGAAGGTTTCAAAGACAGAACTCAAAACAACACATGTTGTCAACATGGGAACAGCTGGTAAGAGCGGCTTCATGGGGCAGAGGAATGTCAAGAGTTATAGATATTTTATCCATCAGGACAAAATAGCCAGACTTGTTTGAAACCACGCACAGGAGCAGTGTGAAATTGAAATGATGTAACTCACCTCACGCTAACCATTACTAACTTTAACCATGACCAATCTCACAACATGCTTTGAACTAAAAAACCATATGATGTTTGTTTTTTTAAATACATAAAAATATACCCACACGGAAATAAATGTGTATTCTGCTAACAGTAAAGTAATGAATTTCATATGCAACAAGTTGATTTTACGACATTAATCATCCAATAGTGGAGTGTCAATCAGACAGTCAGCTGCAGCGCTCTTACGATTGGCTAAAACTAAACAGTATATTCTGCACAGAGTATGACTGTGCCATATTTAAAGAGTTAAATAAACAGCCAGTTGAGTAGGCATGTACAGTTTCCTCAACATAGTTTCCTTTTTAAGTCAACACCACTCAGAAAAGATACACCAAGAAACCATATAATAAGTAAAAACCAAATGACAAAACAGCCCAGTTTCTCCGTTTGTCTAAACATTACTCTGAGAGCTTTTTCCATTACCGTGTTGAACTGAAACATCCAGCACTGCTCTCTACCTAGGTTTAAAGCGATGACTGACTATAGAAAATACAGAGAAAAGCTCATTCTTGATGACAGAATTGGAAAAATACAGCAGTGCAGCCCTAAACGTATAAAGCAGTGACCTTTGACACACAACATTCAAGTCTAAGTCCTTCTTCCTGCGAAACATAACACAGCTGCTTTTCCAATCTGTCATAGCAACCAGCTTGTCACAGCTTGTATACAGGGAAGTATGGACCATTTCCAAGAAGTGAATGATCATTGCTTTGCATTCACATTTACAGGGGAAAAGAAGATAACATATAGAGTAAGTGATGCAACACAAAGACAATTACAACTACATCTACACCTAGTATGCAAGTGGAGTTGGACGTAGGGAGCTTTTGGGGAATTGAAGTTCATATTTCAGTGTTATCCAAAATTGCGATTGCTTTTAATACTTGACTTTATTTATGTTTTTCAACTGTCTGAACAATATACAACAATTTTCCTTACGCAAATAATGAATCGATTAATCAGGAAAACAATTGGAATACCCAAGGGTGGACTGAAGCTTGAATGATGGTGCAAAGTACAGATCAGGAACTCAAATAGTACAAAACAAGTAAAGCAAATTCTCCTGTCCTCTGTGGTAAAGCTAAAACATCACATAGTCATGTATGTTGAGGTTGAAACAGAGGATTATCTCCCCGTTAGTGAGTTTGAACACCCAATCTGTCACTGTCTCACCACTAAGAGGGCTTGCTGACAGAGCTGTCGAGTCCCACTAACTTCATTTCACTCCATCAGCTCGATAGCATCGACAGGCCCAAACAGGACCCGGCCCCGTCGAGTCTGACGTTAAGAGAAGAATATACAAGTGGAGTCTGAGAAGCTTAAAACCACTTTATAATACTTGACCGACAACTTGAGGAAAAGCAGGCGCACTCTACCTGTGTCAAAGTGAGGCCATGCTCCTCATCATCATCATCATCAGTCTGGGGTAGACCAACCTAAATGCTTCCAGACTTTCACGCCCCGTCTCCTCTCATTTCTTCTTACTGCATCTGCTCCCCAAAGAAATAACATCTACATCGTAGCTCCTCTCCTAATTTCTTCTGCACAAACTCATTTTGGTTCCAGGTCATCTCTTATTCTTTTCCAGATGGGGCTTTAATTTGACTACAGAGAGAGCATGAATATAATCTTATAACTGCTCATTAAGATACAATAAAAATGTATGGGCTTTTAAGCAAGTGCTGGCAAACATAATGTATTTTACAGTGGGTAATGTGTTAGACCTATCTGCATGTTTTTAGACTGCTGACCCCAAAAGAGTGCACCATTGCTAATGTGAAAGCCATGCTGTGATCCAAATATTTATAATCTTCAGATAACATCTCAGAGCATCTGGTTTCTGCCTCCCAAGCGCTTGACTTTTAACCAGCAAATCATCAACTGAACTATTCTAGCTTTCTCTCAAAGGCAGAATTGAAACATTAACTCCCAGTATAAATTAAATCCATGACAAGAAGCATGCTGGTGATGACAAGAGTGGGGGGGGGTCTTTCAACATGGCTTCAATTGCTCACTCTCGACTGGCATATGTGCAGGATCAGGAAACACAAGCCCAATGATGTCACGACCACCTGACCCAAGGGTGACAGGTTTGGAACGTGTTGTTGTCCACTGCCCTCAGGCCAAAGTCAAGTATGTCAATGTTGTGCATGTGGATTTCATTTGAAGCAGCATGATTAGTTCACAGACGCTCAACTGCGATCCCCCTCCATGGGAAACCCACCCCGGACAGGAAACGGTATGTTTTTGTTAGCAACAAACAGGCATAAATTACTAAAATTGTGCCTTGGTTGCCAATTGATCACACACAGCCGTATTGTTGCCGTTTGACATCGACATGTTTTTAAGGTAATTACCATTAATTAATGATATTTACATTCCTGACAGTTTGTGTTGAATGTGTCTGCCATCATATGTTTTTTGCAATAAATGTGAGAATTGTTTTGTGTCTATTCTTCTTCATATATGAAAAATAAGCTTTATTTACTTGTTTTTTAAGCTGTCTCTGCAAGATTGGAGACAATTAAAGGTCCAAAGGGCAATGTGGTAGATTATTTAGAATTGTTTTAATATTTTAAATAAAGTAATTACTTATTTGCATTTGAAATAATAATTTGGGGACAATTTTGACTTTCTCAACATTTAATATTAGTCTTTATGATTAAATGAGGAAAGCAATGGGCATTTGATTTGTGAATATTCTAAGGATGGTGGTATATAATTATTAATAAACCATTTCCATGGTTACGTACAAGTATTTAAGTTTATTTGAATAAAGATCTTGGCTGAAACGCATTACAAGCAATGGTGTCTGTTGGGTGGGAGATGTTTTAGCTACTTTCTTACTTTGAACTTAATAAAATGATATAGAATCCTTTGTGTTTTCATGTGTGAGATTTAGGAATATATTTGATAGAAAATTGAAAAAATGAAGGATAAAGCATTAATCATTTTTATTGAGCTACTGCTGGTGTGATATTACTGTTGCAAAAGTGTTATTATTTAGCATGGAGAGATAATATGGAGATACTACCAACAGAAGAGGCCATTACATACTGTAAGGTAAGAAACTCTCTGAAGACATGTTTATGTAAAACAAGCCCCCAGACCTTTTTATCATCATCTGGTCTCTCAAAGTTGACTAGTTTCCCAACATTTGCCATTTAGACAATGTTACATTTGATTTGTAATTATTGAAAATGTTAATATGGTTTCCTGTACTTTATGATAGATGGTGCATGTTTAAAGCTGATTTGAGATCTGATGTTAGTGGCTGATTTTAGTCTAATGATTTAGTTTAATCTCATGTAAACTTTACTGTTGCTTTATTTAGAGCTGTATTATGACTGTATGCTTCAGTGTAGCTAGTTCATTTGAGGCTCCTTATTGTAGAATAAAGTGATATGGACCTATTTTGAGTCGCATCTTACAGTAAAGTATTAACTTGACTTATTCCATGATTGGACTATTGAGCTCGACATTACTTCTAACACATCAAAAAGTGTGTGTTATACTTCAAAGAAGGACCTCATTACAATACCAAATATAACTCAATCAGCAGTTTTCTGTAAACACTGGCTTTTCAGGGCTTGCCTTTGGTTTTCTAAACAACCCTTGCCAGCATGCATTAATACCAATTATTGTTGTAGTAAAAGTTATACTCTGTCGGGGTCCGGCCAAATGCATTACAGAGAGCTCTATTAATGCAATTGTAAACAGATGTGCCACCCAACGCCAAAGTTGGAGCTGGGCTGTATATGTTTTCTCCAGGGGCATTACTAAATAAAACGCATTAAAGGAAAAGGCCTGTGGGGTTTATTTAATTAAATTATGCAGAAGTATGTAAAGTACCACAGATACTATAGAGACAAATTCAAAGTGTGCCCCGAAAGACAGAATTACATATTGGGAGCCAATCAGAATAAAGTCAATTGAAGTTAAAATACCAAAAGACCACATAATCACCTACAAGTCAAGTCTTTTATAAGAGCTGTTTATATCTAACCTACACACTATACACTGTATAAAACCTGCTGCATGTACGGTATGGCGTGCCCACGGGTTACTGGAGCACTCTAGTGTACTTTGAAATTACTGTATGTGCAGTTACTCCTGCTGTGTCAACAACTGTTCCCCTGTTAAAGCAATAAACTATATTCCAAGTGTTACTACTTTGTGTTGAACTGTGTCTTATTTTGCTTTCCTAACTTGTGAGGCTATTCCCCAGAGCGACGTCTAAAGGATTGATATGTGTTCATAACCGAGTGTATATTGAACTCTTCCTTTAGGTGCAGGCTGAAGTTGTTAAAAGGCGCAGTGCTGTATTTTGTTTGCCAGCAAAATGTTGCATTGAGAAACAACACAAATGTCACAGTTATGTTTCTTTAATAATCTTTACAATGGGAAAAGCTAATTCAACATGTTTATGTATTTTGCATGTGAATGAAATAAATAGCAAAAAGAACAACAACCAACCAAAATATGCAACAAAAAAAAGTAGAGTTGCCCCCTTGAGTTCGGCAACGTTGCACCACAGGGTAGAAAAATAAGTGGGAGTGAACCTGCCATGGCTGAGGAGTCTTGGTTGTAGTGGAAGTCTTGGTTGAAAATGACAGCGAGGAATACAAAGGCACAAAAAAGGAGACGGCACACATCCTCACTGAGAGGACGCCGACATGAATACAGACCCCACTGCAACACTTCACCTGAAATATGTGTCATGATAATTGCCTTAACCCAGGTATAATTCACATAATTTTCACATCTGAAAACTGGTCACAAATTGGGTGCCTGAAGCTGCAAAGTGTCAGAGTTTAGGAGTTTTAAAAGTGCTCAGACTATATATGGCAAAAGTACTGCTGCTGCATTAAGTGTAAGATTTACATTTACTGGGATAAGTAGCCACAGAGCTCTTGAACTCTGATTTGACCTCAAAATGTAACTTCATACCCTGTGGAAATAGCAGTATCTTAAAAGCCCCTGTGCCTAAATTGAAGTCATGGTGTATTGACACACCCTGAAGTACACTTCTACATCACTACAGCAAGCTGAAGGGTTAATCCACTGAGTTTAGTCAAACCAAAGATGTTCAGCTGGTGTTGTGTTGCTTGAAAGCTTCTTTTGGCAATATTATTGGCATAAAATCTGTTCTTCACGCTTTTTTTTTTTTTTATAAGAGGACTAGCCTGAGGGATTCAGCTGTTTATGACGTTGTGATGCTGTAAACTGCCAAGGATTAATAGTTTCCATCAGCTAGCCTGACCCAGTAGCAACATATTTTATATACAGATGGAAAACAAAGCTGTTCGTAGATTCTGAATGTGTACTTGACTAAACTAGCCTATATTATTGCTCTTGAACTGGCATCAGGTAACACAGTGCACACACTGTTGGTCCTCTCTTTGCATACTGTAAAAGGCTCCAATCAGTAGTGTTCAGGTGACATGTGTGTATAATGACAAATAATTCAAGTAAAGTGTTACTTTAATTTAAATTGGAACAAGACATTAAAGCTGCAGCAATTAATAATCTATTGTAAACAAATAAATACGTTTCATTTGAAAAAGAAATTCCTTCAGAAATACAAAAACTGGCCAAAGGAAGAAAAAAAAGAGACAGCACCAAATGACTCTGACTTTTTAAGGAGGAGGTATTTGTGTGCTTGCTTTATGGACAGCGATGAAGGCTGAAACAGAACGGCTCAATGATAACCCAAAGATTTACTGCACGGACAGTTTTATTTTCAAAAATGCTGCACTGATGCTGCCGACCATTCACAGAATAAATACAAATTATTCTAAACCTGGAAATATGATAACACTATCTTCATGATACCGATTATGCACCATTATATCATGTATTTAGCACCTTATGAATATGAGTATAAATTGCATTTGAATGTTTTGTTCATGCTGCTGTTTGCAGCTGGATCAAACCTAAGACTGACTTCCTGTCCCAGAAATCACATTAGGATAAACACATACTATAAAATAATGTATTATGACAACCTATTGGTTTGTGAAAAGATTCTTCTTTTTTTATATTATGTAGAAACTGGATGAAGAAATATGTCTGAATGGTACAGTATAGTTACGGTTACTGTTTTCCTATATGATAAAGACTGCATCATATTATGTAAAATATACTTAATTAAAACTTAAAATAACAATGAATGCTTTCCTATAATGCTTGTTTTTCAATAATTCAGCATTTTAAGGCCATTTTTATTTACGATATGTTTAAAGATGTATTTATATATTTTGTTCGATAGTTTTAGTGGGACACTGAAGTAGTTTATCCTGAAAGACATTGAGACATACTAAATTGCTTTTCAACATAAGTAAAAAACACATTATTAAAAACACAAATGAAACACGGATTGAAAATATATTCCTCTGTACAAACTGTATTTACTCATAGAGAGATACGAGAGGTCTGACCAAGAGCACCATCAAAAATATTAAATAGAATATTCAGTAACGAAAACTAGCTACTTGAAAAATAAATCATACTGTACATAGATACACATACAACATACAACAACAGTCCTTTGTTGCTGTTCAATAAAGGTCATAATATTAACTCTTATACACAAATATACACTTGTGTACTTCTGATACAGGGTGAAGACAGCAATAACCACAAAGAACATTTACTTCACGCCTCATATATGAAATAAATATTTTCCAAAGTCATGCCTCTGCAAATATATGGCATTGTTGGACAACACTGTCCTGATTTATAGGTCTTAATTTGGAGTCTCTGCTTAAAATGGGACCCATGTGTTTTGAATGATCCCTTAAGTGGAGCAGCATTGTGTTTTTGTGCTTTTCTTTCTGGATTCTAATCAGCACCATGCGACTGCAAGCTCTGGGTGGGCTGGAGCCAGCTAGCCTACAGTTGCGCTATATAGCCAGCGCTCACTGCAGCGTCTCCGACAGTTTTAGGCTAAAAACACACTCAGTACACATCGTCTGAAGTCATTTTAGCACACACCATGTCTACTCACAGTGACGCACCCTCAGTGAGGAAGATAAGTGTTGGAGGAAAACGAGTGAGTACTATCGTACCGGCTTCCAGGGTCGGCGGTGCCAGGAGGCGGAGCCTGGGCAGGGCTGCAGGCTGCACTGCTCCATGTCGGGGGGCTTGTCCAGGATGTCACAGTTGTAGTCGTTGAGCCTCTGGCCGCTGGGCCTCTGACAAACCACCAGGCGAGTCCTCCGTCCTCCACCGCAGGTCTGAGTGCACTGAAGTAAGCAAACAAAAGACATTTATTAATGCATGTATTTGAGCGGAAAGTACATAATTCAACATTGTCTCTGGTTAAACACTAGCATTTGTTGTTGTTGTGATGTTTTACATTCACACTAACTCAATAACAGAAGGGGACAATGTCAGTGTGTTACTATGGTGCTACCAATGCTTTTCGTCTCTATTTTCGACAAAAATGAGTCTCTAACTACTACAATATCATAGAATTGAATGATAGTGTCATAATGTATGTCGTAATGTATGTATCTCTTCAATGGAGAATTTCTTAACTGACAATTAGGATAAAACACAAAAGATGTATATTTATTGAAGTTCAAAATGAATGACAATGAAACTCTAAGTATCATCTCACCTCTCCCCATACTCCGTAGTTCCACAGCGGACAGGGTCCAGAGTCGCAGCTCTTGGACTCGGCAGGTTTGACCCTCTCATCGCAGTAACTGCTGCTGCGTCCATCAGCGTCTTGACAGACCACCACTCGCCTCTGGAAGCCCCCTGCACAGGTACTCGAACACTGCGGAGCAAACAGGGTGTCAATGAGGAAACACACATAGGTCAACAGAAACTGTGTTCATAAAAGGCCTTTCTTTTATTTTTTTTAATTCTTTATTTATTTATTTTAATTCTTTATTTATTTGGGGTCACATTATAGTACAAGTACAATTTTTCAAATCATATATTTTTAGAGAACCGAAAGTGACAAATGAAATAGCAAACAAAATGAGTCAAAGTAAAATAAAAAGGCCTTTAAACCAAAAACAAAGCAGGCACACATATTGAATGTAATATGTAAACAGGAAAAAACACAATAAACATAACAACCTCTTATGTTGAATTAACCCGAGTGTAACCCAGACTAAACGCTGTTCAAAATGATCTCCTAATGATTGAAAACATCAGTCCATGAAGGACAATCTCAAAGACTGAACAACTCAGCCTTGAACAGAGCAGTAGGTACACTCTGCATCCAATTAAAATGACACATCCCCACTGTGAATGGGAGTGAGCACATTCAACGCTCTCTAAATGTGAGGGAGGACAGCACAGAGTGAGCCTGAACAGCACTGCTTCCACTCAGCTTTAGAGAGTGAGACTGAACAGTGCTGGGATGAATGCCTCTGCTGGGGAGGATTTGGAGAGAAGAACAATGTTGTTCTCATGGCTTTCGAAAAATACCCCCCCCCAAAAAATCCTCTATCTCCTTCCAAAAGGCACAAAGTTCATCTCTAAAATAAAGTTTCACTGTGAAATAACCAGGGGGAGTAACAGCCATTTGTTAACTAACTTGTGCTTATTAGGTAAAGAGTGAATTTAGCGCCAACTTTAAAAATGTAAACTATGCTCTTTTAAAGCCAAGAAGAGTTCTTAGCTCTAGTGTTTCGATAATGGTCTGGTCTGGGTTCACAAGTGCAATTTCATGGCAAACATGATGCCAAATTGCACCATGCAGGAAAAAACAACTCAACCCCAACCGCACAAATGCCCCAATTTTGGCATTAGCAGTTTCAGTTCAGCGGTAACAATGCCTGACTCGGTTAAAAGGTGAATCAAAATAATTGAGCCTGACAAAAAGAACATAGTGCCTGGCACTATATGTTCAAGGCCAAGGACATTAAGATAATTAGGCGCCTAAACTGCCGAACCATTTGGGTTTGTTCGTGCTTAATCCATTTTAGTCTCTACCTTGGAGGTAATTTAGATTTTTTCATGGAAACACAGAAATAGGCTCCTAGGTGTCTATACAAACACACCATATAAATTCACTCTGCAGTGCCTAGTATGAGTTGCAACCTGTCCCTTGCTGCTGTTTGTAAAGTCCTTTACCATGTATGGCCCTCTGCCCTGGGAAATGAAAACATCTGCTACCTTCAAGTGAGTGTGTTCACAAGAATGTGTTTACAGACAGACACACTCAATCCTTCATGACAACACCTCACATACTATGAACCATGCCGGTCAAACATAAAAAAACATTTAAAAAAAAAAAGTACTAGCTGTCTTATGAAAGGCCAATACGGAATATTTACAAGGCTCCATGTGATGATCTGAAGTGGTTTCCTGCACTTGACGAGCAAATTATGCAAATTCGGACTGCTATTTCTCAAAAACAAAATCTGCTTAAAGACAAAACACTTCTGCACAGCCCCATTTCCCCAAAGATCACATGCTGAACATACTGCGCCCCAGGGTCCGGTCCTCCACTGGTTGTCTGCTGAGGGCACGTTCCAGCTGCTGTGCCCGGGGTGGCGTCCTGGGTCCTGGGGATATCCGTATGGCTGGTCGTTGATGCGCTGGCGGTTGTAGGGGGGGGGGCAAGGTGCACCGGTACACTCTTGTTCTGTTGCAGGTTTCTCATCGGGGTCACAGAAAGACTGGTCCACAGGTTGGTGGTAGTTAGAGCAGACCACCTGCCTTGTGGTTCTTCCAGCGCCACAGGTCACTGAACACTGGGGAGAGGGAGGCAAGGTGTTAAAATCTAAGGTGAGGGAGGGGGGAACTACATTTTACAAGCAAAGAACATTTGAAACAATTGAGTCATGTCATTTAATCTTGAATGAAATAAAATAATTAATAATCCTCGAATTCCGATAAATTGCATGCTAGATATCGCACAAAGTTAGAAGTCACAATGAAAGAATATACCAAATGTGATGGTCTGCATTACTATGAGTACTGTGTACTAAACTGAGGTGATTTGAGTACTTGTAGCACCTGCCAAGTATTGATTCATAATATCTAGCCCAATACGTCTGTAACTGTGGAAACATCAGGAGTAAAGATCTACTAAATATGACATGCATTTAAGCAACTTAAGACTTTATCCTGTGGGCTTTGACATTTAAAGGACTTCATTTCACATAAACACATGATTAAAAGATCATGAAAATAATCTGTAAACAATCCCAACCCTGTTGTTTTAGCTACATCATCCAGAGTTTTGGCTCTCTTGCCAGGCTGGCATTCACAAATCAATAGAAAACTGTCCAAGATCCCAGCGGTACCAAATGCCCATTAAGTTTCAGCGTGATTTGAACATTGTGGGAGTGATTAGTGAAAGTCTCTGGAGTGGAACACATCCGCATTGATTGGACACAGTGTTGCATAGTTTACTCACAGCAGACCACTCCCCGGCACGCCATTGGCCACAGGGGCTGAAGCAGGCGGAGGACTCCGGGGGCCGGGGCAGGTGGGCGCAGTTGGACTCGTCGGCGACTCCTCCCTGGGCATCTCTGCAGCTGACGTAACGCGCACGCTTCCCCTTGCCGCAGGACACAGAGCACTGGAGACAAGCACATACAAGCAGAGATAAATATTTGTATAATGTGGAAATAAAAATATGTTTGTATGATGTAGTTTTAAAGTGATTCTATCAGCTTTATTCTACTTTCAAATGTATCATGAGGTAACACAGTGACCGCAAATGAACTTCTTTGAAGTGCCATGTACTATGAATACAATATATATCATGTATGGATGGGTATTTAGTACCTGTATTAGACATATAATTACCCATATTGTTTTGTATATACTGTAAAGCGACATTGATAAGCCATAATTATGTTACCAAAAGGCCGCTTAAAGCACACAATACTGTATAAAGAAATAACAAAATCCAAAAAGAAAATGTCAGCATTCCTTATTATTTTATTCATAAGTTTGCGTGCATTAAAAATACTTTTGGTCCTTTTGTGCCATCGGAGTGTGAAGACTTTAATTTGCCTATAATTCAAGTATCATTCGAGTTTCAGGATGATTACGTTTAACACTTTGCTTGTTTGTAGAGGAAAGGGTCCTAGAATTCAACAATACTTCATGACATGGATTTATGTTGTAAGAAATCCATTATTAAGAGAAATCCATTACATTTTCTTTCATGAAAGTTATATTTTAGGGATTCTTTACCCAGTGTCACAAATAAATGCTTCTGAGAATTTCTTAACTGTTGCTTGTGTCCTGAAATGACTCCCTGACGAACTTTCACTTGCTTACAATATATCTTTATCGCTTCCATCTCAAAGAGACATGGCAGTAAACATTTCAGAAGAGATGAATACCTAATGCAATCAAATGGCTCCAGCTCAAACAGGCATGTTAATATCCCTCTCATATCAGTGACTCTCTAAAGAGGATGGCAGTTCTGCTGTCCGGGGGGGGATGTATGCATGTGTAGGTGTGTATTATGTGTGTGTGTGTGTGTGTGTGTGTGTGTGTGTGTGTGTGTGTGTGTGTGTGTGTGTGTGTGTGTGTGTGTGTGTGTGTGTGTGTGTGTGTGTGTGTGTGTGTGTGTGTGTGTGTGTGTGTGTGTGTGTGTGTGTATTATGTGTGTGTGTGTAAGACCACACTGGCGCTGGCCTCTTTGACATGTGAGCTCACAGCGACTTTCAGATTGACAGACGGGGTTCAATCTTAGAAACCGTAGACTCGTGTTTAGATGAAATCTGGTTTTCATTTGCGACAAGTAACAATGCGAAGCATCAGAGAGACAGAGGGGCCTCTCAGCCCAGACAGTGGAGCCTGTGTGTGTTTGCACGTATATGTGTGTGTGTGTACACGCAGCAGGGGGTAAAACAGACAATGCCAAAGAGGATTATGATCCTGTACAGTATGTACTATCTGAAGGAATGTTGGGATATACAATAAAAGTTGAATATAACTACTTAATATTTGCAAACACACATGCAAGAGACCCATCATTGCTGAAGTGTGGTTTTCTTCAATTAAACACAGAAACATATACTGCACACACACACACACACACACACACACACACACACACACACACACACACACACACACACACACACACACACACACACACACACACACACACACACACACACACACACACACACACACACACACACACACACACACACACACACACACACACACACACACACACACACACACACACACACACACACACACACACACACACACACACACACACACACACACACACACACACACACACACACACGTTTTTCAGCAGTATTCTCATTTTGCATTCTTTGTTAAAAGACAGAAGTTAGTTAGATTCCAGAGCCCAGCAGATTATTTCCATCACGCTACACGCTGAGTGAAAGCATTTGTTTACCATTCAACCAAAAATGTGCCATGTGTATATTCTTTGGACTGTATAAGGTAAACCCACAGACGGCTATATTCTGCGATAGACCTAATAAACCCAATTTGCTTCCTTACCGCAGTCCAGGAGCCGTATCTCCACTGAGTCAGCAGCTGTGCGGAGTTGTCGGGGCGAGGCGTGCTTTGCACCGGAGAGGCCCACGGACACGCCGGCATCTCACAATCCTAATAAAATAAACATGCAAATTAAGTCAAATTTGTAATATTTGTATGTCAAACATCACTATTTTGAAGTTACAGGAGTACAAATATGTCTTTACACATTTCAGAGACTCAGGTTCATGATTTCTCCGGCTGTGCAAAAACATTTATTGTATAATTCAATTTACAGAGCTGATGCACCCGTCTTATGCGATGCCCTAAGGTGACCCTTACTAGTGACCCTTACTAGTCTTACTAGACAGAATAGACTGGAAGGTCATCAGTTCAACACTATCTGCCTCATTTAGTGTGTCCATCACTGACTAAGAGCACTTAAACCACTCAGGTAAGGTGTGCTGCAGCCTTATGGTCTGTGTCCACCTGGATTTGGACTTTGGGGTCAAACCAAAGCAAAACATGGAACCTTTTAAAGATGCTGATGAGGTTAACCAGGTTATGATCAAGGTCAAGGAGTGAAGACCAGGGGTACTTTGCAGGTGCTTGGATCTGCTTATCTCGCAGCTTTAGACCAATTTAAAGACGCTTGGCAAGCCTAAACCTGACAGTAACCGGGTGCTTAAGAAGTCGTACTGGGAAAACCAATATCAATATATTGACAATATATCATATGAACTGACTGAGAATTATAACTACAGCTCTGCTCGGCTCTAAGCATTTTAGCATCTCATTGTTTTGGTTTTCCATCCCATCCCTCTACAACTGAGTGAACATGAGAGTACTTTGCAGTCAGCTAATTTCCTTTGGAGTTGCTGGAGACCAAAGGAAAGTACCATTTTTATTTAAAGCGCATATGCTAGGCTAATGTTGCTTCGTGTCTACTGGATGTTTAAAAAGAAAGTTGTTTCCTAAAGTGATAACGGGCAAAAAGTGTGTTTACAGCTTGATTCCACTACTTTAAAATGACCCAAAGCAGAGACATATTCGATAAAAGAGTAGCCTGCTTATTGAACACATGGTGAAAATAACTTTGAATAAATACAATGCTTGTAAAAAATCGGAGGAATCCTGTAAGCAGCTGAAGATGCTGACGTTGGTTTGGATTTTTATTTCTTAACCCTTAGAGCAAATCACTGTCTCTTGAAAAGAAAAAAGGAATTAACCATAAATCTTTGGAGAGTAGATGAGAAGTTGTTAACGTTTCTTATTGTTGTTACCTGACTGTCTCTTGGCCTTGACGCGGCGTTGCACTCTCTGTCGTCTACCGTGTCACCATAGGTCCCGGACACACACCTAACAGCTCTCATCTGGTAGCCATGGCCACAGGTCACCGCACACTGAAAGAGAAAATCACACACATATGTACACACACACACATTAGTACAAGAAGAGAAGCCCAGTCAACCGCAAGTTATCTCAAACTCTATCTAACTATGTCAATGTTGATATATTAGACGGGGCCTCAGTCTAGATTCAGCTCAGTAGAGCCTGGGTAAGAGTCTGACATGCATGCACACACATACACACACATGTTCACATACACACCCCGAGTTTCAACCCGACCCTTAACCTGATTCCTTACTTACATAGGAGGCGATCCGACCACATTCAGCTACAACACGAGAGCAGAGGAA
Organism: Notothenia rossii; assembly: GCF_949606895.1. Classification (NCBI taxonomy): domain Eukaryota; kingdom Metazoa; phylum Chordata; class Actinopteri; order Perciformes; family Nototheniidae; genus Notothenia; species Notothenia rossii. The sequence continues at coordinate 12,028,011 of NC_136903.1, read as the reverse complement.
GTGCCACAGGATAGGTTTATTTGAGGAGCAAATTATAATTACACAAGCATTAAGGAGCCGATATATTCCAGCTCTGTAAATACCACTGTCTGACTTCATTCAAACACATGTGGGAGGGCATTAGATCGAGATGTATAAACTAAAGACGCCCATTCATAGATGTTGTATTCAATTTGAGCTCAACCTAGGACTAAAGCTATACTGAGAAATTTGAATTCATAGAAAGGTAGGTGTGTGTGTGTGTGTGTGTGTGTGTGTGTGTGTGTGTGTGTGTGTGTGTGTGTGTGTGTGTGTGTGTGCACTGTGGATCAGGTTTATTCTGACAGGATATGAGGGTGAAGTGAAAGCACCATGGAGGAAATGGCAGCTCGAGTCAGAGCACACTCCTCCGTAAGTTGCCGGCATATCAGGTTACACACACACACACACACACACACACACACACACACACACACACACACACACACACACACACACACACACACACACACACACACACACACACACACACACACACACACACACACACACACACACACACACACACACACACACACACACACACACACACACACACACACACACACACACACACACACACACACACACACACACACACACACACACACACACCACATTCTCTCTCCGTGACGACAGACACACACACACACACACTCACACAAACAGTAACAGATATGAGTCAAACTCCTAGACAGCGAGCCACACGTGAAACCCATTTCCTCAGTCAAACACTGCATTAAATCACCTCACCCGGTGTCGGTGTCTCACGTGTGTGTGTGTGTGTGTGTGTGTGTGTGTGTGTGTGTGTGTGTGTGTGTGTGTGTGTGTGTGTGTGTGTGTGTGTGTGTGTGTGTGTGTGTCTACAGGACTTACCGCTCCCCATACGCCAACCTGCCAGGATGCACACTCCGGCAGCTCGCAGCTCCCCACAGCAGGGGGTTTGCTGGAGGGGTCGCAGAAGTGCTCGCTCATCTTCTCGTCCCCCGTCCCCGAGGTGCAGGACACTTGTCTGTGTCTCATCCCCTTCCCACAAGTCACCAGGCACTGGGGGAAGAACATGGGTACATACGATAAGTAATTAGTTAGCATGAGTTAATCCATGTAGACATTACAAATTCCTGTGTAAAATTGTTGATAGGCTATCCCCGTTTCTATCCTAGTCGTTTATACCAGTGGGGGATACCAGAAACACCCTAATAAGCAACAGCTATAAATCAAAATGATCAGAAGGTTACATTAGTAGTTAAGTATGGCATAGTCTGAAAGCATCAATAAATCTCCAATATGAGCGTCATTAAGGTAGGATTTACTGCAGGGCTGTTGTGTTTGCCTGCACAGAATAACTAGTAACTGCGTAATGTTTTATTGCGATCAGGTCCACCACCTGTATCATATTATGCACCCCTGACTTTACTGTTGGACTCAATTAGTGCTGAGCTCTGCTGAAGGCTAGTTTTCTTACTGTAGATGTTTCAAAGTTTGCAGATTTATGCTTTTCAGTCCCCTTCTAGGGATACATCAGGAAGAGGTCAAACGTTGTTGCTGCTTTTGTAAGTGAGGTTGTGTGGCTGCATGTTTGGCGAGCGGTTCCTACCTCACTCCACTCGCTAACAGTCCACTTCGGACACAGCTGGTCGCTGCAGGTTTCAGTGACCACCCTCTGGTGTTCATTACAGTCCCGGTCTGCCAGCCGACTGCCCAGATTGTTCATGCAGTAAGACTCTCTGCTGCGGCTCCCACGACCACATGTCTTAGAGCACTGTTGGCAAGAAAAAACATGTAAGGCCCACTTAATCACGTGTGCATACCTGTTCATGAAATGTTGTTGACACTGAGATGAAAATAAGAAATGATCTTCAAAAACGTTTGAATTTGGTTCTGTCCTAATTGAAAAATGATATGTTAAAGTTCAACGCGTAAATATGCATCACATATAATTTTGGGCAGCAGTAGCACAATCCGTAGGGACTTGGCTTGCGAACATAGGGTTTGAAGAGACCCAACAATTTACGGAATGTGGCTCTATAATAGCTGAACGCTACTGATGATTAAATTAAAGATTAATTTGATTCCTCCATTTTCATATGCATTAAAACAAACATAAAAGGCATATATGATACATTATCAATCATACATAAGAAATACATAAATAAATGCAACTGTTATCCCACTTTGGTTACCTTTCAAATTATATTCAGTGAGTCCAGCATATAAAATACAATTGTGCCATACCTGTGACCAGGCGCTGTACTGCCAGCTCTTCAGCAGACAGTCCCCATGGCAGGGCTCTCTGGTCTGAGGTTTGGCGGTGTCTCCACAGGCGCTGGCCTCCATCCTCTCACTCTGTCTCTTCATCAGAACGTATTTCATACACTGAACGTCCAGGCTGCGGTAACCTGGGCCACATTTTGCAGAACATTCACTCTTTCCAGCGACATGCCACCTGTGTGAGAGGAGGCGTAGATAAAGGTTTAGCTCTGTGTTATGTACGGTAGTCATTTGTTTTGTGTGTGTCTTTGTGCATGAATCCATACCTGACTTCACAGTCAGTGTTGCAGGGCTCAGCAACAGCAACAGGTCGAGGTAAATCTTCACAGCGTTGGTCTGAAACCTCGAGGTGATCACTCTTACGCACGCATACCGCTTTACGTCTTCGCTGGCCTGCACACACACATAGAGAAAAGCAGGGTTTGCATTAGATAACATCTGGCAGACAGTATGCTAGCCAAAATATTACATTTCTTCACCAAGCCTGAGCAGCTTTCTAGCATTCAGTCCTTCATCATATAGCCTTAGGGGTCCATGTTGGTCTAATAACACCTCAAATACACCTCTTTACTGAACCATTATCAGCCCTCTGACTCGCTGGGGGCCCGACTGGCTCGCTTCTTAAGAGGGGCTTAATCAGGTTAAGGGCCAGGCGAAGGGGAAGGTGTCGAGCAATGGGATTGGCCGGGGTCACATTGGGGTTGCCAGGAGGGGAATTTATGGATGGAAAGTATCAGTGAGTTACGTTTTTAAATCCAGAGTTGAGTGTAGGAAATAGAAGAGAAATGCTAGACCAAATGTTCCCTGACACTTGGATCCATCTCTATGTAATTAACAATTTTGCCGAGTGACGCATAATGGTTCATATAAATGTTATACTTGTTTGAGATTTCTAATTTGTAGAGTTAATATCAAGCTTAGCTGTGAAATTGTAGTGTCAGTTTTAACATAAGGTTCTTTAACAGTAAACTCTCAAGAACATTTTTTAATAATAACCATGGGTCTAAAAGCACATAATAATGTTCTGATGTGTTTCATAACCGCACGACAGCTTCCAGATATTGTTTTCAATTAGTAAAGCTTTTTAGGATCCACCGAAGTCAAAGAGAAATGAACATATTCTTCATGCTTGGAGACTTGGAAGCCGAGCTGAGGTCTTACCCTGACAGATGCGGTTGCACTCGAGCCAGGAGCCCGAGGGGTCCCACACAAACTGCTCCCTGTGTTCCTCGATGGGTATGTTGAAGGAGTAACGGACATCTGGGTTGTAGAGGTTTCCCACACACAAGACCTGTGGGAAAAAATGGTGGGAAAGGCAAGGTCAAAAGACTTAACAGTACTTTACTTATTTTATCTAAGTCCACACAGAGATATCACCCTTTTAGACAGAGATCTATCTCTGGTAGGAGGGAAGACAACAAACTGAAGTAAGAGGGAACAACTGGGGAATATACAGTGTAACTAGAGGGGGAATGTCCTTCATAACAGAGTTAAAAACAAGGCAAGCCTTCTCCTAGTACCTGCAGAACGAGCTCCTCATCGATGCGGTCAGTGCAGTTGATGCGCTCCACTTTTGTGTCCGAGCCGCTGTAGTCGATGACGCTTCCCTTGAAGTTGATTTCCCTTTTAAACATGGCCACCACAAAGTTCCCATTCAGGAGTGAGTTGGACTGGCCGTCAGATAACGCTGGAAAAAGAAATGGACACAACCCATGAAAAAACACAAAACTCCATATGTGAAACAAATCTGCATAAATTGAGGAATGTTTGGTTTCCTATAATGAGTATGACCCTTGCAGAATTAAAGGTGGGGTAAGTCATTTTGGAGAAACCAACTCGAGTGCGCTAGAATTAGAAAAAACACAACCGGAGAAAATCTGCCACTTCCTTACAGAGCCCCTCCTCCAACACACACAAACGTGCACATGACCAATGAGGGCACGAGATAAGTTTGTGCACTGATGGAAGGCTGACAGGCAGGTAGGCCATCCAGTTATTTTAGCCGGGCCGGCTAAAATGATTGGTCGTGCTTTTTAGAGTACTACGGCTTCCATAGATGACATTTTTTTAATGGATTTTTTGTCGAAACACTTCAGATATTCATTGCTATCGGGATGTTAAGAGCATTCCATGGAATATAACAACAAGTGTATCTCGAGCCGGTTTCTCAAACTTACCTGCCCCACCTTTAAGGTCTTGTTTATAAGACGTGGCATTTATCCTTCCAGGCTATATGTTAAGTAAACATTCTCTGTTTGTTATGTCAGTTGCCAACCTATTGTTTTGCAAAGCCATGGTTGTAGGAGAGGTATGTTGAAACACTGGTGACACCAAATTGCAGTTATTTGGAGTTAGACTGCGTGACTCTTGTTAATGACATTGGAATGGAAACAAAGGATCTCCACTGACTGCAAATACAAAAAAGTTCATAAACACACACACAAATAACACGCAGGAACCCATGGGTAAACACTCCCTGAGCAAACTAGCACATAAACCCAGAGTGTACACCGACCACCTCTCCTTGCCTTGAACACTATGGTTCCAGAAGACATGCTATAATTACAATCTGACAGCACATGCCGAAACAATGTATGTAATTAAGTCCCTCAGCGCTACTTTGTTTACATGTAAGTCTACAGATTGTTGGATGGCAGTTAGATATCCTTAACCCAAAGATGATTGTGGGTCTGTGGGGTTCAAACAATGATCTACAGACTCTGGTTGTCATCATTGACGTTTTACTTTCAAGGAACATGTAACCCCTTAATGCTTGGGAAGTGGCTAAAAATAAGTTTAATTAGCATTGCAGCACATTACAAGATAAGTTTATTCTAGTTTAAGGTGTTAAGCCAACATGAGCTTTGAGAACTTTTATAATAGTCCAAAGCTTTCATAGGTGTTCATTAAGTTTAGATCTGTTACTGAGACTTTTTACATGTTGTTTCATTTCCAAGATAACATTCTAGGCAGCTAATACTTGGCTTAGTTATCAAATTCTTGTAATGGGCCCAAAGTGCGCAGAGACTTTTTGCACCATTGCATTGTAAGTAGGTGAGTAAAATTGAATCACAGCACCATTAAGAACATATTTCAAAAAGTGCTTCCCCATAAAAGACAAATGAGACACAACATAGGACGATATAGAGATTTAAAATACATAAATGAAACCAAGTAAAGGCAGATATAACATGTGAACTTTTTTCTTAAGGTGTCCAAAGTGTCAAAATCCAACAGGAGAGAGCTTCAAAGAGCCATGACTTCAAAGTGTATTTTTTGCTGGTCATCAGGGAGGTGATCTCTTCAAAAAAGTCTACATACTGTACCAGCTGTAGTTGTCAAGTTGACAGGGTGTTGCAAATACAAACCACGTTTATTGCTGACAGCAGAGGCTCAGTGTGTGGTTGTGGCACTCAGGAACAGCGGGAGTCAAGCTCTTCACAGCAGCATGGCATTTCCCTGCCTAATGTGTTTCCTAGCAATTTGACTTAAAACATCTTGAACCTGACTTGAACCATCTGAAAATGGGCGCCCACCCTTACAGCATAGGCAAAACTCCTTTTCTCCGGTTTTTTTTTTTTACCTCTGTCTGTCTCTCTCTCTCTCTCACACGTACAAGCACACACACACACACACACACACACACACTGCGATCCTGGTGGGTCCATCTAACCTTATACCCCTATATCCACTTTCATGCGGCCTGGGCTACACATGCCACTAATTAGCACCTATTGCTGCCTCATTTATCTTTCTCCGGGGCTGACACTCCATTTGCTTTCCCAACCAACCCTCTTTGCCATGACCAGATGGAACAACGCCCCACCGCGTTTCCTCCATATTCACTCTCAGTACAAATGACAGTTTCCTTTCCTTTATGAAAACAGTTTGACAACAGTTTGCCCCATGTCCCCTTGCCCTACTTCACTAAAAGCCTGCCACTACAGCTCAGGGTCACCAAAGTCTGGGTGGTTTATGGTCATGTTAGGGGATAATGGCATTGACCTATGAGATGATACAGTGTTGCTTTAAAACCACATCATTGCGCTGACACACATCACACTCACCGAGGTAGTTGTCGTCCTCTGGCTTTCCAGAGTAGCTGACCTGTTTGATATCAATGTTGGTGGCTCCGGCTGGGATCCGCACCACTGTGTTGTAACCTGAAGAAGGATAGACAAACGAAAGACAGGCAGAGAGAGACACGGAAAGTTAGTCTCAAAAGGGACCAAAGTGGCCACAATAACAGTGAGTGGTCCCACCTTGATACTTATAATAGCTTCACTATGCTTCACAGTCAGGGAAGTCCGGTTCCAACCACTGGGGATTTAAATGTGACACTTGGAAAAATACCAAAAAAAAGGTCTACTTCTCTCAAATAACCTGCAGGAGGCCTTGTTTAAGTCTCAGAGGGACTGACCGTGAAATGATATGTAATTATTCCCTGGACCTACCTTTGGCCTGTAATTACTACATCAGGCCTGTTGTCCCATGATAAACTAACATACAAAACGAGTGAGATGAGAGGGGGAGAGCATGTGAAAGGCATGAGGCCACAAAAGAAAACGTGAGGATGGAAACAGAACAGGGGGCACAGAATTAAATAAACAAAATATAAAAGAGAATCGAGGTAATTAGAGAGGAGAAGAGTTTGTAACTTCCCATGAGAAGTATGAAAGCTAAATATTGTTTTACCGATCAAAACGTATCCATAGCAGCAAGTATAGGAAACTGTTAGCTGACATTGAGTGCTTGCTTTGATTTCTACCCTAATAGTTAGGGAAAGTTAGGTATTTTTTTAGCCATATCGTGAAATAATTTATTACCAATAGCTTTTTTTACCATATGTTCCTATAGGTGTCTAGTAACACCTCCCGATTTATCCACAGCCAAATCCTCTGGGAATTGCCTTGAGAGCCAATCAAAGTTAGGGTGCCCATAGGGCGTGGGTAAAAATAGTGAAAAAAATGTTTCTACCAAAAGTGACTTTTGAGATGTCTAACTAGGGGTTTTTAGGGGTGCTGAATCTGTCCCAGTCATTGGTTTTGAGTAAAAATGACTCCAACTCCATAAACAATCCATAAAAAGTGGTTTTATTGAACAATTGCAAATCAAAACTAGCGTTATTAGTTGACATTTTAACAAACCTCATCAAACTCCCCTGCATCCCCCTCACTATTATTATCATCTGGCTGGTTGATGTTCTGGCAAGAGTTACCATGACAGTTCCCACAAGCAGAAATACATTTGACTCCTTGCTTTTTACAGCAGCACCTGAGAGTGCCACAGTCACCTGCGCAGTTGCAGCAGACTAACTTCAGAAGGTAATCTGGTGCCATGGGATCTGTTGTAGGGACTGGTTCATAACCATGTTTTCCTTGTTTCCATCCATACTCAAGGACATCCAAAGATGGACTTTGTAGCATTAGCCAATCTCTGGTCTGGAGATATGCCCGCAGTGAGTGCTGTGCTGCAGCTCCTGTAGTTGGAGGCAGTTTCTCAGGCTTGATGCTCCCAGCTGCCGCCCGCTTGCTGAAGATATCAAATCTTAAATCTTCCAAATCTCCAGATGGATTACCACGGAATATGTTCTTGAACAGTTCGCAGCCAGCTTCGATGATGTCACTTTTCTTGGCTCTGATGTCACAGAACACATCCATGGCCCGCTCTGATTTGTCAGTCTGGCAGAGCTTGCTGAGCAACGTTGGTTTGCTAAACCCAGAAATTGCTGATACAGTATCACAGCCAGAGAAGCTATGTAGGAATATAAGGTATTTACGGTACCTCTCCGGGAGTGCCTCTCGAATCTTTCTGACATCATAAGATGTATCTTTAGCTGTCGTGAGGAAGACCGGGTGGTTTGCCCTATGATGGACCAGCATAACCAGGACGTCTGTGTCCTCAGCCCTCACCTCAACAGAAGACTCTATTGCCTCATTTAGTGCTGCAGACACGATGGAGGTGTCAGCATCATCAGAGCATAGTTGAACACTGATCCTAGCTCTTTGGAAGGTCTCAGCAAGGAGCAGAATGAGCTGAGCCTTGTTGTTCTTGTTGTCAAGAAACCTTTCCCGCGGAATGATGTTTTTTAAGTCTGGACGAATCTGAATGTCACAGCATGCATTCTTGGTTCGTCTCAGGTGGTCATGGTCCTTGGTGGAGCTACCATATCCATCAAAGACCACAGTGATCCGGACGTGCTGGCTACCCATGGACATCACAAACCGGAGGTAGCTCTCAGTGATGTCCTTCCACGTGAGGTTAGCCTCCCATTTGACGCTGTGCAGGAGCCAACCGCCATCAACCACCAGGCTTGTGCAGGTTAGTTTTTCAACAGGCTCCACAAAAGCCTTCAGGAACTTTGCTAGGGCAGCCTTGTCTGGCTTTCGCAACTTCTGATTCTTGTCAAATAGAGACATTGGTGTTGGCGTCAACTCAAAGCGCAAAGCTTCTTTGGTCTTGACTTCACGCTCACTAATGATGATGAGGCGGTTGAAGAGCTTGAGTGAGTCAGTGATTAGCTTCTCACCATTGATGAAGTTCTCCATGTCTTCATAGTCCTGCTCGCTGAACGCAACATCTTTCAGCAAAAACTTGGTAATTGCCGCTGATGCAAGAAGGTGGAACCGGATGGCCTTAGCGTAAGCCCTGCCTGAGAGAATGTGTTCTGCAGTGTTGCTGCCTGGGTAAACTAGCTGTATCAGCTCTTGCAGCCCTGAGTCTGCCATAATAACCCCAATAGAGCCCAGGAAGCTTTTCAGGAGATGAAACCCTCCTAGTCTAGTGATGATGGGCAAGTCAGACTGGAGAACTATCTGAGTTGCTTTCAGCCATATTGGCATGTCAAATGTGATGACAGCAGGAGACTGACCGCTGCGTAGGCACTCCATTAGAGTAGTGTAGATGGTTCTGTACTCGTTTGGGTCACCCTCAATGATTGGAAGAAACTCAATGAGGGACTTTTTCCTGCATTCAGTTTGATGTATGGATTTCATGAAGCCATTCCAGTTCGGATGTTCAAATGTGGCGTTGTAATTCTTGATAGCCCATCCTGCCATCCAACCAATGTCCCCTGACTTCAAAACCGGAGGGTCTTGGTGGAGATCAGCTATGGGAACCAAACGGATGTCTGCCAATCCTGCTTTGTTTTTTGGTACAAAGGACAGTATTTTCACCTCTGTTGCTTTGAGAGTTGCTACCTTTTCCTCAACTGCCATGTTCCTCCTTGGTATGGTTGTGTGAAGCTCATGTTGTCTTGTTGCTGGAGCAGGAGAAGTTACTCTGATCATGCCCATTGCATGGAATGCTGTGTTTCCTTGTAGTGAGGCAATGTTGAGATCTATATTATCACCAACACATTGATGAACAGTGCTATCGGCAGGAACAAAGAGGGCAAATGTTTGCTGATTCTCTTCATGCATTCCAGAACCACTCTCCTCTTGCTCCTCTGGCTGTTCTGCAGATAGGACTGCATCGACCTCTGCTTCCTCATGCTCCACAACATCTATACCATCTTCATCTGTGATTATGGTATCCTGGTCCATGCTACCACATCCATTTTTCACGTTCAAGTAACAATACTTGTAGTGATGGAGCTCAACATATGATTCAGAGTATCCTAAGTGATGAATACGGTCAATCAACCACTTTGATCCAAACATGTGGTCAAGCTGAATTGTAAGTCCAAGTTGGGAGGGCATAACTCCTGATCGAGGGCGGTATGCTTTCAGCAGGTTCTGTCCCCACATTGCCACCTTTTCGTCAGTTTTTACAATTGCCTTCAGCAACTGCTTGAGGCTGTCAGGAATCAGAGCAAGTTGGCTCTGTGTATTGGTCATGCTGTCTACTGAGGGATACTGCTTTGTGTCGAGTGAAACTCTTGCCAAGTCTCCACAGATCAGATGAATGGCAGTGGAAATTATGAGGTCTTTAAGTGCAGAATCATCCATGGTTTGTGAGGGGTTGATGACCTGCTGATGGTAGTCTCGGAGGATTGCCTCTGTAGTGTCTTTTAGCCACACAATGAATCTTCCTCCCTCATCTAATGTGAAACAGAGAGACTCCTCATAATGTTCCTGAAGCTTTTTTTTAAGATACATCCGTCCATATGTGAGACTTTTGTCCTCCGTGGGGTCAAGTTCTTCCATCTTCATGTGGATCTCAGCGAGACTTGTTACACCATGCTCCACTTCTTCATCCATCCATTTGCACAGTTTCTCAAACAGCAACTGCCTCTCCTCATCTGTAGGCCGTCCGACCTGTGGGGGAAAAACAACTTTTAATTGAAATGATTGGCTTCAGAACCTTGTCTACAGAGTCTGGGACTTCTGGTCTTGAAAAAAATATATTACCCCAGAGTTTGTAACTGGGTTCTCGAACTGGGACCTGCACCGAAGATGATACAGTGCCTCTTCAGCTACCAAATCTATTATTCCAGACAGGCGACCAGCAACTTCAACTCCCCAGGCATCTCCTCGTCTCACAGCTGTCTCCAACAAATTCCTTTTCAGTCTGTCCTGGAAGCGATTGTCAGGTGCACGATACAACTTCCGGGCTGTGTCTGGGTTATAGCCACATATATGATTTACTAAAGAGAGTTTTAATTTGAAAAAAAAGAAAGACCTTTCAAACTCATTCATGAGAATGTAGAAGACAGGCAACTTACTAGGGTATTTTACAAGCATTTCAACATTGATGCTCTTATTGCAGAGGATACAAACATCACGGTAGACCAGGTGTGCTGATGGGGTTTGGAATGTGGAGCTACCAGCACTTGAAGTACTTGGCCCAGACAGTACGCTGCGTCTTTTCATCCTGTCTGATCGTTGGTCTTGAGCATCTTGTCCTTTGGATGGATGAAAGACAATTTCGTGAGCTTTTATTCATGCCACAAAATGTATTGGATTGAAATGATGAGTTGAACGGAATGATTGACAGAAAGTGGCAACAACATTGACATAATGAAAAAGAAAACCTGAACGTTTCGCAATGGATACACTTCTCGAACGATGGTACAACTCGGTTCTACAATCCAAATGGTACTTCAGCTTGGGGTCATCTCCATCATTCCAGTCCTCATGTAGTCTGTTGATCAGCATTGCATCATCTACGATCTCAGAATAAGATAATAGCTGCTGATAACCTTTGTGAGTGACTTTTGAGAGTTTTTGCATTTCAGTCCCAGGACCACCACAGATGAAGCACCTCAAACCATGACAATTTGTGGTATCAACTTCCATACTGTCCTAAAAAGACAAGACAGCTCGGTGAACAATTACTTTTTCTTTTTGTTTACTAGGCAAGGCAAGGCAAGACTTATCAAACATATCATGCAGAATGGGTCCACACAGCCACATTAATAGATTATGTGTAACTATGAACAATAATCTCACTTTGAATCATATAGTGAGCCCACTATAAAATGACACAATTTACAACACAATTAATGTTGATCAATGACACAGAGACTATTTATAATGGTTTATTTAGCTAAGGTACTAGATTTGATATTAGCCTAATGTTAGCTAACTTAAGCTGGATGCTAGCTAGCAACATTCATTTTAGGCTGTAACTAAGAGATAAAAATGATGCATGGGCCTATAAATAAATGTATAGCCAACTAAACTTTAGAAAGCAAAATTATTTACTTACCATGTCAGAAAGTAACTTTGTTGTGGGCGTGTTGGAGCAGCGGTTAGTGTCTTCGACTGGTATACGGGAGGCCTGGGTTCAATCTGCACGCTTTGAATAAAAGCAGCTGCAAAATACCTCTACCTTGATATTCTCCACGTGCAGAGAAGTAATTATACTGAGCACGTACCTAGCAGATGTCATTACTGTAGTGTCTTTTAAATTCAGAGTGGATTATTCAATGTGTAGAATACATTTTTCACCCCAAATCCATAGGTTAAATTTGACAGATCAATATTTCAGGGTTAAGGAGTCATTTTGACTCAAAACTAATGGCTGGGATAGATTCAGCACCCCTAAAAAACCATAGTTAGACATCTCAAAAGTCACTTTTGGTAGAAAAAATGTTTTCACTATTTTTACCCAGGCCCTCTGGGCACCCCAACTTTGATTGGCTCTCAAGGCGATTCCCAGAGGATTTGGCTGTGGATAAATTGGGAGATGTTACTAGACACCTATAGGGACATATGGTAAAAAAAGCTATTGGTAATAAATTATTTCACGATATGGCCAAAAAAATACCTAACTTTCCCTAACTATAATTATTCTCTGATCATCCAGTTGTTGATTTAAATTGTCAATTTGCCTATTTTAGTTTATTTAAGTAGATTTTCAGGCAAAGCTTCCATACAGTTTATAGATTGTTTTCTTAATATAAGTTTACCTTCCTTTATTACATATAAAAAAAGGTAAGTACTGTATGTATGTTCAAAGTAAATGCAGGTTATATGTTGAAAACAATTATAAATAAGTCATATTTTGGAGTTTTAGGTACTGACACAGTTATATCAGTAAAAGTATCAAATAATTGACTAAGGATACCAGTTCTACCTGTGAGAGTAGTTGTTACAGATGTTGGCTAAGTACAAAAAAGTAAAGTGCAGATGAGACACAACTCAACAAGGTTGCTTGTTTACCTGCTATTAAATCACTTGAGAACAAACATATTATTTTATAGCAACATTTTAAGGTTGGCAGGGGTAGAAGGCTTTATCCGTGGCGTAAATGTTGCGGTGAACAGCTGTTTGGCTCCACAACAACTTTCTCCTTTTTTTACATCTTGATTAGTCCAGTAACATCATAGGAGGTTCAAATACATTAACACTGTGGTAATAATGGGTTAATGTTAATATTGACTAATTTCATTAATAATGAGGGTTTAGCTTGAGAATTTGAACCAACATGTGTCTGAATGTAATGGCAGTAAAGGTGTGGGTTGGTTTGATCTGATGGTTAGCCTGACACCTTGAGCCACTCGGGGGCAGCACTTGGTTTACATATCTTCCTCTCATCAGTCATGTTAATCTTTACACACACATACACTCACATGCAGACACACTATCGTCATCACAATCCAAGTCAACCAGGACTGGAAAACTTCTCCATTCGAGGCCACACTGCACAGGAAGCTTCTACTTCTACTACTATGCATTACTTCACAAAGAAAACATTTGACCACAACACAAAAACCTAATGTATATATAATCTACTGTTGTGGGAGATGTTGAATCTCCTCCTTAAACACTGGGGACAGAATAAGCACGAAAGAGACAGAGATGTATGAACTCTGAAACCGCCAACACGGCCCCCCTCTGTTGAAAAATGCTATCCAAAAGCCACCAGAGACCTCAGGGATCCCCTAGCTTAGCAACTGACCACACACACAATCCTCCGCCACTGCAGAGTGACCAAGGGATGAACAGTATACACACCACGGGGAAACAACAAAACCATGCTGAGGTTTGGGAACGCTGAGGTTTACCTCAAACATGCTTCCCCCTGCCACTAGCAGAAAGAAGGTGATGTATTAATAGCCTGCAGATGAAAAAAGGCGTCACAGGCTCACCCTGATGTTGTGATATGATACTGACTGAGTTGAAGACAAACATCTGCTTATTTTTATTACTGTGATTTGATTATGATTCAATTGTAACAGAGGAACTATTTAACCTCCTAGTTTGATTTTCCATAAAGCTCTCATTGCTTTAAGTAAAGAATGAAAAAACAAATGGTATGCCTGTATTGATTCCCCTCGTAGACCCACAGCTTCAAGTTTTCACCTAAAGAGACCCACCAGAAAATAAAAATAATAATCAGGACGTCAACAGACGGTCCTTGCACAGCTGCAGAATGTAATTATAAGGGATAAACAAATACAAATGACTTTAAAAACACCATTAGCTGATACAAAACAACCTAATTCAGCATATTGACTTGCAATTTGCTTATAAAGATGTGACTATAATTACTTGGAATTTCATCAAAGGACAAAAACACATTCAGATTTTACTTGGAAACTTAATTTGTCTTGTCAGGAGAAGGAGGTAAGGAAAAGAAAGGCAGAGGAGAACAAAAGACAGAAAGACAGGCCTGCCCTGGACACAGGAGCAGAGGGATATCCTGCCTGGGCTGCACTCCCACTCCTGTTCTCTTTAATAATATCTTGCCAAATTTCCAGGGCCAAGCTCAGAGACTGGTTTGGTTCAATCCAGTCCTCAAACCCTGTACCCCCAGCAGCCAACAGAAAGAAAGCAGATGGATGGAGACGTTAACGTTCCAAACTACTGCGGAGCTTTTATGCTAATGCTTCTGCTGCTCTGATGCCCAGACATAAAACGGATTGGATGCAATCAGAAGTTGGCTTACAATTCAGCGCCACATTAAGAAGGACAGTTCAAAGGAGTGAAGTAAGGTTTGTGTTTGCTATCGAAAATCAGACAAGAGTATGATTACTGTTTAAATCAGTTTCTAAAGAAACAGGGAAGTTGCATTTTTCTAAGCTTGGCTGAAACACTTATTGTTTCTGAAAATCAAGCTTAACCATAACCAGGCATGACATCAGCCCCAAATTCCTGCATCTAGCGTGTCAGCAGTGCAGCCCCATGGGACTGAAGTCTTTCTTAGCCCCTCTATGTTTACTCCATATCAGACATATCATAATTCATCTGCAGAAGCTGCTGACACCCAGTATGTTTAATAGCAACACCTTTTTTTGTAGTCATATAGCTATTAGTGTACTGTACATGTAATCGGAGCAGCTGGACTCACCATACTGAGCATCGTTGAAGGTCCCTGCCAAGGTTTTACACGAGGAGTTGTCTCCGCCACACACTCCGCACTTGTCATTCCTGGCTTTCGAGTTGAGAACGTGGTCGCAGCCGGCTTGCTGAAGTGGCACGGATGAAGAGAAGGTAAACACTTAGGATGTATAGTGATGTAATGTAACATACTGATTCGTTTGAATGTTTTGAATTACACATGTGTAAGCAGTGTTTCATATGGAAACCATGGATTTGGCAAAAGCAGGTGTTTGTGATTCTGACACTGCACAAAAAAAATTATAATTTGCAATAATACAAAAAAAATCCTTTAAAAGCATGAATGAGCTGAGAGTGTTAGGTTCGTCTTCCTCAATAACAGCCAAACATGTCAAACCGACCCCTACTACATATCAAGTTGGTACGAACATTTGGTAAGGTAAGCTGACGTGTATGTGGAAGCTTGTGTTGGTATGTGTACGCATGAGGTCACCATACCCTGCAGAGGCCTTGAACACAGATGTCGTAAGTGTCTGGCCCACACGGCGTGCCGTCGGTGACGCGGTCCTTCAGCTGATAATACGCTGTAGTCCCAGCAACCCGGCAGAAGAGCTTGCAGCGATCCTTCATTAGTACTGTATGGAGTAAGAAAACAAACTATGGAAAATGTTGGTCTATAGCTCATTAAGTTAATGGGATTAATAAAAACCTGAAAGATGAAACGCCTAGAGATGACTTGCATGTGCCGATGAAACAAAACAAAATATATTTTTGATCTTCTCACTATTATTTGCAAAGGTTAGGAGGCTGTTGCAAGAATTGCCAAAATGTGATCTATTAATTGGAGCAATCACTTTGTATCTGACACTGGCTCCGGGGCCTGGCCTGTTTGCTTGTATAGAATCAATTAAATGAATGAATCACTCGCAGTAACTTAGACATGGTGGTCTTCGCCAGATGGTAATCTCATGTAGCTGGGCAGGCCATCTCTGGAAGGAATGAGATACGTCTGCATCAGGGAGAGCTGCCAGGAGCTTCATATGGAAGGGCTGTGTGTTGCTGTAATGTTGCTGTTGTTAAGTGTACAGTCTATGATGTCAACTCAAGGTTTATCATACGCAGCTCTTCGTAAACAAAATATAAAAAGAAAAAACACACGCAGATGTGTACATATGCACCTATTTGATCATTTCCCCTCTTGTATTGAAATGATATTCACATGTTGTAGCTATAGAAACTACAATTGGGCTCTCCTACAAACAGTTTGGTGTGCAGCATGTTAGTTAAATGCATTCAAATGACATTGTATAGTTGGATGTAAAGAGTATCTATCTACTGTATGATTGAGTTACTACAAGAACATTCAGATTGCACACTTTAGGAATACGTTGGTATACTCACTGCCACTGTACTTGGGGATCCAGCGGACGGTTGGAGGTAGACCGTTGATGTTGAAGTGCTTGCCGTCAAAAAGAGAGCACTGCTCTTCGCGGAAATCTTTCTGACCTCTCGGACATGGCTCAGTGTTGCAAGAGCGGAACTTCATCCTGCGACCCACACAGAACTTCCCGCCATTTCTGGGCCTAGAGTAAGAAAAGAAACAGTACTTGATTTCAATTTAAAAATCATGTTTGCTCTTGTTTGACTGTTACTTTATGACTTCAAACCAACAGTTTACATTTCAATTCACACTAAGAAAGCAAACTGACGGTTGCTTTAAATCAGCTTCAGGCTAACTGAATCCGGCAGTAAGTCTGAGTTAAGCTTGTTTACAGCTTCTTATTCAGGCGTTTCCCTTCTCTTACTGGACACATATTTACATGTCTGTAATGGATCTGATTGGTTCTTACTCAGGCTTGTTGCAGTCTCTGGTGTTGCTCCGGGTTCCTCCACCACAGGACCTGGAGCAAACACTGTAGGGCCCCCAAAGACCCCACTCCCCATGGACTGGCTGCAGGTCCAACTCCTTGTTCACACACATCCCGTGTCTGCAGTACTGCAGGAGAAAAGACACACAAAAGAAACATGTAATAACTCCTGCAGACTTGAAGACAAACACACACCACATAATTAATGCAGAGCTGGGAGTGGTGTTCCTCTTTGCCTTCTTAATCCTCCGTTTAGATCTCAAGCTATATTTTTGAAAGAAATCCTAATTCAGCTTTTGTTTACACCCAAGGAACGCGTCCAACTCCTCCAGCTGTCCAAAGAGAAATGGGAGAGGGAGGGAGCGGCACGGATAAAGACAGAAATAGAGTGGAAGACAGTAAGAGACAGAGGGTGTCAATGAGAGAAACCAGAAACTGAAATGTACAGTATGTGCCACAATACTTTCTGGATGTCACACAAATGTATAATCTATTTTTGGGATGTGGGGTCTTCTTTTTATGGGGAGCTAAGCCAAAAGTTCCTGCTCTGTTCATATCACAATTGTTGGACTGGTTCCAAAACGATATGTTCTTATCAAACAAGATGTGAAAAATGTACTCTATCAACACAAGATGGAAGTCTATAGTGAGTTTCAATGTAATGCAAACAAAGGCAGGTTGAGACTCACAGGGGGTCAAATGTGTAAAACAGAACTGTGTCATAGCCCCTTTTTTTGCACAAAATCACACTGCTTTTCAAATGAGCTCTCTGTGAATGTGTGTATTAGCTCAAATCTGGCATATATGGTGTCTTCTCTTATTGAGATTAAAGTATTTTAAGCATTGGCATGGTTCAATAAAGACATAAAAACAATTCTACTCTTTGAAATGATTTTAGACATCCAACACAAATTGAGTTTATACCTAATGTTTAAAAATCTCAACCCTTTGCTTTGGTGACAATTAAATGTGGATAACCTTTTTTCCAAATCACTTGGTTTGTGAATATAAAATGACCGTATATCTTTAATAGTAGATTCACTTTGACATAAAAAAATAAGCCGCCTGGTATCAAACAGTGCATACCCATTAACCAACCGGTGCCAAGACGTGCTAGAAACTGCTTTCATAAGCAAAACACAGCAGGCCCATTTCCCTTTGTGTGAAACCAAATCCCCTTCTCAGTGACTTAGATATCGAAGGGGTCCTGTTCACTGAAAGAATGCAGGACAGGACGGCGTCTGTCTGGGTACGCAGCCCGCCGTCCGGGCACACAGGCATGGGGAGCAGTGGCACCGCGATAAGGAAACTCTAGAGTTGTGATAACAAGAGGAACCAAGTTCATTACTGGCTTGGCTTCAGAAATTCACTTCTGCTGCTCAGCTGTCTTCAGAGATACAGATTTGAACCTATAACCTGGAAAGCAGGATGCTGTTTGTTGACACCTCAGTTTGTCCGTCTCCACTGTTTCCTCTCAGAGTTTGAGAGTGGTTGATGCACAAGTTGCTGCTTTCATTGCAAGGTATTTACAAATGGAAAAAAATGCAACTACTATAAGTTCCACCTGCCCCACAATCATTCCACTACAAGACATCCAATCCCTTACTCAAGATAAAAAAAGACGTGAGAACAGAACCATGTGAGATCCGCTTCAGTGAATTTTCATAATTACGCTAAAACAACAGGAAGGATATCAATCAAAGTCATGTCCTGGACAATAGATGATCGGACAAGTTAAAGGTTTACCACAAATTCACAACTAGCAGCCATTACTTTAGGAGAACACCTGCAAAAGTGCAACGTCATGCACATAAACACACGTAAACATACTGAGAATTTGGAATTGTTTCCTCTTGTTTCCTTGCCTAGTTTGCATGTGTGTTTTACACACTTATGGGTCTAATGATGGAGTGTAAAGTCTTTCACAATGACAGACAGGTGTTAACAGCTGCAGGGTATGGAATAAACAAGCCACAAACATTTCCATAATGCAGACCTGGTTTGAGTTTTCTTCCTGTCCGGCTCCACTGTAAATGCAAACTGATAAGTTTGTTGGAGCACAAACAAGAGATTAAGACAACCATTCAAATAAAAATCACTAAGAGATGTGATTAAACATCTGGATGAGAGGAAATGGCTTCCACACCACGAAAAGGGCAAACAGGTGCTGGTCCTTATTAGTTAGCAACCCCCTTAAGACAAAAGAGCAAATGATCTAAGTTCATGGTAGATAAACCAGAGAAACACATTTTAAGATTTTTCTTTGACACAACAAAGAGTATCCTCCCTTTATAGCTCTAACATTCCCTACCCCCCCCCCCCCCCCCCCCCCACCTCTCTGTCAAACAGGACCTGGGCATCCCTTATACACCTCCTCTCCACAGCCACCCATCCCCCTTATCCCCTTATGGGAAATTGCAAGGGACATGCAGGGACCACCACAGTGCAGCCAGGCGGCAGGACCCGAGGAACTGTCAAACACAGGGAGGACTGTCTGTCAAAGAGGACCAAAGCCTGTGTAAGCCTCTGAGGCATTCCACTCCCCCCACTGGCACCCTGTGTTTACAACCGTTTTGTTTGGCTTGAAAAGGTGATGTGGGTGAAAAGAAGAAAGAAGGAAAGGGGGGGGAGTGGAAGGAGGAAACATCTGTGTGAGATGATGTATGTATGTATGTGTGTGTGTGTGTGTGTGTGTGTCTGTGTGTCTGTGTGTCTGTGTGTCTGTGTGTCTGTGTGTCTGTGTGTCTGTGTGTCTGTGTGTCTGTGTGTGTGTGTGTGTGTGTGTGTGTGTGTGTGTGTGTGTGTGTGTGTGTGTGTGTGTGTGTGTGTGTGTGTGTTCAAGACTGTGAGCATTCACATGACTGTGTGTGTGTTTGGGTAGGTGTGTGAATGTGTGTTAAGTGTGAGAGTGATTGCTCAGAGTCTGGAGGCATCTGGGGGCCACGCTCAATTCCAATTAGCCTCTCTTTCCAAAGTGCCCACCCTTGAAAAAACGCTGAGGTGAAAGGCAAAGCTCAAACAAGCATTAAAGACACCGGGGCAACCTCTGCAAGAAAGATTGTCAAAATGTGCACTCAATTGGGAATGTGGTGAGACATTTGAAGGTCTTGAGACAAACCTGTCCAGCTGTGACTAGCATGTGTTTCAAATTAGGAATTTCACAGAGACACACGCTGACTCACCCAACTCCAACCAGGACATGTGCATATGTGCTTACATGCACATACTGTATATAGATACACATAGAATGCAAACAGGGAAACACACACAACACCTTTGTCTCCTTCACATCACACACACACACTAACTAAGTAAAGTTTAACTGACTCATCCGTACATCAACAGGGAGAAGTCAGCAGCATGCTAACTCCAGCAGTGGGAATAGTATGTAAGGACAGCAGCATCTGCTCTGAGCTCCTCAGCGTGCTGGTTTGGAAGTGAGAGCCCTGTAATTGCCAGGAAGCTGTTGCACAGAGCACCTCATTTCTGAACTCAAGCCATACATCACTGCAGGAATGAGAAGGCAGAGGACTGATTTAAAAAGGCCTCCACTCTTTCATTTTAACACGGCCGTTTCCAAAAGGCTTCACCTTTCATGTTGCGGTGTCTTTCTCTTGGCTCTGAGTTCGGAGTTCACTTTGGCTTCAACCTGTTGCTCTCTGATGAGTGTTCTCCAATAGCAAACCCTAAAACTGACTGCCGTCCCAAAAGCTGATCAATCTGGAGTCACCTGTTGTGCAACATAGACCACCGTGGTCGACTTCTCAATAAGTCTTAACTCACTTTTTTCATGTCGACAATAATAACTCGACCTGGAGGCGTGAGGCGTTGGAGAGCCTTGAAGCTAAACAGTAGGAAGGGATTCTCTGCGGAGAACTCTCTGGGGGGGCGGGGGACTGGAAATAAGTCAAGTGACAGCTGTTATTATAGACTGCAGATTTACACTTGTTCATTTTCCAGCCAAGGCGTGCATGTTTTCCCATGTTAGTACCATATTTCCTCCTCCCTTTATGTTGGCGAGGTGTGAAGACAGGGGGAAGACAAGGGGGAGGGAAAGGTGAGCCAGAGAGACAACATGATGCAACCATGACCCCAACCAACCTCTCCTCTTTCTATATCGGCTTATTTTGTTTCCTAACCTGCTTTTTTCCACTCTATGTGAACTCATCCTACACCCACACATGTTTTCCCAACAAGTGTCAGGGTTGTTATTAAAGTGAATGAGTAGTTTTGCTACTCAGATGTTCCATTCACACACTTTTATTCAGTACAACTGCTGAGACACTCTCTCTCTCTGACACTCTGGGTATTTGTAAATGTTGAATATGTAAATATGATATCCTCTGTTGTTTGTTTGTATGTTGTTTTTATGTTTCATGTGGAACTAAATGATGCAGGTCTCCCTTGTAAATGAGATCGATGATCTCAAGGGACCAATCTGTCTAAATAAAGGTTTGAAATGAAATGAAATGAGAGATGCATACCTCTTGTAATCCTCAAAAACTGATCAATAATCTTTTGTACAGTTGAATGAAAAACGTTTAATGTGAAATGTTTCCCTTCTGTCAAAGACTGCGTTTCTCTACAGATGTTTTTGACCTTTTTTGGCTCATTGTTTCGCCGTAAAGCTTCATTCATTTATTGGGCACCTGGGGGCAGTAAAATAAATTAATATGGGACTTGCAATTAAGCATTTTAAATTCTACTCTAATCATTCTTGTTTTTTTCGTGAGCAAGCAGATATTCTCTTTTGGAGTTCCTGTCCCATTTCTAATGCAACCCTTTTCAAAATGTATTTTTACCACCCCCCTACAGTATAATCAGGCAAATACTTCCTCCTCCTTCTACACAGCCAGCAATGAAAGGCTCACTCACTGGCTGCTGGACACAGTAATTCCATCAGCAAACTACATGAACGCTAAAACAACAATCCTCTTGTTAGCCCAAATCCACAGATATGTCTGTGATGATGGCAAATCAAAGTGGCAACATCCTGCAAATATCCAGAGATTAACAGAGAGTGACACTGACACCAGTCTCACAACACCAAGCTCCAGTACAGGCACACAAACACTCAAACACATACACACAAACACACACCCCGTCCTCGCATCGTACGACAAGTCTGTCAGGCTGCCAGCGAGCTCCAGCCAACACTCACCGCCTGCGCCAACAGACTCCATTCTGCCCGGCTTCACTTCTCAAGAGCTCACTATTTCACTCTAATTGGCTGAAACCAAAGCAGGTTGTCATTCTTTTCCGAGGTATGCTCTGGAAATCAAAAACAACTTCCCGTTTATTCATTTAGACACTCAATTAAGCCCCTATTAACGCTCCTGTTTTCCTCGGGTCAAATTTGACTCTTTTTATATCAGAATAAGGGGTTATTTAGTCGATTTGCCAGAAATAAAGACAAAAAAAGTGTGAAACTTTCAACTCAAAATCTAGTTGGTTAAAAAGTGTCACACAGATTTTGGTTATGATTTATAGAATGAGTTGCACAATTGACAGTAAGACCACACAAAGGTTAAGCGAATTTGGAAGCTTTGTGTGTTTTACACGTAAAGAAAAAAGCAGTCATCAAATTAAATGAAAGCAAAAACACGTGAATATATACATTTTGCAACAAATGTTTAAAGAAGGCAGTGAGAGTTTTCAGCCAAGGCCACATTTAAATTGACAGTAAAGTTAACAAGACCTTGGACAATAAAACACCACAGTTTATTCAAGCTCCGTCGCTGCTTTTATCTTGCCGCCACCCACTGAGCAACAACGTGGTGAGAAGCAGCGCGGGGATCTTCAAATGCTGGGATGTGGATACAGGGCTAAGCGGGCCCCGGCTTTAGCTTGACAGACTCCTATTGACCGTGCTGACTGGCCCCTAATCCACACACACACACACACACACACACACACACACACACACACACACACACACACACACACACACACACACACACACACACACACACACACACACACACACACACACACACACACACACACACACACACACACACACACACACACACACACACACACACACACACACACACACACACACACACACACACACACACACACACACACACACACACACACCATAAATGTGCAAGAATATAAAAGCAACGCACACACAAGTTGTACATGCATACATACACACACAATCAAAATGCACACACAAACAGACACACACACAGACGCACAAGCTCGACCCTTTGAAGAGTGAGAGGGACCGAAAAGGGGGGGCAAGGGGGGGGTTAAGGGAGAAAGAGCAGCAGAAGAGAGGATGAAGGGGAGGGAGGGTGGTGGCGGTATTTATAGACAACAAGTGATGGGATGCCCTCGTTAGTGCACGGCCCACTGAACCAGATGACAGACGCGCCGCCAAAGGTCATGTGACCGCATTACTCACTCCGGCGCCCTGAGAGAGGGCCCGTTGAGCAACAGAGATGGAGCAAGGGAGGGAGGGAGAGAGGAGAGAGAGAGAGGAAGAAGTATAGAAGCAGAGAATGAACCCTGCACTGCCCCTTGCCCTATTTCAGCTAAGCTGTATACAAACAAACATTTTCACTATTCATTTAGAGGACGTGCCTCTTTCCCACTTTTCGGACAATGACCTCAATTACCCGATGCGGTCATAACTTTGTTTCGTAACCCAATAGAACAAATACTCTCTGTAGGCAAAGCAAGAGGTCACAGCTAGCCGTCCAGAAAATGTACTTTTCACGAGAGATGACGTTTCACGTGTAAACACTTAGAGTGACATGGCAGGCTTTGGTGTAATGATAGGCTTTCAAAGAGATCTTTAAAGGGGCGGCCGTGGCTGCTAAGACAATACCTGCTGCTAGTTTGCCCCATAGAGGCCATAGCTGTAATCCTCTAGATCTGACACCTCCCTCCCCCCACACACACATACACGCTCAGGGCTCCACAAACACCTCAGAGCCAGGATCTCGGCCCTGTAAAGCCTTAGACCTGAACCTCATGACTTCTTTGAAGAAAGAATGACAAAGGAGTCAGCAAAGAGGAGAGAAGGTGTTATAGATGCAGAGCTTTAAGTACGTTTAGGAAAAAGGCATAAGGCACCAAGCGATGCAAAGAAAGAACACTGCAACACTGACGCAAGAGAATCAGGAGGACTCATCTAGGTTTGAAGATTATCAGACTTTTGAGGCACACAAACGTACTCGCACAAACACACCATACCAACATGCCACATAAAAGAGCTCTTGTGTGGGCAGGTGAGTGTCTGTGCAGGGTCCCAATCTCTTTCAACTCACACCACTTCAAACAGCCCCCTGCATGAAGATGGAGCTGGGCCCTCAGCACCGCAAACAAAGGTGGTGCCTCCACTCAGACACGCATAGAAATAGGGACAATTGATTTGTGTTTCTGCTCATATAAAATAAACTGTACCACTTAAACATTTCTTTGGATTTTTAGGGCTCGAGGGTTGGTCAGGTCATTTGGTCAGTTTATCCAATCAATCAATCAACCAATAGGATACGGCCTAAGGCCTTTTAGTCGCTCATAAATAAGTAGATCACTGTTCTTTATATACTATGGATGCTGGCAACAGTCACATAGTCCAAACTGAAGGTGATGTTTGACCAGTAATGGTTGAGGCGGGACTTGAGACAGTTCACCGTCTTGGATGTGACAACGCTTTCTGGCAGATAAGTCAACCACACGCAGGCTACAATACTTTTCAGTTTGAAATATCTCAAAAGCTATCGGATGGACTGACAGTAAAACAGACATTTATGGTCCCAAAAGCATTCATCCTAATGGTTTTACGGCAATTATTGGATGGCATTCCATAAACAATTGTGTAATCATGCTCCCCAGAGGATGATGAAAATCATTAGATACATTAACGTTATAATGTGATTGGATGATCAACAGACATTAGAAATATCGCTAGAAAGCAAGGTCATCTTTGTTACAGCCTTTACATGACAACATGTCACAAATCAAAAACAATCAGTCCGTATTACAAATGTTTACGTTTCTGTAACGTACATGTTTCAATAAAATGTAACCTTGTTTTGACCTAGCCCTCTTTAGACCTGCAAATCGATAGATCATTGTTTACAGGGTTCCAATAACGACAGGGCGTCTATGGTAATCAGCCAAGTCAGCTAAAATGGGGTTAAGGGTTTGTAGCTTATTAAAGCAAACCACTTTGTAATTAAACCAACACCGTGTCTCCACAACCGTTTCTAGACCATACCGAGTCTCTACTCAGTCTGAGAGCAGTATGGGAGTCACTATCCCAGGACCATTAAGGTTCAGGGTGGTTGTTGTAGTTGGATTAAGACGTTAGCTATCCCCTGTTAACCTCTCCTCACTAAACAGGGCTGATCCAGGACCTAAGATGGTGAGGAGGGAGATGGAGCCAGATGAAAGGATATTAGGGATGTAAGACTTACATGGGCCCACACTGCAAAGGAGTCCAGGAGGGCAGAAGGTTAAGGAGACGAGAGGACCCTCCCTCTCTCTCTCTCTCTCCCTCCCTCATGCATGCTCCGAATGCTAAACACCAGCCCACCACATCCTCATCCCCCTGTACCTCCTCCTCGCTCTCCTCCTCCCTCCTCCCCCCCCCCCCCCCCGCCTCCCGCACTGCAGAATCACTGATGTGAGGTCTTTTGTGAGAGCGCTGGCTGGCCTCAGCCCGGGCTCTGTTACGGCCTGACCACTGACCCACTCACCCGCCTTTTAAAGAGGTTTTAGGGTCATGGGTTCGCAACAAGGTGACTCAACTGTGAACGGCGGGTGGCATCCTCTTTCAAAGGGCCTTCGTCTTCACCTTTCCCTCTCAAGACTCTCTCCCTCTTTTTCGCCCCTCTGTCTCTCTTTCTTTCGTCTTTCTCTTTCTGCCCCCCCTCTCCCTCTGCAGCCCCTCTTTCCATGTATCCTCAGTGACTGACCCGCCGTCTCAGCCCTAATTAGCATAGCATCCCAGAGCGAGGAGAACATGAAGGCTAATGGGGGTTGGGGCCCCGTAACAACACTGAGGGTAAAGCTTCAAGTTTCTAACTAGGGCCATCACCTGACCACATTTACATGGGTTTCTGCAACCAGAATGCAGGCAGGAGAGTAATGCATGATAAATTATTCCTTTTTCTTTGTAGAGGAAGTGAACTAGAAGGGGAAAGCACAAGGATTCAAAGCAGCCCTGCTTGGGAGGTTTTGTCTTGTGTCAGTAATGTATTTACTATAAATTGCAATGAGGCCAGTTTTAACAACAATTCCAATTAGGGAACAGAATACGTTTTTTTGTTCTGCTTATAATAGTAGATGGGTGGGCTTTACTGTGTCAGGATAGTTAATCTTGTGGATGAAATGGCAGAATACCCTTTAAAAATTCTTTTTTTGGGAGATGCATTCGATCCAACTACTAGAAGTTAGGAGAAATCAGAGTTAAATAATGTTGTATGTTGTACATTAAAGTAGTCACTTCAAAAAGATTTGATTGCAGCCGTTTTGAGACTTTGACCTGTACCCGCAAACCTGCTGCATCAAGTGTCAGTGCACCTACTAAAACATCTGTGAGTCAGTTAAAAAGGACATTATAGAAAACCAAATGCTCATGATCTGTTCATAAGACAGCGTAGATCCACATGTGGATTGACTTACCATTCCATGCCCACAGTCGGTCCCATCAGCCAGCGGCATGTGCTGTGTGCGACACCCTTTATGGTCCCCCTCTGCACTGGTACACCACAGCCTCTTGCACTGTTTCTGTGGAGTAACATGAGCACCAGCAATTCATCAGTATGCTTTAACAGGAATAGAGCATGCCTATAATGTGAGAACACAGGCTTCCAACACATGCAAATAAAAAAATGATGTGACTAGTTATGAAATGTCTTTTTGACTTTATTGAGCAGACAGCAGCATGTGACAGCTATTTCCTTCCACTAGCCATCTTTCTCTTGGGAGGAAGGTTGTGTGATTTGTGATTGAAATACGGTTGTTGGTTTCAAACAATATTTTAGCCGAAGTAGCTAGGAACTGAAACATGTGTATGTACTGGTGATGTACATACGCATTCCTTCAAAGTTTAGTCTGCCTCTTTGCATTTCGTAAAAAAAGCATGCTATACATTCGGCATGGTAATTTTCAAAATAAATGCATTCCACTGTATATTAAAGTGAGTATTCATAAAAGCAATGTAAATACATGACTACTGTTTCATATCTGTTTGCTTTCATGGATAATTGCTCTGCTCAGAAGGTTCTGCTGTAGGCCTTAGAAGATAACCACCATCTAAGATCCACCTTAAGTCTTAACTCTTAACTTTGATAGCACGCCAACTTACCATGTAAGGGCATATTTGGGAACCGGGTCCAAACATTAGTTCACATTGCCTGTTGGCATTGTAGATCTGACCTGGGAGCAGGGTGGGCAGCTCATACGTCCTACTCACAGGCTCATCGAGAAGGCACTCACCATACCCGGTGCTAAAAAAAGGAAGAATGTGAGAATAGTAAATGAAAAAGAGAACAAAAACATACAAAACAACATACATAACAGACACATGTGCATGTGCAGACAACATTGCACAGGGCAACCTTTCGTGGTATGTACAATTTCAAGATAATCCAGTATTTTCAGAACTCAGAAAGTACAATCATGTGTTTCTATGTCTGTTCTGATCATCCTCAGATGTGTTTTCCCCTGTGGGTGGTCTGTACAGTTACCTAACCAAGAGATTGATTCCACTTCCCCTCAATGGCCTGTTAGTAAATGCTGTCACTATGAAACTGGAGTCAGGCGCCACAGACTGAATAAAATAGCATTTTGGTATGGGCTCAAAAGGATCAGCACGCTGAAAAAAACGATGTATCTGAGAATTTGGAACCATAAAGCTCCCTGATTAAGTTACAACAATCTGTGCCAGCGCCAGCATTGCAGTATAATGACATATTGTGCTGAGCCACACCCTGAACCATGACACAGTTACAGAGACAACAAAAGCCCAGCTGGACTGAATGTATGCACCAACAGCCTGCATACTAAATCCTCAGCATTTACGCTTGTGAAAAGCATAAGTCAAACATGTTAGCAGAGCGAGGTAAGCTTCAAAGAAGCTGTTATTTTTTTTGTTTACTTTTCGAGAAAGAAAACTGGCGGATGTGACATGTATAGATGTGTAATCAAACAACATGTCTGCACGGCTCTGACAAATGTAATCCGGGATTGGGCGGCTAAAACACCTGTTTCATACAGCACCAGCTGATGTGACAAGCCCATAATTACACAGGATTATACTGAGTTAACGTCACTTTGTTTCTTTCCCCTTTCATTTCCAGCCATAATGTCAGAATGTGCAGTAAAACAGCGCTGGGTGGCAGGGGAATGATTGCATGAGAAGAGTAAACCAGCGGTGGAGGATACTGTGAATAAAATCTGGGGCAGCCTGTCAAGGAATCACGCAGACAGTCCCATATTACAGTATCTTTCAGCAGTAGGTCATCTGTCTAATCAGTGCTCTGGAACCTTATGGAATGATTATTAAGACAGGGAGAGGAAGAAGGGGTCACTGTGGTCATTTTTTAAATTAAACATTTACTCTTTTTTTAAGGAATATCAGCTGTGTGGATTCGAGACAGCGAGGCAATTCCTCTCTGGCACCAGAGGAGATTACGCACCTGGCAGCCATTGGGAAACTTGAAAGTGAGTTTATTTATAAGATGACTTATAGTTGGCTGTTGTGTGCTTGTCATAAAAGACTAAACAATAATAGTTTCCATGTAAGCCATACTGGGTTTCCCTCCTCAAACACTGCAAGAAGTCTACTCATATGTCAGAGTGATGGTTTTTTGCACAAGAAGTGACATAGGGCATCATTGTACTGTTTGATCAAACAGCGCCAAATAAACTGCACGATTGTCAGAGTTTTGATTCTGACGGCATGTATTGATTACTGTACAGGGAGATATATAACTAAATAATGAGAGAGGTTTAGTTGAATTTGGAGCAACATACCAAACAAAAAGATCCATCTTGATTTTATTATGGAAATTGAAGATTGAAAAAAGTATTTAAAAATGATTTCACATGGGAGTTTGGAAGAGTGTTTGCTGTTGGAGTGGATAGGCTAATTTTTGAGGTATGTAATGGAAAATGATAGGGTTTGCTCACGAGTAATGATTATATGGTTTCAATACCAAGCGAACATAACAATTAGTGGGTGGCAACAGTCAAAGATTTGAATTTTACTTTTATATTTGGATTTTCAGGCTTACATTGGCACGGTTCCACAGAGGGAATGAATGGTTGCTTTATGTAACGGTTAACACATAATAACCCTTCACAGCAGCAGGACGCTTTTCATCAGCTTTCAGGTGCGGGGGTTCAGTGCACATTATTAAAGAAACATTGAGATAAGGAGGAGGGGAATCCTTTGCCTCTTGAAAAGGGGGATGTGTGAGAGGTGCCATGGCCTTTCATCTTTTTTAAACTGGTTGGAGAGCAGTGCAGAGTGTATTTGTTCTTCAGGGAGAATGGGCAGTCAAAACACTGATGTACTTGACCAGGTCAGCCCACTGAGCAGGAGTACCACTGAAGAAGTGGCAGTTTGAATCAATGCTTTTCATTGTTGGCTGGAGACGGATTTCAAAAAACACTTGGAAAACTCTCTAAAGGGCCTTTCCCACCGCTGCGGCTCCCACTCTGAAACACTCTCTTCAAACCTGCATCGTTTTTTATAGATCCCATATGGTCAACAAATGTTATCTCAAATGAATTTCACATTTGCATGATACTGCTGATTTTTGTCATCATTCAAAAACTCAACACATCCGACATGGATTGGACTAAATAATAAACAGATTCATGGGGAATTATCTTCAGCTGAATTTTCCAACCACTCCATGTTGAGGTCATCGCTGGCTGGAAACTATGTGAAGCACAATCTTAAAACTTCATACGAGGCGTCGCCTAACACTGCGTTCTCGAGATGCATCGGGTCAACAACGCCGTCCTTTGTGGAAACCTCCACAATTAACAGAGGGAATGAGGCAAATATTAAAGGGTCATGTCCAGGGAAATTATAATTTATAACTGACATTTCCCATCTTAAAAGGGAAGCCTTTCACCAGGATGACCACAGCGGGTTAGGAGCCGCAGAATGAGCCGTTGCCCCGTGTTACAGGTTTTGGCGTGGAAAGCAGGCTAGTGACTAGCTGACTGTTTGCCCAGCATCTTGAGAGCAGGGCTCTGTCTGAGTGGGGAGAGCTGAGGGGCTGCGGAGGATCCATC
Organism: Notothenia rossii; assembly: GCF_949606895.1. NCBI lineage: Eukaryota > Metazoa > Chordata > Actinopteri > Perciformes > Nototheniidae > Notothenia > Notothenia rossii. Next base: position 11,997,851 of record NC_136903.1, on the reverse strand, counting down.
GCTCAGGTCAGCCGAGGAAGACCCCCCGATTCAAACAGGAAATACTCTTTCAACGCCAGGCAATAACAAGTCCTCACAGTTTACATTGCGCTGGCCTGTCTACAGAGCGCTGCGAGACACGTAGAAGCGGTTTGTTTACCCGGCCACGTCACAACAAGTAAAAGTTAATGGCACACTCAAAATGTGGATCTGATGATACAAGAAAAAAAAAGAAATCGAGGAGTATCACTTTAGTTACATGTTAGACGCTTTTATCCAAAGCGACTATACATACTCAATACTGTGGGCAATCCCCACAGGAGCAATTTGGGGTGAAGTGTCTTGCCCAGGGACACAACGACATGCTGACTGCAGTGGGGTTTGAACCTGTGCTCCCCTGACCCGAACACCAACGCACTAGTCCACTGCGCCACATGACTCAATTTAGTCCATGAGAAGTAGGGCTGGGCCATATCTTGATATCATTTTTTGCCTCAACTTATACTAATAACTTAGAATATCCAATGTTGGAACTACTGTACAGATTGATTTATGTTATTTAGTAATACAACATTTATTTTCTAGCTGTTTTTGTATAGATCAAAATCATTATTTATTGTAATTATTTATTTAAGTCATTCTTTATGCTTCTATTTTGAAGGCGGTTTTGGGCCCCTGGTGATTATGTGTTTATTGGAGGTAGTGGGATTGGCCCACCAGAGAGGGCACATGTTTTTTAAGTATAGGAGTTTAGGTAAAACAATTGTTCTTTATGAAATTGGAATAATGGACTACAACAAAATAAATGCACAAAAATATACTCTTGCCTGGATATTGAATATTTTACAACAATAAGATTTGCTTAATTTTGAGTTTTAATTCTTTATGTTTTTGCCGCTAGATCCACATAACTGATGATTATTTAGCAAAATTCTTATTGTGCAAATATTTTGTGAAGGCATCAAAAGTCAACCCTACAATGTTGTGATATCTGATTTTCTTCCTATTGCCCAACCCTAATAAGAAGAGCCAATAATCATTCATATGTTTAATAATCACTTTCAAACTGAGGAGAGTTGGTACCTACTCTAGAAACTCTGTGATGTACTTGCGGCTGCACTTGGACCACGACCAGGGATTGGTGTCATAGTTAAGCGTGGGAGCCATTACATGATACTGGTGCTTCATGCCCGCCTCCCGACACTTTGGGTTGTCATCGTGAGGCATGTTGAACCTGGTGCAGAGAGGAAGAAGAAAAGGGGGGTTAGAGATGGAGAAAGGGATATACGGAACACACACAAAGTAATTATTATCTGCTTAATGGCTTAGTCGTTGCAAGGAGGATAAATGTCACAGGATTTACGTTTAGCAATTTATAACAGGGGATCACCCAACACCATCCCTGTGGGCCGCCACACACAGATGCAACCGCAGACACATCTATAGGTAACACCCCACAGTCTGCTGCTCACTCTACACTCATCTGTTTCTTGTATGTTTTTTCATGCACCTCCTTCTTTGCACCTCCCAAATGTTTATGCTCAAAAAATCCCAAAAGGTTTCAATTAAACTCCAACTAGGTGGTACAACTTTTCGTGCAACACGTAATTCTTTCCTTATCGGCATCCTTCCTCGGCACCATCATGGCCAACATGCTAGTGGGAACCACCTCCAGTTAACCTCTGAGAGGTCAAAGGTCACCAAATCCCATTCTCAAAGGACTTTAAGAAGAAGGAAAGGTAGTGGCACTAACACCATGAGCATTATCACACATGTCTATGTTGATCAAGTGTCAACATGTAAGCATTTAAATTTGTTTCAACTACAGTGATGATTATGGCTGCAACTTGTAAATATGTTCACTATCTATTCAATAATCCAATATTTTTGTGATGTCTTATGTGTCAGAAAACTGTAATTATTTAAATTAAATTCTTGAAATTGCATTATTTGACTAAAGTAGAACTAATATTCAATTTGCACAAATCCTTACATTTGAGAAGCTGGAATCAGCAAATTATTGGTATTTTTACTAAATTACAGCTTAAACGATTATCAAGGCAGTTGGCAAATCATTTTGATGTTGATCCACTGATCAGTTAATCAGCTCATTGTTTGAGCATCACTCATGATACTGTAAACAATAAAAGCAGAGACTTCACAGAACACCAGCTGAATCAAGTCAAGTACACAGCATGGCATCTGCACTGTAATGAATTAATTCAGGCTGTCTGCAGTTGGCAGTCTCATAAAGCAAGTTTTTGATCATGTCCAGAATAGAATAGTCCAATACGGATGTGCCTGTTCTGTGCTGCGGTTTGGCCTATACCCATAAAGACATGTAGTGCATGTAGACGCGCGTGCACGTGTTTATATACACACAGGAAAACATGCAGCTGTATGATGTCGGGGATGTTTACAACAGTATGTGGGCGCGGGGCTGTGACTGTGGGTCGACCCATACCCCCACACAAACAAGACCTTAGCATGGCTGGCATGAGGCCCACCCTACAGGGGCCGAGGGCCTGAAGGCAAACACCCAGGGAATAATTAATCCTCTGGCACGGTAATGAGCTCTGTCCGCACAAACAAACCAAGCTCAAATTGTACTGGCAGTATTTACTACTCAGTATTATTTGTATCTTCTAAAGGTGTACAGGTGTATGAGAGTGTTGCAGACAGTGACAGGCAAGTTTAAAATGAAAATAAACATCTTAATACTTTGCAATGTAGAACACGTTGTTATTGGGAAAAGGATTTGTGGAAAAATCTGAACGATTTGTACTCTGAACACATAATGATGATTGAGTTGAACCAGGACACTGGCTTGAAATTAGACGAGAACCTTTTAGTGTGATTAGGTCATAAATCCGAAAGTTTAGTGGCTTTTTGTTTTGCAACCACAAGGAATCAATCAATAGAGCAGTCAATTCCAGTGGGCGGATAGCATCCCCAGCACTTCATTATAAGCATCCAGGGTTACATTTAATAAGTTAGAGTCCACTTACTTTTAGTAAGCGCTCTCAAAAAAAACAAATAGATTTGTTCGCTGCAAAACGCATCGTTCAGAAAATGCTGTCATCTAAAAAGATTTTCAGCAAGACCGAAAACATATTTATATGCTGAAAAGCCTGTTTATAATTGTAAGAGTAAGACATACTACTGGAGCGATGAAGACCTTAATTCCTGCAGGAGTGAAGTCAGCAGCGCCATCATTCCTTTATCACCACTTTAACAGAGGCAGAGCTCAGGGACCACACCAGAGAGACAATTGAGTTGCTACATTTGAGCTCTCAGTAATCGTGTTTACTGGGTTACAACAATGTCAGTAGACGTTCATATTTCATAAGATGTTTGAGATAAATGCCAGTTTCCAGCTTCAAAATCTAAATTGATATCAAAACATCAGGAAGTGGTGATCCAAGACATTTAGAGCCTTAGCATCATCTAATGACAAACTTGATTATATGTGTCACCTTTGAACGGCTATCAAATGACACCGCCTCGCCTGGTAATCCCCATGATGGCTATTAGTAATCACACGTCCTTGCAGTCATCTGAGAAAGGCCTCCTATCCATTAGGCTAAATCTTTCTTTAATCTGCCATGCTCTTGAGTGGCTCCCACTACCTGACACTGGCTTTCCCAGAGCGCTAAACACTCCGAGAGCTCACGCCTGTGAACGCAGCGATTAACCACGCCAAGAGGCAGAGCCAACTAGGCCTCCAGCTGCTTGAACTTTAGCATAAACAGATTCACACAAGATGCAAGGGGAGGAAGTGGGGGCCCGTACACTCGTCCATCTGGCTGGTTCGGTCCCATTTCTCCACTGGAAGAATGTGTGAGCGGGACAGAGGAGGTAGAAGAATATCTTTCATTCTTCAGCAATAGCTCACACGACACTGGTCCTTTTTATCTAGCCTACACAAACCGAAAAGCAGACCGGAAAGAAAACCTCTCACTCATTTTCCCTTGTTTGCTACATCAGGAAGTTAGGTAGGAAGAAAGAATAGGGTATACATAAAAGGGCAGATGTTTGAATTTCCCCAAAAATACCACCGTGAAATGAGTTGGGTTAGATCGAGAAGACAATGGTTGTGTGAGGGAAAACCAGTGTAATAAACTTAAATCAAACTTCAAATCACACCACATTTTAATTAACTTAATGAGTGATTTCCTGTCATTTTGCCTGATGGATGATGTACTAAACATCTCCCATATCAGAGATAAAGTGATGTGTTTTTACTTGTATAGATAGTATCTATCTAAGTCTTTTTTTTCCCTCTTCTTACAAGATGCAATATTTTCTTGTTGCGGAAACAGCCTCTGGCCGACAAGCGTGTTGTGATAACACGACTGATACTCACAAGTTGCATATGACGGCACTGTGATATCTTCAGGGTGTTTGATCAGTCTTTTGGAGCTGACAGGTGGACAAAGGGACTGAGAACATTTAGTCTTGCACTGTCTGATAAAGGTTTTCGAGAAATCTTTGAAAATCTATATTTTTTTGTTTTATATCTAACAACATATCCTTTTAAGACAAAGCTCTGCCTCTGACACACACAGGGTTAATTCCCTGAGCTGTACAGTGTGGTATTATGGGCTGGCATGTTATTAAAAGTCAAGTTTTCACTTTATTATGTTTTGCACCTGTGTCTGCTGCACCCTACATCTCTTAATAAGAGGGCTTTTGTTGGTCAAAGCTGGCTGTGAGGGGTGAGTCAGTGTGTGTGTGTGTGTGTGTGTGTGTGTGTGTGTGTGTGTGTGTGTGTGTGTGTGTGTGTGTGTGTGTGTGTGTGTGTGTGTGTGTGTGTGTGTGTGTGTGTGTGTGTGTGTGTGTGTGTGTGTGTGTGTGTGTGTGTGTGTGTGTGTGTGTGTGTTGGGGTAGGGGTTTGCTTCAAGTTCTCTGCTGCAACTTACACATGGCCCAGCTCATGAGCGATGGTGAAGGAGGCACTAATTCCATTTTCCTCACTGATGGAGCAGCTCCGGTATTGGTCGCACATGGTCCCCAGCTCTGCAAGCCCTACAGGGTCACGTACACACACAGATACACATGAACACTTACAGACACGCAGCTATTTAAAAAAAGAAAAAAAAGCCTGCTGCTTGGGTGTTAAAGGCGATTAAACCATCAAAACTTCTGTTCCATAAGAGAGATTAGCACCGCCACCGACTCCCTCCATGCTCCCTCCCTCCTCCCATTTCTACCACTCTGTTCTGTCACTATAATATTATTAGCTGACAGCTTGCCATAAACTCATTACTGCACAGTTTATGAGCTGTGGTTACTAGAGTGGAAAGGTAATTGAGAAAGACTGGGATATATTTTTGCAAAGAGAAGGGCAAAAGTTTACCTAATGTGTCACATTTATCTTTCGCACGGCAGATGTCTTCCCTGAAACGAAGAAAACATACAATGCAGTTAGCACTCTTTCAAGGTTTCCTGAGCATAACAGCTTTTGATTTTAAAGTGAGGATGTAGATGAAGGTGGACCTGGTGATGAGGAGTGCTGTGTCATGGTGAGAGGGATGGCTGTCATCCTGGATGTTTTGGGTCTGCTGCCAGACGCAGAAGTTGTGGAGAGTGGTGGCAGCATTAAAGCTAACTGTAGGCCCTTCCTGTTTGGGATGAAACATCATTGTAGTTATCAAGAAACCAAGTATACAGCTTCTAATTGTATCTAAAAAATTCCATATAACAATGTCGTATTGTGACTACTGATAGTGATTTGTTTTTTTAATTACTTTGTTGTGTAATATGCCCTTTGGCAAATATAAGGTCAAAGATCAGGAGCATACAGATTTTCAAACAACTTCAGTTCCCTATATTTTAACTATTTCAATGGCACTTACAGTGACCCAACAAGTCAGTCTCTCATATGCAGGTGGCTAGCTGCCTCACTATACAAACGTTTGTTTTCCAAGGAGTCCTCTCTCTCGAGACTTGAAACTGACAAGGCAGGCAGTGTCCTTTCAAACAGGCCCCCCGGAGAAAGGGCCAGGCCAGGGACACCTGCACTGACGTCAGCCGCATTGGAGAGCTGGATACAGGTAGCATTCAAGGCCCCGCACTCACCTGTTCATTATGGACGACGACTAGCTTGACAATCATGATGTTGATGAGGTTTCCTACGCTGGGGTCCCGGTACACTGCTGCTACCTGTAATAAGACAAAACACACAGACAAAAAATGCAAACCTCCACAAATCTGAACCAGTGCACAGACAGGGACTGACGGAAATCTAGTTTACTTCTCCTAATTCAATACTTGGATTAAAACAACCCACCTATTACTTTTTTTAGTTAAACTCCATCTGGTTTAATAAAATATCAACAGTTCATTCAAGTCAAAAGACCAATCATTCCTCCTTCAGGGTAAGTTTAATCAACAGGGTATTAAAACCAATTACAACTCCAGCAGAGACAATGGCAAATAAAAAATGAACTACGAGTGGACTCGGCAACAAATGTGAAACTTCTGCAAAGCCCCTCTATGAGGACAGCAAAACATTCCCTCTGTAGTTGTTCCCCTTCGCTTCTCTTGCTTTTCTCGTGCCTGCCTGTCACGGTCGGCCAGCAGTCTGCTGAAGCCGTGTGCGTCCTCCTGACAGGAACTCATTAGTCCACTATAAACATTTAGCTTGTCTTAGCCTAGGGGGAGGCAAACGTGGCCCAGGCCTGTCCAGAATGACCAAAGGGAGCCTGTCTTGTCATGCTCCAAGTCTATCTGTGACGCAGGAAGTTGTTCTGTATGGTCTCACCCTAATGTATGTTATTGTATGATCTGTGCAATACCCGGAGTGAGGGGGACTGCAACCAAAACTAGACCATCAACACTAGAGTATGTCACACAGACAGTTAGCATGAAATGTGAGCTACCATCATGGAAACTAGTGTTGTATCTGTGGGGATTTATTACATAAAGAACAGTTCAAATTGATCGATTACACACATGTTTACATGGGGATTTTTTAAAGAATGATTCTAATATTTTCTCCACAAAATGGACTGATTGGAGGTTTTCAATCTGCCGTCCCTAGGGTGCTAAACACAACCTTTTGAAACAAGTATTCCTTAATCCCAGCTAAATCTCTGAATATCTGAAAGAGCCACAATAACTTGTATTCAGGCATTCAATCTGCGTGGCCAAAACCTCAAAACCTCACCCAGAGAGAACCTTAAGGGTTCCGACACGGTAGGTTTCTCTAATATTTTGGCTGGGTTGGTTCAACTGTGGCTAAAGTAAAGTGGTGAAGAGACTGTTATAGAGGGAAGAAAATGTGTGTTTGTGTGTGTTTCTGCCCCACTGGTCTGCAGGCAGAACCATGGCAGAACTAATGTTTTGCTTTGAGAGCTGGCAATAAAAACCAGTCTGGCAAATTTAACACTGAGTGTACCCTCACAGTCTTACTTAAGGATAACACTCCACTGACAATCATTACACCGTGTTAATCTGTCCGTCAAACTGGTGAGAGACAGACAGCAGCAGTTTACACAGGGCAGTACAAATCGATAACCTATCCTGCTTTGACACCAACACTTTTAACACATATGTTACACTCTCTTATAGGTACAAAGTCAGTCAATCAATCAGGCTTGATTACCAGCCAGCTTAAGGATTCGGAAGTGCTGAGTCAGGATTTTACCAATTAACTGGGCAACTTTCGTTCAAGCAGCAGCAGGCTAGGGTCACGTCCGGGTTTACAACCAAAATGTCAAACAGTAACATCTGAGGCCAAAAAAACACAAACTCAACTAGAGGAGGGCTTTGTTCAAGTACAAAAGAAAACATGTCTTAAATTACGATCATGCCTTGGAGATAGTTTGTGCATCCTTTGTCTCAAGTTTTCAGGTGTCAATTTCTTTGATTTTGCTCAACTCCCCAATACTATAAAGTTTACGATGTTGGGCTCATAGCATTGAGAAAAACTCTTAATAGAAAAGACCCAGTTACTCTTGAAACTATTCAGTCTTTTTTCATATGAATAAATCTTCAACATTCAGACAAAATAATAATTTTTAGAAACATTGTTTTACTTACTACTGACATGATTGTTAGGATGTAGTGCTCGAGGTTGCGTCCATGATGGCGCACCATTTTAGCATCAGCTGTCACCATCAACTCAACGTAGCGAGGGTAAGAGAGGAAGCGCTTGCGTCTGCGATGGGAATCGGGGTGTGTGTTGGTGGAGTTGCTGTCATAAATGTGTTGATCAGCTATGGTGGCTTTGAGAGAATCCAGCTCCTCTCCCATAATCCCATTGCTCTCAAAAGCAACCGGCGTCTTGGATTTCTCTGTGAAAAAAAATAAAAAAAATAATGAAGAGTAATGATGTGGAGAGGAAAAGATGTTAGGAACGTATTTATTGGATTTAAAATCATTCTCACATGGGAGAAAATAACTACTTTATACTCAAATTCCCTCACGCTGGACACCTACTGTACTGTTCAATGTTATAAAGACATTTCATGAGAGAGCATGGTACATATACAGTTAAGAGCCAAGGGTTTTAGCTTAGCTGAATTACAGGGACATAACACAAGCATGCTGGACTCCTATGGCAAAAAACCCGCCATAAATGATTGTGTCATTCCGGGGCTCAGGAAAAGTTGTACCAAGAGACGCGGGGTCAGTCGTGAGCTTTAAGAATATTCAGGTCAGGCAATGTGCACCCCCTCTGGCTGAGTGTAAGCCACACAAACAAAGAAATCCCATGATGACATTTTACAGACTCACACAGGGACCAGCCTCAGTATGCAGTCTGAAGAGGATATACAAATCATCAAATTTCCCCACCTCTCTGAGCCCGGCCTGTTTATTATCTGAACATTAAGTGATGTAAACATCAAATACATATGTTGCCAGATTGGAACAATTGATTGTGAATAGCACTTTCAACACCAGCCATATATTATGAGGAAAAAAATACCAGGTTGTCAGCCGTACACTGTGTATACTCAACTGGCATTCCCTCAGCTGAACTGCACGTGTTGAGCTGGCCGTGAGCGATGGATTCCTTCACCATGACAGAGTGAAGTTAAAAGGGGGGGACAGAGACAGAGAAACAGACTAGGGAGACGTCAAGAGCTTGTTTGATTGGAGAAAGGAAAAAAGGCAAATCTGCAAAGGTTAAGGTCGAAGGGGATTTAATTAAACATGCACGTATGACTGTCCATGTCCACAGGCGGACTGTAGCCTTTTGAAATAGTTTGGAAGAGCAACAGGGAAAGAAGACGGGGAAGAGGCACGCTCCAAATAGCTAATAAAAAGGCAAATGTTGTTTTGGACACAAAGCTGCTGCAGCTTATTCCATTTACTGACCAGCACATCAGCCCATACTGAAAACTAAGTGATATTTCTAGAAAAAATCTATTGAACCACATCAATGAAGTTAACGATTAACACACTTTAAATCATCATCATGAACACTTCTGAATCGTCTGAAGAAAAATGTTTCAACCACAATGAATAATTTATTAGAATTGGATGGATTTCAGTAGACAGTCTATGGTATAACAGGCCATAAGAGGACACACAGATTGGTGCTGTTCAGATTAGCGGTGATGCATTGCCACATGTGATAGGGTGGAAGAAAGATTGCTTGCAGAAGTTTCTGCCATCTCTCAGAAAGGGAAAGATGGATTTAGGGAGCTACCTGAAAAAGTGAGGGATAAATGTATGACGGGTAAATAGTATATCATGCAAACTCACAGACACTACAGATTTAAATGTACCTTAGATATTCTATCACAACTCAAATTCATTTTTCCAATCTTTCGTAAGTATAGGGGCCCATTTTGTCTGAACGCACTCATTACTTTTATGTCAGCAATCATAGCCCCCTGCAGTATGTAGTGTTGCCTTTAATAACCAGTTATGCTTATGGAAGTTATGGCAATGAACATTTTGAGAAATTAATTAAACATAAAATGACATTCAGTCAACAAATGCTATTCAGTCTTTTTATCACTGTCAGTGTTTACGAGCCAAGCATAGTTTGGAGTTCTCAACTTTAGATAACCCGATTATTGTGAAGACTTCCATTGTCTTTGAAAAACTCAATCTTTCCAGAGAGTCACACAGAGAGAGATTGTGTGCAACTGTTAGGTCAGAAAAAAAAGAAAACTCGCTCCGAGATTATTCAAGTGATGCCCCCAGCGGGCACGCGAGGCGGAGCGTGACTCCCTGGCACAAAGGCACACAGCTCTTGCTGCCGTGAGGCCCAGCCCCACGCCAGTGCCAGCATCAGAGTCAGCGCCAAGCCTGTCTGTGCACACAGCCCGGGCAGCTGGGCCAGAACACAGCTTTGTATTTTCCAAGAAAAAACTCACCAAGGCCAAACCCACTACACTAAACCCCTTAAACAGACTCATCACTGCAGACAGTCCGACATCAAAGGGATTATCAAAGCTAAGAAGAGTATTTACATGTACAGAAGTTGGTGTTAAGTCTCAGCGCAAGCGAGTGTGATAGGAAAAAGGAGAAGAAGAAGAAGAAGAAGAGGATGAGGAGGAAATATGGTCCTTGTTATAATAGCCTTTGAATCATTGCAGATTAGCCACACACAACCCTTCCCAAATCGCCTTAGATACAAATCCGCCTCTCACTAGGTAGTGAGCTGCTACTTACACCATGAGAAGACAGGGGTGACTGCCCTGACCCGCCGGGCGTACAGAGACATGACTACTACCCCCAAAGCGCCAGGCCTCAAATCAGCATTACCTACCACAACTCTGTATATTTGAATTGATTACTAAACAAATACAAAGTGAAACATTGTTTTTCTTTTTAAACAAGAAAAAATTAACGACCGTGAGCCTATAAAACCCAGCTCCAGCAGTTCTTCATAACAGAGAATAATAAAAGGAGCCCTGCACGATGCGAGTGTGAGCACTTATAAATGTTGTAATTTGCTTGGCTCCAGTTTGCACATAGCTGAAATAGGCCCACACCACACTCGCTTTTCTGCTTTAACGCCTACTTGACTTGTAAACTTGTAAAAATCTTTTCATCACTGTGCCAGAAACTAATCAGAAACAACAAATACAACACAGACAATGTTTATCTATTCACTCACTCAATAACATGTTTAATTGCACGCACAATACTGAACAGTTCTCTACATATTTTTTAATTCCTGTTGGGTTTGAATGTTTACACTGATTGACTTATTTACATTAATTCATAAACATGAAAGCATTGAAGCATTTTGATGATTGTATAACTTTCTCTTTGAGCCCATTCATGTACATCCAGGCTGTCCTGAAGGATCTCATTGAGATTTCAATCTACATCAAAGGCTTGCTCTTTGACTCTCCTTCAGCTCTCTGTCAAAAGTATCAATGCCAAGGGCCTAACAATGGGGAACACACATTTCATTGTTGAACTAATTAACATTCTTTTACAATGGCCCGCTGAGAGTTAAAGCGCCCTATTCCCCGGGTGCCAATTAAGTAGACAGTATACCTTACATTGAGTATAGGTACTGCCTTGGTTTCTATACAAGGTCAGACACTCTGGTTACTGACAGTACAACTCAAGAGGAAAATATGTTGAAACTCATGCAGACAATTAAGTGCAATTCTGTGGCTAGGCAGTAAGAAGCAGAGGCAGCTAATTGTTGCTGCTGAAAAAAGCTTTTAAAAGTGAGGCAGCATGGCTTTTGACCTCATTGGCTTTGTACACTAACAGTTCTCTCAAGAGTTCAAATGTTATTTTTCTGTTCAGAGACATGCTAAAGACGGCATGGTGGTCAGCTGAAGAATGTGTTGAGACAAAACACTACTTATGGATCTGGATTCCTATTGACGAGCAAGGTGCCTGGAGTCTCTCTTTTGTCAGACTCTAACAGATTTAAGATTATGTGAATGATGAATGACTGAGAGACCTCCACAACACAATTGTTTTCATTTGTTGTTAGGAAAAAGGAAATAGGAATTGCAACAACAAAAAAAGGGTTTGAAATGACACTTTCGAAAGAGCTTCATATTTTAGTCTTTTTCTATTGGCATATTAGTTATAAAGAATCTGTGTATTAAGAACTTCAAAAAGACACAGTCATAAAGAAAGCTGTTTGTATAAAACATGAAAACAAGCTCAATACAATCGAGTGTTGAGGTTGAGAAGTTATAGGAGTAATGTTCCTCCAACAAAGAGAGCATAGATGAAAACATCTCCAATTCTTTCAAACATCCCACTAACCAATTTTCGGACGCTGAAACATATATTTCTGCCGCAACATACAAAGCAAGCTGATAGATTTTCTGGCCTCTCAGATGGTAAACAGCTAGAGCTGCAGGCAATAACACTGATGTTTCACTGGCCAGCTCTCAGCATCACCTCTCCCCAGTCCACCTCGGTGGGAAACTGTCGCTCACCTGTCACCCCCTCTCACCTCTGACTGTTACCCATGACACCAGGCAGTAAGTCACTGTCACTCAAATTGCTTTAACCCTTCCAATCAGCCCCCATTTGCTAAGAATGCCCAGACAGTCGACAGTGGCAGAAAATAGCCCCAGCTGGAATCTGTCACGGGAACTCCCGAGACAAAACAACACATTGGGTTCAATAGGGCTGAGGCCTCAGGCAGACACATGGCAGCTATTAAAGTTATAGACTGTCTGTGGTTGCCCAGCCCTGTTCTACCCTGTCCAGAGAATCAGTTATCTGTTAATCAGATGCCAATGAGTGTAATGGGCCATGTTATTAGCTGCTTGCACTATCTTTGTTGAAGCTACAATTTAAGGCAATGATGTGACAAAGCATCATGCCTTAATCTGTTATTCCATTATGTTTATTTATTGTGTTCTTTTCTTTAGTCTTCTTATTAAATGTTAATGATGACGGAAAGCACTTTGAAATGCCTGTGTCTGGAAATGTGCTATATAAATAAACGTACCTTACCTTACCGTACCCATTACACAAACATCTACACACATATTTGCTCAAGACCCGCAGTTAATGAATAATAATAGGACTAACATTATCAGTGTTCCGAATTAACGCCATGTGGATTCTAAAGGACAAAATAAATTCTGTTTAAGGTTCTAGGTCGGCAAATAGCAAAGCAGTGAGAAGCAGGTGTAGAAGAAAAAAGAAAGTGGGCAGTGCGAAACAGCTGGGGCCTCTGCTAAGATCTGAAGGGAAACCGACAGGCACATGCAGCGTAGGCCAGGGCTGCTCAAACACATGAAGAAAGAGTCTCCTTTCGCCATTGCTATGCACTGCTTTGCTCAACAATTCCCAATACTCAGCGGGATTCTTCGTCCACTGACAGGCCAGGGCGCTAAAATGCACTCTTGACACACGCACACATAAGAAACCACATCTATGCACGCCCACAAAAGACCAAAAACAAACAGTTTTTCCGAGCAACAATAGGTACTTCCTGGAACGGGGGAGGTTCAGTCTGTCCAGGGGGCACGGGGGCATAGAGCAAGCCTAAGCCTTTTGGAGCAATCTGACATTCAGGGGCTCCACACCATCTAAAGCCAGACCCTAAAGGTGAGAGAGGGTGTCAGAGTGTTCAGCGCCCGTCAATCACACCCTGGCCTGCCACCTTTCCTGACCCCTGTCAAGAGCTAGAGTTAAAAGGAAAACAAAGAGCTTTATGCATATATAGTTCTAACTGAGGCTCAGCAAACAAGCCAGCAACGCCAGTAAACAAGCACCTCTAGAAGGGGAAAGACTCAAGGTCACATCCAACCGTCCACTGAGTGACTCCAAACAAAGAGGGAAGTGAGGTCACAATCAACAAGTGCTCCCATTCACATACATGAAAGCGCAAAGGGAGAGCGGGCAGCGATTCAAGTCGGCTAGTTCAAACCCCAGGCGGGGGAGGGCATTTTTTCCATGTAAATGAACCCATTGACCGAAAACCTGATGCTAGCACTGAACTACCATGTATACACAGTGGGCACCAAGGGGGGAATCCTACACAATGATTGTGTTGAGGGTCAGGGGGCACAGATGACATGTGTGCCAAGTATTGCCGCATCAAAGCCAGTCACTTCACTGTCCCAGCTGCCCTCAGTTAGCCATCAAGAAATGGGGGGGAAGAGCCAAGAGCCGATGAAACGTTGGTGTTTGGGTTTACTGATGGTAATGTTTGCTGTCAAGCTGTCTGCATTCAATTGACTGTTTCTAATTCAGACACACTATAACACCCCACAGCTTTAGACACACAGCCAACAAGTGTGAGAAAGAGATACTGTACAGCTTCCCTTCCCTCCGTCTCTTGCTTGTCTCCACATTTCGGAGAACAAGGGGGAGAGTTGGCGAGAGAAGAATCTGCCCCTATCTGCAGCCACCCTCATCTCTGTGGCTATCTCTGTTGAAGGACGACACAGGGATTCACATGCAAGCTCGGAGACAGATACCCCGTAGAATGTGTCATTAAAGGTCGGAGCTGTGTTGTGATTTTTAGCCCAGTAAGCTTCTTCCCTGGAGGCTTTTAAAACCAGAACAAGGCACAACAAGGCACTCTGTGACTTTCAAAGATTAATCACCCACTCAACAGCTATCTCCACTAGAGGTATTCTAAACAGCAGAGAAGCCACCCAGGCTGGCTGACAAAGACAGACGACTGATGCAGTTCCTAGAAATGTCAGTCACTGAGACCACATTTCGTGGTCATGTTGTTCAGGTTCTTTGATTTACTCTTACATTTCTGAGCTGCAGTGTTATGGTTTCTAATGCATTCACTAAATGTTATACTTTTGCATTTAAAATATATTTAAGCCTCTCATCCACTCAACAGCACATAGAATGATCAAGCACAGTGGAAAGAAGCAGCTGAAGACAGATATATAGTCCAGTCATCACTGCTGTAGTAACACAACTTCATTTTCCATCAAGTTAACACTCAAAAGCTCTTATCATTACACTTCTAGTTCACAGGTTGTGATGGCACATGTACAAAAAAGTCAAGTATTTGTACATGTCACAGATGACAAGTGTTAAGATCAAAACAAAAGTTCATCTTTGTTTGTTTAATTCACGTGGAAACATAGCCTTCCGCTCCTTTCAACACGTTTTCGCAGGTTGTGCAGGGACTGTGCACACTCTGGAAACTCTTACTGTGTCAGAAACAGAAGTCAGTCTGTCGTGCTCTAAGGCAGAACTATGACATGCCAAAGCTTATCTCACCAGAGGTATCTGCTGATACACATTTTGTTTCCTGGCGTTCAGCTTGATAAAACACAGCCCGTTTCATCTTTGTTGTGTTCAAAGAGATGTTTTCTTTTGCAAAGAGAAAGGCAGATAAGGAATAATAATCCCCATAGAGTAAGTCTTGCAAAACAACCTATTTTTCAAAAATTCTGGCAATTTTACATAAACATGTTTGGACCAACTGTGATAGTTGGCCGGTTCCAAAACCAAAGGCCAATAAAGCTTCAAACCCCTTGATAGTCAAAAACTAACCAAACTCCTCAGCATTCAAACTCCAGCCTCCAATTTTGATTTAAGCCAAGCGTTCTTATCACAGGAACATAAAGTGGAGGGAAACACGGAGAAAAGACAGAGGGTCATAAGATGACTGACCCTAACAAAGACTGCTTTTATAGCTCTTCAAAAAAGAAGAGATACTAGGAATGGAATCTGCACCCCACCAACACCACAGGTTCTCCAGCCTATCATCTATGCGATTAGATAAATCAGAAACATTTGCTTCTGAACTTGATATATATCAGTTGCGTTGGAGGGTTATACTGAAGACAGAAATGCACTAAACCTGTTATAGACAAAAAGCACCCTCTCTGTTAACCCCTGAGCTACCAGTTCAATGCAGTCCAATACAACAGCCCGGCAATGAATCATACCTTTAGGAAGACTAAAATAATATTCTGTGTGTAGTGCATCATGAGGTATTTGTAACTTATAGGAGTTGTACATAAGAAACTCCTCAGTGTACCTACATTGATGCTTGGCTATATTGTATGAATATATAAACAGAGCATTGGCTTTGTTGTACACTCCGTAATCTACTACCTACATCAGCTTTTAGTTTTTCGCTGCCATCCATTAATTACAAAAAATGACTTGTTGCTATAACATACAGAAAGGTACATTCAAAAAATGTGGCTGCTTAAGGATGTTTTCCCTTGCTGCTTCTGGTTTTCTAAACACTTTTTTCTCTATCAACAATTAGACTGCGGTTAGGCACCCAATACTTAGACACTGATTTAGTCTGATGAGGAACATAAGGCAAAGAAACACAGACAAAGTGTACAGACATGGTGTAGAGTGGAGGCAAGGGAAATGAAGAGCTTCAGAGAGACACATAGTACACAGAGCTTTATGTGTGATACATGGAGATTTTGTCACATTGTTATCCAAAGCCAAGAGGCAAATGTCCAAATCCAAAAACAGGAGCAGCCACTATGAGTGTTTTGCAAGCAGAAGAACACGTGCCAAGCCAGTGTTTATATCTAACCAGCTAGTAGCAGCTTGGGCTGCACTCCTTCCCATAAAAAGACAGGACAGGCCTGTTAGTCTTGGCTTGGTATGGCCTTCAAAGAGCACATTTATCACAGCATCTGGAGAGGGGCCTATCAGACAAAGCTGTGGAGCCGCTGCCTGGGACACCTCACAGTACTATCTCTGGCCCTCTGGTTCTTTTAATCCTGCTGTTTACCTGCAGCCCTTTGATGAAGACCTACAGGTGTCTCCTCCATTTAGGCACCTTTCTCTCTACTATTTCCTGCTGTACACTGAATTATATTTGTTTTATAGGTTATTCTGTTAATAGTTGAGGTCATGCTTTAACAATTCAGGATTTTTCTAATTGGGACTAAGTAGATATAAAATGAAATGAAGAATTCAACCAAAAGTCAGGTTCATTCACTGAGCCTCCACTCACAGTTCTTGAGGGAGAGTATGTTTAAAAGTGCCTCAGAGTGGGGGCTGAGAGACCCTCCAGATTTCTTAGTCTCTGTTTACCACACACAGACTGAGAGAGTGAAAGGGCAAAGCATATTAAGGAGGTATTGACCTGGCCCATCAGGTCATTCCAAGTTCTTTAAAGCGCCGCCACACAAAGGCCACCACCAGGCGACAATAGCTGGGTTTAGACAACAAGCATATCAAGCGGTCTGCACATAAAAAGATTTATTGCATCTCACAACAAAGGCCGCCCACGGAGCTCCCTGCGAGAACGAATCTAAGGCCCTCCATCGTGGTAAACTCCACTCGGTCACCCCACTTTCTCTCGAGGGCCTATCCACCATCCAAAGGCCTCTACCATAAAAATTCAAATGAAATTGGGAGAACTTTGAAGCAGCCTCCCATGCGGAAAACCTCTCCAGTTCTTTTCATCACCACTGCTAACCTGAAAAGTAATTATTCCTTCCCTCTGAGCTCTTGCCACGGAACTTGGATTGAATTCTCCTGCACAACATGAGTGAAAACACCAGGCAGTGTTAGGGCGGGTATTTAATTAATTAAGTTGAGGAGCTTTCAGCAACACCTCCTTAATCATGGCTGAAATATTTTGGGTATCTTGCGAGCCAAAGATCGTGACTGCGTATAATTTCCTTTCTGGGATAGTGTTTATTGCTATGGTTTAAAAAGGTCATCAGAAGGTACGTGTTAGTGGGTTAAAGTCAGACAGACAGTGGTTACAGACAGTGGTTACAGGCAGTCTGTAGTCTATTACCTGAGGCAGCACAGGGCTCTGTGTTGTTGTGCGTATGCGAGATGTTCTTCCTCTCCTGTTGATAAACAAGATGAGGTTTGTTGTGCTCTTCGTCATATTCCTCCCCCTCAGCGTTTAAAAGAGGTTCCATGAAGTATTCACCATATTGTGTCGTAAATGTTCCAACCTAGAGCAGAAAAAATAGATGTTATTGATTTCTTTGGTATCAGAAATGAGCTGAATGTTTGCATACATATGTGGGAAGGATATACAGATTAAGGCAGAGTTGCATTCAAAGAGGCTGCGGTTTAATTGCAGTAATCCTGTTCTGCCCTTGGGCACCACTGTGCACATTATTTCCATGCTTTTGAGCAAGCTCAGTTTTTTTGACAGGTGCATATGGAAAGAACATGCTGACTCACAAAAGGTCAGGGATTATCTACAACATCTCGCTATGAGTCATTGTTGAAGTTGTAACCATGACAATAAAAAGCCATTGTAAGACATTTTAAGCCCTTTATACATTCATAAAGTCATAAATCATCATGCAACAGTGAACCATTTAAAAAACAAAGATTGCAAAGGCTTTTAAGAGTGCTTGTTGTGACTATGAAAATGCATTTCCCTTCACAACCTGACACTGGGACCAGTGACATCATCATACAGTACATGGACAGAGCTGCTGACAGAGGAATGCTAATATTGATTTGGCAGCTCAGTCCCTCACAAAGCTTCTTAGCTCACTCGACCATGAGGCACAATGGTGTTTGTATGGTAATTTCATGCGCACACTTAAACAGGATATTGGACACTGGAATGTTATCTTTATTGTTGTTTTTCCATAACCATCCCCACGCGGGATGGACGCTTCACAATGGAAAACATACAGATCGGATATGGAAACGAGTACAAACTGTATGTGTACTTTTCCTCTCCGCCTTTCAAGGAGTGACAGATTACTTGGCTTGCACATATGAGACATAGTTCCTCGAGAGTGCTATAGGTCTATAGTGCACATGTGTACAGTGCAGGGTAATGAACTTGTAGAAACAGGTCACAGGATATAAGCAACAGCAACACTGGAAGAAAGCCCTCAGAAACTCATTTTTCCCTCATTGTACTCCACCTTGAAGGCTTTGTGACAATATTAGCATTTCTTGACAAGCCAGTATAAGTGTATACAACTCAGGGAATTACTCAAAGTATTTTGACAATGAAGTTACACTTTTCAAATGTGAACTGTTGTACTGATTTACCTTTGCACAAAGTTTCTGGAATACTTCAATATGAGAATGTTACAACCTTACTCCAACTCCCAGTCATAATGATCTAAATATAATTAATGATTTATACAGTGTAACAACTGGTAGATGTTTACCTGTATCTTGTAAATCACTATCCACGGCGAGTTAACTTTAATTAGATGGTTACGGTTAAGCCTTTCTAAAGTTCTCATGTGGTGTTAACAGAAGGCTGAACAGACAAATGCTCTGTTTAGTCAATGAAGGGGGCAGAGTTTCAGGGTTTCCCAGCATTAGCTCAGCAGCAAATCTGGCAAAACTTTGGACAGACACAATGGTTGCTGTTCAGTAACGGGTGCTGAACTGGACCTTACAACTGAGGGACTCCTGTTTGAAGCGAGGTCACCATCATGACATGGATGGAATGACTGTTGGCACACATCTGTTTAAACAGACCCTACAAAGGCACTTAAAAAACTGTTGGTGCTGAGTCATCGCAAAGTGACGTACAGTTGCAGTCAATCTCTAACCTAAAACCGGACATAAAGGTGTCATGAGCCTGATCTTTACACAGAGGTGCAACGCTTGGTGCCCGATTGAAAATGAAGAGCCTCATTTCTCAGGACAGTCTGACTCAACACACACTTCTATTAAGCGAGTGGACTGGGAGAGCGAGCTCCTTCAGGGAGATTTCCCACGGTGTGAGCAACCCTTAAGTTCCTTACAACCTTCATTGGCAGTTGTCTACTCTTCACAGCATTTCTCTCCTTTTCTGCCCGTCACAGCTCACTTTGAAAAGGCCAAAAAGCTCCTCAACCCCACCCCCTCGATTCCCCCCTGGGGATGGCTTTGAGCAACTCTGGACGAAAGGGGAACCTGCTTTTTCTAGAATGACCCCTTTGTTTTAGGGCTTAATTATTCCTTAATGACATCATCCCAACAAAATGTGCCTGGCCATTAAGCCCCAGTGATCAGATACGGACACATTTATGACCCAATAGCCTCTGGTGCTGTCTCCATTGTCCTGTCATTCTCAATGAGTGATGATGCGGATAAGCAACAAAGATTGCTTGAAAAAGGATGCAAACATGTTTGGATAAGCGAGTCATACATCAAAGTTGGGCAGAGGGGCAATTAAAGGCTTATTACCCTGATAATCCCAGCATACCTCATGTCTTAAATGGGTATACAAACTGAAAGAGTATGTATGTGGTGGTATCTCTTC
This sequence comes from Notothenia rossii, assembly GCF_949606895.1. Taxonomy (NCBI): domain Eukaryota; kingdom Metazoa; phylum Chordata; class Actinopteri; order Perciformes; family Nototheniidae; genus Notothenia; species Notothenia rossii. The sequence goes on along the minus strand of NC_136903.1, from coordinate 11,977,765 downwards.
TCCAGAGTCACACTGAATAGGAAATACCCCCCCACTAAGACTTAATGCGTGACATTTGTTTTATCATGCCAGGTTCCAACAATACAGTACAATTGCTGAATGCATTGTGAATGTACTAGATCAACATGCTATCCTGGTACTGTACAAAGTTAACCTATCTAAAATAAGGATTATGTCACTGATAGGGGGTGTGACGGGGAGGAAGACTCCAAGGTTATGTTCCTGCTGTCTGTGTTTCTGCGGCCAGCCAAACCCCCCCACCTCGCAGAGGCCAAACCAGAATCCGGCTGGCCCGAATGAGGTCAACCCCCTGCCCCTGGACCAGTAACCTTATGTGAGCCATTAAGTCATCCACTTCACCACTTGTGCTCTCACACAGGAGTCAGCAAACTAAATGACTTGGGTATCAGGATCCTCAAATGGGGCAGTAAACTCATTATTACCCAATAACTCTATTACAGCCCCGTAAGATCTAAAAGATGATAAAGGGCAATCCACAAGCAAACAGCTGTTTTAGACTGGAAGTGTGGTTTGGGGCTGTCACTGATTACTACTCTCATTAGCTCTGACCTGATGTTCTTTTAAAAAAAAAAACTATATGTAAAATAAAGAAAGAAACTGTGTAAAAACGTACAACTATTGAAAACACAAAAGGAAAAAAGTTGTCACATTTAAGAATCTAGAAAGAAACCAATGTTTGGCATTAGAGATTGATACATTAGCAATAACATTTTTACTTGATCACCTGATCAATCAACTGATAATCGACTAATCAAATTGGTTTGGCTATATATATATATATATATATCTGCTGCGTTTGCTATTATTTTTGTTAAAACTTCAAGCAGCTTCAAGCAGTTTGAAATGGAACCAAAACAGCTGCATGTTTGGTTCCATTTCATCCCTGTATAAAATCTGCTGATACTTTTTTGATCTTTGTAAGGTGAAATTAACCTTTTTACTCAAAGTAGGGTTAGCCAAAGTGCAGCATTCTCAGCATGAGCTCATCAGGGATTCTTAGTTTGTTATGCTCAAGAGCACTTCAGCAGGGTGAAGTCTTGTTGTCACATCAACTTCATTCTCTAACCACAACACCACCCGGATGCCCAGCCTGCACTGTGAACTATGGGAGCATCTCCTCACAGGCACCGAGATGCAGATTGCTCTCATCCTCCTCCTCCTCCTCAATGACATAAGTCCAGTAACACTTGCTCTTGTTACACTCCTACACACTTCACTTAACTGCGGGTTATGGGGGATATGCATGGGTGAAGGCCCTGTCAGCATCGCTTGATTAAGGCGTCTTAAAAAAAAAGGTACTTTAAAGTGAACACTCACAAGGCCAGTGCACATGCTGAAGACTGCAGGGAACTCGCTCTTGGCGTTGACATGTCCGCGGAAAAAGCAGTGGCGCATATCGCTCGGGTCATTGAAGGGGATGTCCGTGCCGTTGCTCTGTTCCACTCCCAAGTGTGTCACTGTGTACGAGGGGGCAATGAAGCCGGAGTCGGCGGTCAGATTGAGATGAAAGCGTTCCCCAAATGCATCAATCCTGTAGTGAACCCGTAAACCCGACAGGTCATCATTTAAACTTCTCCGTCTCCTTCTGTAGTGCAATTTGTGGGGGAATGATTCTCCAAAGTCATTGACGCGGAGTGGGGTGATGATTTCATACGATGACAGCTGTTTGATGAAGCTTTCTGCAAAAAGTAAAGAGAGAAAGTAATGGAATTAACAGCAGTGTGTATCAGAGTAAAACATGTAGCTGCAGCTTGACAACTGTACATTTCACAAGGCATCATTCCCACTGCTTTGAACACCTTTAACTTCACGGTACTCCTAAATCAAATCAAAACACTACCTTGTTTCGGGTGCAAGCGGTGTTGCAAAGTTTCTCGGACAAGCGCTGACAGATGACACATAAGTCCAACCAGCCAGATAGCAAACTGCATGATTTCCTCCGCGAAGAAACCCAGGCTGTCGTCTCCAAGGCAGTAACCTCTGTCTCTCCCGAGCGGCTCCCCCTCTCCCTCTCCTTTCCCCCGGCTTGTCAGCAACAGGTCGTGGGATCCGCGGAGGCTCTCTGCAGCGCAAGTCTTGCAAAGTGCACTGGCCTCATTGCATTGCTAAACATGCATCCACTACCCTCTATAAAAGCGAACTATTTATGACACATTCATCCCCCTGATGAAAACAAAAATTGCTGCCTAATGTAAACTGCAGTCTTTACTGAAAGGAGGGATCAGTGCCAAGTACGCTTTCCCTTAGCCATCCCTAGAACACCCCGTGCACCCTAAGCACTCACCAGCAGCGAAACGACGCCCCCTTTGCTAAGGAGCCAATGGGGAGCGCGCCTCGGACACCACACATGGGGCAGGCTTCAGGGCTGCAGTGTTACAAAAAAAAAAGTATAAATAAAATATACCACGATGAAGAAAATAACTCACAACACAACCATCCCGAATTCTGGGTTTTTGGGTCTGTCCCATAGACTGGTCTGTCCGCAATATTTATTACTGCTGATATTAAATGTGAAACGATCCAAGACACTTGTAGATTTGCAATAACATATTTAATTTCAAAATCTCGTGTGATAATAATGAATAATATTTATAAGGCTTATGCTATGTGTCTGTTGGCAGCACATATTGAGCTCATATTTGTTATACATAATACATTTTATCACTCAACCAATGTGTTTGCCACTTATCAATATCAGTTTGGGCTGGAGTAGAAGTAGCATATTAATATAAAATATAATAATATAATTCACTTCTGATTTTATTTTTTACTTCTTTTATGCATTTGCTTGGTGTTTAAAAACACATTTAAGAATTCCTTATTAGAAGTGTTTGTTTATGTAATTAATCCAAAGTGTAGGATTTAGGGGGATTTATTGGCTGAATTGAATTTTTTTTTTCATTAGTGTATAAGTACCTGAAACTAAGAGAGCTGTTGTGTTTTGTTATCTTAGTATAAGCCCTTTATATTTACATACTGCCAGTGAAGTATTGATTCAAGGAGATGATCATTTTGCAGTACAAAAACATTAGAAACAAACTGTCAATCTATTGGTGGCAAATATACAGTATCAATACACAAAACACCTTTCAGTTGAGAGTATGGGTTGAGTCCCTGTGTTATTGTTGCTTACGTTTATATATGTAGTAAAAATGAATTAAGAGTATCAACACTTAATGCAAATAAAGTTAATAAAGGAACGATCTACTTGATGGTTAGTGTCTGCATTAGGCTACAAACAAACCCAATAAACTGGGAACTCAGTGTGTAGCAGCCTCTTACAACTTCATCTTCAGGGGTTACACCAATAGTTATACGACAGGAGTAAATGTATCAATTTGGTATAGCAATATCAACAGTGCAAGTTTGAGATGGTGATAGTGTTTATAAAATGCACATTGGTCAGAGTCTATTTAACTCTACGAGTAAATCCATCCTAATCTTTAGGCCCATTTTGACTGTGTTGTACATTTAATATTTTGTATGTCTAATGTGGATGTATCCACAATACTATGTTGTTAAAACTTGAGGGAAAATATTAGGAATCAAAGCACAAAATAATTAGCACAGAGGACATTATGAGCCATTCTTCACTGTCATCTATTGGAGGAAGTCGGGCTTCCTTGGCCATGATGTGGTCAGCTTCTCGTTAATCATTTAGGCACGTAAAGTCTAATACAAAGTTGATGGACGTGTGAAAGGAGTCTTGTTTTTCATGTCCTTTGAAGACTGATGTCACAGCATTGTGAGTAATTAGACGCGGTGGTCTCACCGGAAACACTTTTGAATCCTGTAGGCTCTTTCTTTGACACAAAACATCTAGTCTCCAAGTCATGGCTATTACTTTTTAAAAGTCTCTCTATCTCTCCCCCTCAGCCTCTCTCCCTCTCCGTCTCTTTAAAATAACAGTGTGGTCAGTGATAGACCAAGCAGTGATTTGCCACAACCATTGTATTGCCTATTTGTTGAATATCAGCTATGGTCCTGGTATTATTGCAAATATGCTGCAGTTCACTAGTACCATATGAGACAAACACTAAAACTAATTTAAGTTTTGTTTGTTTGAATATGTTATGAATTTAATCACATGGGTTGATTATAATTAGAGATGGCAATACAGCTCGGCAGTTCCTTTTCACACAATCACCACTTCAGGTCAAATCACAATCCACCCATCTCTCTTTTTCTCACACAATGTGTAAACATTTCCTTTTATAAACCTAACCTTATTAAGTGCACTCACACTGAAAGACATCTGGAAACAACTTAAACTGGCTAATAAAACAACAAGATTTGCACATTCCATTTTCCTATAGCTCAGTTTTAAAGCTGCATCTCGATTTCAAGGCTTCTAAGATGAATTTTTTTTTAAAAAGCAAAATCTCTCCACTGTAACTCCTCTGATGCCTCCCTGATGTGTCATTCATTCAGTCTCGGAGCCTCCTGTGAGGCTTTTCATTTCGGAAAGCCATTGTCACTGTTTTTTCATCATCAAAAGCAAAGTGAGTGTGCAAAAGAAATGTTAACACACATACAGTCATAGGTTGTGACAAAATGTCATGCTTAGCTTATGGGAAACTAAGAAGTGATAATGTTGTGTAAAAAAGGAAAATACATATCCTAAACATCTTTCTAGTACAACAACAGTAATAATATATAAAATACACATAAATATAATGTCATTTTTGAGAAAAATGCTGTAAAGGCAAAAGGACTCTGAAAAGCTTAAAGTAAACTTTTTGGGTTATAAATAATGATGAGCCCCAGATGTGAAGCTTTCTCAGACTGTAAGAACCACTGCAGGAGGTCACCTATTGGATCCAGCACTGCATGGCATGGCATGGCACACAAGTGCGAAGGCCTCTAGCTATCACTTTAACTTAATTTCACTCAGCCATCCACTAACTAGGTTTAATCCCCTACGGCACATTATAAAGTTAGCCATATGACTGCACTGAGTTTATTTAGGGTTACTGCAGCTACTCGCATACTCATTAATTCTCCACAGATGCCAAAGTTAATGGATGAAACATCCCCAATTTCTACCAGATGTACTCAGTCAGGTCTCCAGCATGAGTTTCTGCTCTAGGCTTTTATATATTGTGGAATCCTTAAATGTGAAGTGTGTCTAGTGGATTAATGGTAGTGAAAATCAGTATTTATCAGTCACTTTAGGTCAGTGCCACTTCCATTGTATTTGTTTCTAAAAAAATCCAGCAGGAGGTTATGCCGTCAGTAGCCCATAAATGTGCACATATTGAGGCTATTAGTTCACAGATCAAATTACAATGTCTTAATAACAAAGTGCTGATCAGAGCTGGTTGTTTTTTACACGTTCATGTTTCATTTAATATAATCGTTTATTTGAACAGGGACATTACACATTAATGAACACTTAAGACAAATAATGCTTCAAATGTAAATATGCCGAATTTTTAGCTTTGAGCTCATTTCCATCTGCAGTCCCTCACATACAACATATAAGAACATGACATTTATAAAGATAGCAAAAATAAATACATGATATGCAAAAAGAGCAAGAGCAGCACACACAAGTATTTATGACATGGCAGTACAATATAGCAGCAACGACATACAGTATAAAGTGCAAGAGAAGATAAAAGAGATACATAAAGTGCAAGAGGAGATGGCAAGGTCTTGTCCAAAAGTGGTCCGTCTACGGTGGACTTCACAGTCTCCTCTGGTTTCTGTCCTAGTACAGCGCCCAGTGTGTTGTTTGTGGATGAATTCCCCTAAGGGAGGGGGGGGGGTAGTCCATGTAAACATTTATACAAAAAAGCACTTACTTAAATACTTAAAATTGTCAAAACTCAAGAAATTGTGTTTTTCAGGGATGGTACAGCGGTGGTATGAATTTGGCTTTCTGTCAAACACGTTGATAGCTCTCTTGTACAGCTGTTCTATGGGTTTCAGGTTTGTGGCACAAGCAAACGACCAGTTTGTCAAACAGTATTCAATATGGGATATAATCATACAGTGGAGGTATGACTTTGCGGCATTGACAGTTAAGAAGGGTCTGATTTGTTTAACATTTTGCAAGTTGAATTTAATAGTATTGGATACTTTCTTGATATGTTTCTTAAAAGTCAAGTTCGAGTCAAGTATGACTCCAAGATACTTGAACTGGGAGACTAGTTCTATTTCTGCTCCGTTTAAAAATACTTTGGATCCTTCGATTTTGACTGGTCGTTTACTGAACATCATGCATACTGTTTTTTTTACGTTTAACTGTAAGCAAATGTTGTTCAGCCAGTGTTGAACCTTGTCCAATGCATTTGAGAGACAAGATGAGATTATTTCAGTCCTTTTCCCGTGTATAAAGATGACCGAATCAGCATACATTTGCACATTCAACTCAGGACATACATTAGGCAAGTCATTAATGTACAGTGAAAAAAGTAACGGTCCAAGAATGGAACCTTGTGGAACCCCAACAGGGTTGACAAGGTAGGGCGATTCGGCACCGTTGACCAAAACACACTGTTTTCTGTTCGATAAGTAAGACTTGAGCCAATGTATTGAAACTGCAGAAAAATTGAAATACGTCACCTTTGTACTTGGTGGTCAACGGTGTCACATTCCTATCCCATTGTCTTAAATCTGCAATGATGTATTCTGGCTGGCCCTCATAATTGCATGGCCCCTGGCCACAGTTGACCCTGTGGGGTCAGGGAAAGGGGAGGAAGGGGTTTGGTGAAAAGAGCACTAATTATTGAGGACATGGCCCTTTCTCAGCATGAAACAGTATATCATCTGAGCAATTACCTTAAAAGGATAACACCATTTTAAAAGCTATCTTGGAATCGAGTATCATCCCTTATCCCTCGTATCTTAACTTTTTCTTTTAAAGGTTGAATTAATAGTTTACCTCATTTCCAATTATTATAGATTGAAGTACAAGTACATTTAACACATTGGTGTCCTTTTGACCATTTTAGATCTGTTCAAGGGCTTTCCTCCTTATGGGAGTAATCAAATAGTGAACCACTACACATCAATATGAGACGTGTCAAGTTTAGGACATTTTATTCCATTGCTTTTAAGGGCTAATGATGCTGACCAGATAACATCGCATAAAATGTATATACTTTTCCTAACCAATGCACTATGTAGCTCGCATTTGTTGTTGGATATCGTTGTACCTGTTCAGTCATACACCTTTAACTGATTTATGCTATATTAGTGTATCTCCACATTTGATTATCTTACTTTGTCCTTTGGATTTAGGGAGGTACATTAGGTGGCTGACCCCTATGAATTAAGCTGAACTAAACACATAATCTCATTACAGTAACATAAATCATATAATATTAGATCAATACCAGATATTTCATGTTCGGAGCTTTCCAAGAGTCACTGTACAAAGCGCCGCTCAGTTAGTCCTACTGTACACTCTAACTAAAGGCAGCAGTGGAAGCTCTACTACTGACATATCAGGTGATTTACCATCTAGGGTTCGACTCCCACTTTTACCCCAAACTTGAGCATAGCGCAGGCCTGAGAGCTCAAACGGCTCCAAAGCCACTCTCTTTCTCATGGTTCAATGGGTTTCAACTCCCTAGTCGTAACTGCAATCTATAACTCTTGATACACACCAGGGCCTTCACTCTGCCGTGTTGCAACCTCGGCTTTCGTTGACACATTTCTGCATGTGTGAGTGGTCTCCTGTGCAAAGATTGTAACATGGCTACAGAGACAATTTATCACAGGAGGGTAACCGAAAGCTGCAATACATCGGCGCATATTGTTGTGGTTATGTAGTGTCAACAATTCCTTCAAGACAATCCACAGAGTTTAGGGAAATACTCAATCAAATGAAAGTGAAACACTAAGCAATCAGGTATTGTGTTGCAACAAACATAAACACATGTTGAACTGTTCTTGTTGTAGACTAATCAGCACGCTGTGATGACTTTGAATCATGTGATAAATGGAAACGTCAGCGAGGTGTAGATAGCAGGTTACTGTGTCACTAAAGCAGTTACCAAAACATACTGGCCACACCTCTCCTCTCTAGCTCTGCTCCCAGCCTCCCCCTCCTCTGACCGTTCAGGTGGTTCTCATGGTGCAGTGATCAAGGAGCTCGGCCACCTGAGACTTGTGTTGGCTTGCACTGCAGATTAAGCCCCCCCCCCCCAAAAAAAAGAGGCTTCCGTCCCCCATTGCCGCAACGAAGCTTCATAAGCCGCTGAATTCCAAGTGCCCTTTAAACACAGTGGCCTGTCAACCTCTTTCCTGGTCCCATTGAGTGAGGCATTGTCTGCGTTAGCCCTGCAGACAGCTGTAAAACAATGTCGAAGCAGCACTCTCTCACCACCCTCCTGAGCACTGTCTCATTGATGAATCATCATATTATGGCAAAATAACAAAACAAGTTGACTGAAAACAAAAAGATTCCTGTTTGCCAAAAGAAACCAAACAATGAGGCTTTTAATTTCACTCCGGGGGGAGTTGTGTAAATAAAAGATGAGGTTGTGGTGATGTCACAAGTACAGATTGTGTTTTTGACATCCTCTTTTCATGGCAGGGTCAGTGTTTGTTATCATGCTGCTGAGGTCATTACATCACAAGCAAAGCCTGCTGAGTGATGCAAGTAGGAAGGCTTGTACGAGGCAGTTATCAGTTACATTTGACAATATAGAACACAGCATTCTGAGCACTTACCAAGGAACAAGCAGGAGTAGACCGGGAACTAAATGATAATGAAAGCATCACTAAAGACCTAACATGACTCTGAACTGAATGGCCGTTAAGTTACATAAGAACAGACTTTTAAATGCTGTGAATGAAACTGTAACATTTGATTAGATATCTACATTTGTGTTACTTTAACTTCTCATTCATTTAATGATTTTGATATTTATATTTTTTCGTTTGGGTCTTTAGGGAAAAACTTCATAATCTGACCATCGCACGAAGGTTATCACACACGGCTTTTTTTTTAGGCTAAATGGACCGCAAATGGATCAATATTAGCATTTTGGGTGCTTTTTCTGGCAACCTAATCAACTTAATTCCAATATTTACCTAGCCTTGTCAGTCACCAACTTCTCTAAAATACACCTGGGTCTTTAGTTTGCCAGATGCTCTGCAATTTTTAACAGCATGGCTATGTTATAATTAAGCAATAGCTCACGACAGGCCGCGGTATATGCTCATTATATCACAGCTAAGGGGCGTGGTTCGGCCCGACGCAGTTTGCTTTTCAGCCCAACGGTATACTGTTTTTCTCAGACGCGGAGGGATACTGACTTGTTGTGAAAAGTAACTTACAATTCTACCCGTGGTATACGCTCAGTATATCACGGCTAAGAACCACTTGTCCGTTTTATAAAACACAACAATCTGTGTACTGAATGGTCAAATAGTGCTTAAAATGTAATGACAAATGTTTTTGGTTACTGGCTTCCTTATCTGACGCCTCTATTGGCATAACTTTGTCCCCAAGAGAATTACCACAACCAGTAGCAGGCTTGGTTACTTGAATGTAATCACATGTTGTTTTGGTGCTTTTTATTAAGCAACCCATGCTTTTATTTTTCTTGAGGACAGTTTTGTTGCTCCGCTTTAGTCTCCACCAACAGTTAGTGGACAGTTGATTAATCGCAGCTTATACACTAAAAACAGCTGTGTGCTTTAGTCAAAAACAACAGAGCAACATCAGTGAAAGTGAACCAAAACAGTTAGGTTTCCTGAAACCAAAATGGCTCAAAAGAGCTGATGTAAAGGTGTAGTAGGCTGATACATTCTTTTTTTAAATAATGTTAAGGCAAAACTTTTTGTAATTGTTCAATATGACTACATTGCATCACTTTACCACACTTGCATCACTCAGCAGCTGATTCAGAGTTAATCAGGAATGACTTGTTTAAAAAGTGTTCAGCACAAATTCCGATATCTAACAAATGACACAGTGTTTAGTTTCTTAAATACGTTTGTTCGACACTCTACTGTATGTAATCGTCATCTACTGTGAAGTCCCAGATTAAGAAGAGACGCAGGAACTCTTTGCAAGTGATTCATTCTTTATTATCAGTGTGTTCCAGTTGATACTCAAAAGGTTTTGCAACATGCTGAAACCTCACAATCACAGAGGTGTTAAATGATTGTCCTCTTGCTCATTGTTCTGTGTAAGCCCAGATTTTCACCATATGCGATCTCTATCCGTGAAGTTCAACCTTGAGAGCCTGATTCCAAATATGCCCCGTTTCTAACTCCCCCATCTGTACTTTGTGACTTCTCAGCTGACCCTCTCAAGGGCCAAACACTTACTCTGTTTTCCATACCAGGATTTGTATACATTTCGACAGCTAATAGGGACCTTAGGGATACAGAGCTGAGAGGGAGAGAGGGGCTTGGTGTGTGTGTGTGTGTGTGTGTGTGTGTGTGTGTGTGTGTGTGTGTGTGTGTGTGTGTGTGTGTGTGTGTGTGTGTTTGGGATAGCGGTGTCATAAAGACCACATTTAATACATCACATGCTTGTATCATTTTCTCTAAAATAGGGAGACAGTAATACATTCAAGCGAAGTGAGATCATGCTGACCTCAGAAAGATCACAAGAATAGGGGGGGGGGGGGGGTCATAAACTGAAATAAGATTTCAAGCCCATAAAGTGGGAGATGATCTAACAGAAGCTATTTGAGCGTTTCACGCCCGGGATGGACCCACCGTGACTCCACTCACAACACGGCGCCTGCAACACAAGGCACGTGACGGTCTGAGTGATTAGGTTTCACTGAGAAATGGATTCCCTTTCCACAGTTGTCTGCAGGTAATCGTGCACCCATCCACACGATAGAAATAGTGGGTGCTGATTTATTCAAAAATATTTCTCACCTTCCTCACCAGCAAGTGTTTGATTGATTTGTGAGCGTGTTTTTTCCCTTGAAATATGCCTTTGTCTTCTCCAGCAGGTGGAAATGGGTCAAAAATAAATAAATAAGCATGGTTAACACAACAATTAATATTCATATTTATTAAAAGGTTCATATATGAATACACGATTGCCTGCAGATACAGTTTTTTGCAACATTTCCCATGTGACAGACCCTTATCTGCCACCTGCTTGGTTTCCATTCAGTAATCATACGCCAACTCACCAGGATTCATTATGTTTTCCTAAAAGTACCGGAAACAAAACGCTGACCATTTCACTTGCAGGGCTTTGCATTTTCTTGTGTAACATAGTAGACTAATCTGGTAGTGATAATTGGCAGAGGCCATGTCAGAGACAGCTGCCTAGTATTTTGGATATTAACAGCTGTGAACTTTAAGCAGGCAGTGACTCATGAGATTTGATGACAGTCCAGTAGGGGGTCCTTGGATCTGTCTGCAGGTTCACTTAAAGTAAAGTATACACATAACATCCTGGAGAAGAAGCCATGTATATAAGGTCATGGGTAAAGATGGCCCTGGTCTGACCCGAGGGGCTTGTGTTTGCTTTATAAATGTTATTACTGACCAGTGTTGGGCATTAACGTGTTACTTGATAAAGTATGTGATACTTTTGTATTTCTACACATGTTCAATACTGTTGTTGTGGGCATTGAGGATAGAGAGGGACATCTTTGAAAGAGCTGTGTAACAAAGTCAACAAGATTAGTCATTTTAATGCTAATTATTTTGTAGTTCAGTGATAAGCAAAGACATTTAATAACTTCTGGAGTGATGTGAGGTGGTTAAAGGTGCACTGGGGTTCTGTTTAATAGCTACATGTAGGAATTAGTCTACTTTTAAAGTAAACTCAGGTGATACGTACAATTATACATCTATTATTTAATTTGAATATGTTTCAAAAGAGAGCTTATGAAGAAAGTGTTTAAACTCTGCAAAAAGAAAAGGTACATGTGCATTCTTTTCACACCAGCATGTCTGGTGGACACATCTTCCCATTTAGAGTATGTGTGAGAGCAAAGACAGCCTAAAGATGCAGCGTGTCCTGTGAATGACTACTTCCTAATAGCTCACTTTAAAAATAACTATCTGCACATTTAACTGCGCAGGGCTGCAATACTGTAGCTTTGGCTGTTTCAGAGTTTGTATAATTTAACTTCAGACTGTTGTCATCATCAGCTGCTTAAAAGAAAGGATCTTATTCATTTGAAGACAGCAGACCGACGGTGAGTTTAAATAATAGTGTGTTTATTAAGAAATTGCAAAGCTCCTGTGTAAAATAGAACATATTAAGTGGCATAATATAAAAGTGGTTTATTATTAAATGTAATATTTGGCCTTAATCAATACTTCACCTGATCGTCCGTTTGCTTAAACGAGAGTGGAATTACTAACACCAGTGTGATTTTGGTGAGATTATGACCGTTCTGGCCACAGTCACTGACAGGGTGCAAAATCCGGCAGCAATACGGAGCTCAGCCAGATTTAGAAAACCCCTTTTAATATTTCACCAAATGAGTTCAGAGTAAATGCTTTTGTTTGGAGGGAATAAGAAACACCAGTATGATTTTAGTGAGATAATGACCATCCTATTCCAAAGTTACACAGAGGGGGCCAAATCCAGCAGCCATAACACCAATCTGCCAGATTCTGCCCCCTGCCCTTTTCTATATCATGAATCCAGAGTATAATGCGGTCCTGCCTGACTCTCATCATACTACTTCCCTGATGGCTCCCACAGGATTGTTGACATCCTCGTGGATTCATCTTCTTATTATAGACACATGCATTTCCAAACATTTGGTTTACCTATGCTGTAAATATATTATCTCTTCGATTTACACACGGCACCTATTGCACACCTGTCCGTCCTGGGAGAGGGATCCCTCCTCTGTTGCTCTCCCTGAGGTTTCTCCGATTTCCCCTTTAAACTGTGGGGGTTCTCCGTTTTTTTCCTTGTACGATGTGAGGGTCTAAGGACAGAGGGTGTCGTATTGGCATACTGATATTCTTTACGAACTGTGAAGTCCACTGAGACAAATGTAACATTTGTGATATTGGGCTATATAAATAAACATTGATTGATTGATTGATTGATTGATTGATTGATTGATTGATATAATGCTTTTGTTGCTTGAAGCAGAGGGGAATAGCTAAAACTATTTCGATGTTGGTGAGATGAAATAACTAACACCAGTGTGATTTTGGTGGGATTATGACCATCCTGGTCGGAAGTTACAAGGGGGATGCCAAATCCGGTAGCAATAACGCAGCTCTGACAGATTTAGAAGCACTTCTTTACTTTTTCACCTGATGGGCCAAGAGTAGATTGCTTTGATTAAACTAGAGAGGAATGACTAATACCAGTTTTAATTTATTCAGAATATGACCATGCTGGCCAAAGGCACACGGGGGGGGGGGGGGGGGGGGGGATCTGGCAGCAATAACGCTACCGCTGCTAGATTTAGAAAGCCCCATTTAATAAATAATACATTTGTTCCTCAGTTGCTGCAAAACTCAAGGATGGCTTTGATCGACTCAGTGATTCTCTGCCTTTTGTTTAAAGCCAGGAGCTGCCAGCTCCAGTGTGTCAAAGGTAAGAAGTATTGTATTTTTTTAATATAAAAAAAAAGTACACCAGATATTGCATATAATGGCTAGTTAATTGTAGTAATTCAATCAAAGTTACCTCACACATTAAAGCAGAATATGGGAAATGCACTCACATCCCATACACATTAACCTTTACCTTAACCCAAACACAGTTACAGTCCCATATAGAATGATTTGGTTCAAAAGAGATCCACAAAATAATGTGTCTACGATCCACGTTGACAATATAACATCTAAGACACAATTGATTTTAAAGATAAATTACCTGCCACAGGGAGAACATAAGTTTGGCTGCAGACTGGAATGGGAAGTGCGTATAATTGTCCCTCAAAAGTTTGGATCTGAGTTTCTGGTGAGTTACACGGTACAAATGCAACATTTAAGGCATGGTTCAACACAGTGAGAATGCCTTAAAGGAATATATTAAATATGCAGTAACAGCGTCTTTATAACATGAAACTCCCCCTAATAACACACACATTTTAAGTGTCAGTTTGTTTATCAAACAAACAGGTTAAATGTGTACATGTGTAACTTTTAAGTAAGCAGTAGTAGTCAGGTTAGCCGAATCCACGGCTTGATTCCTGCTCCGTTCTTGACAACATGTGATACTGATCTTTCATCTCACTCTCAGAATTTCACGCCAATAAGTGAACTTTTCTATGTATTTCTTTCACATATTGTCTCCAGTGATTGAAATGTTATGTTAAATGTCTGTTTCCTTGTATCTTGCTTGATATTTGTCCTTGTAGATGTTTCAAATGGAGCTGCTGTGATGCAAAATAAATCTCTTGCTGGACTTGATTAAGTATTATCAAATGGTATGTATTGTATAAACGCCCACTGCCAGCTGACTGACAACAAGCCTCATTAATAAGAAACCATTTCACATGTAATAATGTTGTGTTTATTGTAATGTGTACTGTTGTTTTCAGCATTAACCAACATACCACATGTTTGGACTACTATCTTGACGGAGGGACTATCTGGCTCACTGAAATGTAGAGCTGATGAATTGTGCACGAAAACGCCTAGTTTCCACTGGGAGCGGACAAAGGCTGTTGTACGGTCCATGCAACGCAATACTTTTTAAACTACCTTTGATGCTACAGACGTTTTATGTTTCAATCCTACAGCAGATGAGCACAACACCAATGTCACATGTGTGGCAGATTATGGTAACAATTCTGTCAGGGCAACTGTGACATTGACAGTAAAATGTACATACAGTAGGCTGCAGCATTGATTTGACTAGACATCTATCTAACATGGTTCAATCCCACACTGACATAATCTTATGTTCATCTTTCTTTCGTTCAGTTCGTCCTCAAATCCTAAATAGTTCCCAGTGCATGGATGAAGGAAAGCTTGTGGTGTGTGTGTGCATCAGTCGAGGGAAACTCTACCACACATCAGGTGGCCTTTGGACTCTGTTAGGGACTCCTCAGTCACCACCACCACCACCACCACCACCACCACCACCACCACTAGCTCCACCCAGACAGTGAAGAGCACCATCACCATGCCTTCTGCTGACTTCCACCACATCAAATGCATCAGCAGGAATCAACTTGGCCAGGCTGTCATTTATATTCCAATTCAAAACAACACCGACTGTGAGTAGTCCCTCCATCCCCTAAATAAAATGTTTAAAAGACACCCATTACAGAATGGATTGTGGCATCTGATAGCATTACAATTTGCAACCATTATATCCCTGGAAGCTTGATTTTGTTTTAATGGCGTTCAAACTATACGTTTCTTTAGATTCTTTGGATTTATGCCCAAAGTCTTATGCAGTCCTTCCCTGGATAATCGTTGGTGGTATCTTTAAGTCTGAACTTGC
Source organism: Notothenia rossii (assembly GCF_949606895.1). Taxonomy (NCBI): domain Eukaryota; kingdom Metazoa; phylum Chordata; class Actinopteri; order Perciformes; family Nototheniidae; genus Notothenia; species Notothenia rossii. The sequence goes on along the minus strand of NC_136903.1, from coordinate 11,962,371 downwards.
TCTTCCTCCTAACCACCCTGATCATCTGCACTTACAAACGGTAAGAATATGAAATGACCATGAACAAGCAAACCACATTAATACACTAAACATAAAAAAAATAAAAATGTAGTGAGTAAACAAAGATACATCAAATAAAGTTGTATATCAAAACAGTTCTCATGAAGTCAAATTATCATGTTTTTACATTCTTCTAAATTTGCAGGGGGAGGGAACCGTGTGAAGAAATGAACATTTATGTTAGCAGGCTTCGAGCACATGTTGGCGTGTGCAAGAAGTGTTCTGGGGAGCAACAACACATTCCCTGAAATCTCATTGGCATCTCCAGTACCTCCCCTCTTTTTTGAACACAGGAATGTAAGAATGCTTATGCCTGTACGTTACGTTCACAGTCACCATGAAATCATGTCTCTAAGGTGTACTTCAACTTTAAATCATTTCCTATGTTTTATTAAAAAAAGACAATTCTAAGAAGTTAAAATAAGGTGTGAAACCATTTTTAAACGTGTGACATTGTGAGTCAATTCATCACTTCCTGTTAGATCACAAGGCAAAACCAGAGAGGAGGACAACAAGTGTAAGAAATCGGTTCAACCAAAATAAAAATAAAAACATTGAGACACTCGCTAAAGCCAAACACAAATCCTTTTTAACTGAATCAAGTGTTTATGTTGTTGTTAAGATTACATTGCAGCTAAAGTAGCTTTTGTTAACTCAAAACTACACAATGGATGAATGAAATACAAGGAGTAAAAACCTCTCCAGTGACAAAAGCTGCATTAGAAATGGAAAAACGATATGATTATTTGAGGCTACCAGTTGTACATGGTGCAGGGCAGATCAGTTGTAGGCTTTAACAGTGTCAGTCTGTTTAAAGCAGGGCTCATCCCTTTAACACACCCACTGAGCTCACTGCCATTCTACGCTCTCACAAAAAGCTTTTCGCCTCATTTCATTCCCTTACAGCAGGATTAAGGACTCGTAGCACAAAGGTGTTGCACCCACACAGTCAATTTTCTTCTTAAAGATTTCCACAAAAACTGTTTTAGAATCAAATCCAGTGTCTCCAACTTGAAGCCTCAGAGCAATAGGTTGATTATAGGAAAAAGTGTTTTGCTTTCTTGCCAAGTTTAACATAACAGGATGGATGCCACTCTCATGTCCGCTTTATATGAAGCTCTGGCCAGCAGCCGAATATATTCTATTTAGCATAAAGACAGGAAACAGTGGGAAACAGGTAGCATGGTTCTGTAAAAGCTACCAAAATCTGCCTAAAAAAAGCATTTAAAAGCTCACAAATTAGCATCTGCATTGACCAATCCCAATACTAGACCAAATCTCTTCCCATTTAGAGTGTTTAGCCTTTAACAATCTCTTTCCTTTAGATAATCTACTATTCATTTATTTAAGAGCATCAACATTTCCCCACTTCCTCATTTTAGTTGTGTTGTAAGTATATTTAGTCCTTACAAAAGAAACACACACATCAACACATCCGAAACCACACTGTGTTTAATCTCCGCTTGAGCTGACTCTGTCAAAGGAGGGTTTCAGTGTGTCAGGGTGTCCGCTGATGAAGACCTGCTTCTCCCAGAGTGAAAGATGGCAGCTCTCAGGGGGCCCAGGGATCTTTCAGCCACAGATACCCTGGCCTCAGAGATACTGGGACATCTAAAATTAGTGTTGTCAGAATGCTCTGCGATAAGGATGTTTAAGATTTCACACCGCACACTAGTTGTCACTTTGTACAAGTCATATTGTTGCTCTAAGTACAGTGGGTGTGTGTGAGTGAGAGGAAAATACAAAACAGTGACTAAAAAAAGAGAGCTGTATGTGTTGTTATTTTACAAGCATGTAAAGGTTCGAGTGTCTGAATGAGCCTTGTGCTCTTTTGTTATTTTGAGACCATATGGTAGAGTATTCTTTCATTAACATAAAACGTTACCTCCCACAAATAACTGCACAACATATAATAATAATAATAATAATGGATTACATTTTTTATTTAGAGCGCTTTTACAGGTGCTCAAAGCGCTTTACAATTATTAATATTAGACATGTAAGTGTCATTACTGTGGACATTACCCACAGGACCAAATGCGGTAGACTGTCTTGCCCAAGGACACAACGGCCTGACGCAGTGGCGGCCGAGGCGGGTTTCGAACAGGAACGCCCCTTGATCTGATGATCAACGCTCTAACCACTGCGCCAAAGCCACCCCAAATCATAACACACACAAACACATGAAAACCTGTTTTTGGAAAATGTGAATTATGATTATTTGTTGTGTTTTTTTTAGGTTAGGTATTTCAAACAGTGTGTAAGTTGCATGATATCTCTGGCATACAAATGTGTACAATTTGCCAGTAGAGGGTACAACATAGAGGATGTTATCTTAGCTTATAATATGCTGATTAGAACTTATATGTGCCTCCCCTTTCACAATAAAAACTGTTGCACAAAAGAGCAAACTAAATGGAATTCAGCAATCACTCATTTTACACTTGGGCAAAAAGTCCAAGTGTAAATAGTCAAATGAATGAATGAATGATATGACATGTCAAAACGCACTCAGTTTAAAAAAGGGCATATCCTTCAGGCTTATTTAACTATGTTTATATTATTTAATTCACTGTATGGTTAGAGAAAAGCCATTGTGTGTTGTCAAGCAGAAAGTTAACAGCGGAAATGTCTTTGCTATATCACGATACAGATCGAGTGTTACAGAAATGGCTATAGTGTGATTAATTGATGGAACCGGTGCAAGATGTTGTTACACTACAAGACAACCTTCAGGGTTTTGCTTTGCCACAACCTAAGTCAATGGTTATCAGTTCTCAACAACCTTTGAATCAAACACTCTAGACTTGAGGTCTTTCCGGCTTTTTGTTTACTCTCTTCAACACCAAGACTACCTGCGGCCAACATGCAGGAACAACACCTGGCAATCGGCTGTCCATTTCAACTTTATCTTGAGTTACATGAAGACGACCAGTCTCTGTAGCTTATTTATTCATGTTATCTGCATGTGTGTTTGCATGCAAGTGGGTGTGTGTACTGTCTCCGTGCAGTACAGATGTATGTGATTTATGTTTGTTGCAACAAAGTCAAATATGATGCCAGATTTCTGTTTGAGGCTACTATCTTTAAACAGTACAAAACTTCAAAGGAACCTGTATCAACAGATCTTATCTTGATTCAATATAACCACGTTGAAGACCTCAATTCTCTACGCATTCATTTGGAGTTACAGTATCAAGTAGTCCCGTGATTTGATTTGGCAAAAACCTAGCAGATATGAATATGAAACTTGTGCAAGAGAGAGAAGATAAAGTTGTGCAAAAAATAAAAATGTTCTCCTTTCCAGATCACAAACTGTTAATCGATAACACGCACTGGGTTTTGAAAGTTTGAGAGGGTATACATTTTATGATGATAAATCCATCGCATTTGTAACAACTCCCAATAAGACATGCAGTTCAGCAGCAGAAATGAGCTATGACCTTTGGCAGGTTCATGGCTTTAGAGACTTAAAGGAAATGGTTGAGTACCTCCTTCCTCCCCACCACCTCTGGAACCAAACAAGAATAAAAACATGTTTCAAATCCAGAACTGTGTAAATTCTATGGCATAAGAGCATGAAGCGGTCCTGGGGAAGGAGGATAGTGTTTGGGGGATTAGCCAAAGTCCAGGTGGTCTTCATTTAGCCCCCATGAGGGTCTGTGAGCTGCTGTAACAGCTCAGCACGTGGTCATCACAGCTTCTTATCTCCCATCCATGCATCTCGGCTCTATTTTTTATATTAATTTCGGCGGTATCCACCTGAGCGCTGCGGCTTTTTAAACTGCTGAACCGTTATCAAGCTTGACGAGGTCCATGATTGACCGCATGTCTCATCGTGACTCTGTTTTGCAGCTGTGGTATTAGATTATTACTATACATTTAGAATGGTTGAAAGCAAAGCAGAAATGGAGGCACATATAGTACAGTTACTTGGCGTGCAAACCGACTTGCTTGTGTCTTTTGTTAGAGGTCGACAGGTGTTCTGAATCAAACAAGAAAATGAAAAAGGACGACAAGAAATAAAAGTCAAGGAAGGAAAAGATGAACATGGCAACAATCATGATGACAGCGATGATAATGATGAACTGAAAACGGAACAACAGGACAAACTCAGGTCAAACGTATCCAAATATGTCCTCCACTATACATCCTCACCATCTCCTTAAATGGGTGTTCCAGGTATTGTGCCTCTGCTAGTTAGAGTCTGAAGTTGTGTAAACAGGACTAAATGGCAGGGAAGCTGCTGAAGATCTGAGAGAAACTCTGATCAAAGGCACCTTTACATGCAGCCGGTGTCAGCGCTATGTGTGTGTGTGTGTGTGTGTGTGTGTGTGTGTGTGTGTGTGTGTGTGTGTGTGTGTGTGTCCCACAATGAGATGACAGACATAGATCTGTCTGGTGTGGTTCCTTCAGAGGCCCTGTTGCATTTCGAAAGCCTCTGTTTGCACAACACAAGCCATGGAAAGCGTGCTCACCTGCACCAAAGCTCACACAACATCTCACGTGAACTCTTCCCGCTGGATTGAGGCCACCATATGTGTGCTCTAGTAAGTGTACAAAAAGCAGTTCTAATGTTGACATTTTAAAGGAACGCTGGAAACACATCAATAGCGACGGTGAATGGACCAATTACTTTGCTTCAGCTAACTGGACAAGTGGCATGTGAGTGATGGACAAATTCTCAGGTAAAAGCTTTGTGAGTTAAAGACACCTTTATCCTTGACACCTCTTGAGCAAACAAAGAAAAGGAGAGAAAAGAAAGAGGAAGGGTGAAAGAGAGAAAAGCTGAGGGGGTTGAGTTCAAGACAGCTTCCCTGCTCAGCAAGAGCTGCCTTTGAAAACCCCTTTAACAAAAAGAAACGGGGCAAAGTAAATGTCTTTCCAGGAAGTCCAAACTCTGGAGCGTTTTTGTCGATTATTGTTCGAGGTGACATCGCATGAGAGCTCTTTTGGCTGGGCTGCTTCCATGCAGTTCAATCTCGAGGTAAAGGGACCACCCATTAGCGTTGCCTGAAGAAATGCCCATTCAGTCTATTCACAGACCTGCCTGTCTCTCTGTGCTTGCTCCTGGCCAGGGATTGTGGCTGGGGAGTGGGGGGAGTGGTAGAGTTCCTTAAAACGCAGATCTGGGGAATAAAGTCTGGTTGCCGTGGGCTGCTGAACAGGCAAGACCAAGCCAGAGTCGAGGGGGTCTCCTGCTGCGGGAGGGCAGGGCTTTGATTCGCCACTCAGCTCCACGGTCGTGTCTCTGAACAATCGACAGCTTAAAGTCCAGGGGCCGGGCTTGGTGAGAGGAAAAGTTAGCAGTAGGGTGGGCGCATGTTGTGCATGGTGGTGACAGTGACATTGACAATGATGGGGGGACAATGTGGCAGCAAGCAGCTGTGTGGGAGGTGACAGTGGGGTGAGGAAAGAGGTTGAGTCTCAAGGGGCTCTGCTGACAGAATTCTTGGACTGAAGTGAAAAGTTAAAGTGAATGGGGTGGGCTGTATTTGTGGGACTGCCTTCACTTTATCCAATAATTGGGTAAGCATAAGTGAGGGTTGAAATGTCAGGGCATTCGTCGAGGCTCTGTTTAGGCTTTAGAGTAATGTGTGTGAATGCAGGAATCCCAAAGCCAGGTTGTTTTTGATGCAAAATGTGTAGATTTCCACTCCATGGATATCAGTCAATTAGAAGAGAATATGTATATCTCACTCTGTTATTGTCTGTCATGTTCATGTAAGTGCAGCGGGGGCAGAAGGGCATCCTTGATAGAGCCCTCGTGGCTCCGGCAGATGGGATCGGGCCCACCTGAGTTCAACCTCACGTGTCTGCTTCATATTACTGTTCCCAGTATCGTACAATGTGGCTCGCATTATGGGAAGCTGCACGGGACTGCGGTAAGATCGGAAATTGATTCAGATAGTGTGCATTGAAGGGAATGACCTAATTATTTGGCAATTCATCAGTTGCAGCAACCTCCCCGAGAGCGACTCACAAATAGACCCCCTGATGTTTTATTGGGTGTCCCCAAAAATTGAATTTCCTTTGACAGATTATAGAGCTTTGGGAGGTTTCTTTCCCTTCAATAGCTGGCATGAAGCCAAATTAGCCCGTAGGTTCGTGTTTCACTCCATGCAGCTGAGAGTGCAGCGAGCCAAACCGTCTGACAATCTGAACTCACTTTAGGGATCAATGCAGCACCAGGAACAGGAACAGGTGCCAAGGAAAGACATTTTCACCCTAAAAAGTAGTAGGATGGATTTATACAGACTTCCATCTGGACCAACTGTCCTGTCACAGGAAAAGTTGGAGGCAGGCCGAACACATCCCTTTAAACCACTTCAACTTTAAATGTGTCGGACAGAGATAAAGAGAATCCCTTTCTTTCCATTTTCGATAGATTTTTCTCTGCAGGTATAGATCATTGCATTGGAGCTTTGCATATTCTAGCCCACTATAAACATACAGGTAGTTCATTGTTCCAGTACTGAAAATTAGAGCTAATATTGCATAACTCTGATAGAAATGTGGACAGAAGGATTTTAGATGTTATCAGGACTTACCAACATCAGAATCAGAAACGGGTTTATTACCAGGTGGGTCGAGGCATACCTGTACATAAAAGTAAAACAAAGATTAAAAAAGACAGATAGCGAACTTTTTTAAGAACACTATAATAACATTACAAAAGAATAAGAAGAAATATAGTGAAATAGAAAATAAAATAAAGCAGTAATATACATAGAAATAGAATGCAATAAAATATAAAATATGTGCAGTAAGAAAACCAGATATTGTCAACATTGTGTGCATTAATGTAATGCAAAGAGTCTGCGTTGTGGTTGAGGTAAAGTGTCAGTGGGGGGGCCGGGCCTTGTTCATGAGGTCGGTAGCGGAGGGGAAGAAACATGGAGGAACAAACACCTGTAGGCTGCACTCAATTTTACCATGAGATACCACACATGGAAACAGAGATCTACAATAGGGACACACACAGTCAGTCCAATATACTGTACACAATACAGGTGTATTAACAGTTTTGTACAGTATGAATAGATTGCATGCAGGTCTCAGGAAAGAAGATGCTGCATAGTGACTCGAGATTTGAGAATGACTTGAACTGCAGGCTCAGCAGTGTGTTTGAAATAAGGTTCTGTGTGGCGCCTTTAACGCTACATGCCAACACAGCAGGAATACCTTGTTTTAAAAAGCCAGTCTCATCAACGAAGAGACTTCCAAGACAGAACATCTCCCTTCTCCTTCAGCTTGTTGGGGCCCAGGCAAGGAGTCCCGAGAATGCTGATAACCAGCCCCCCCCCCCCATTCACCGACACTCTGGTTCATATTTTTGAGGAGGTCCATTGACTTTCTCCTTTTCAGTCTCTCTTTAATCCCTGGGTCTGTGTCCTCAGTGGCTCTCTACAGAGGGGCTATTATTCAAGGCCTTATTACTGCGCCCCTCGCGGCTTATCTCCTTCCTGGTGACAGTCTTTTCAAGCCTCTCCCTAATGACCTGGGGAAGCTCACATGCTCAACTTCCCAGGGCTGCGGGGCCCCGCTGATGTCAGAGGGGGTGGCCCCCACGCAGGGGCTCCTGGTCCTGCCAAAGTAAAAGAGAGAGGCACGGAAAGGTCCTGCCACTGCTACCAACGCATCTCTCATTCAGTGTCCATGCTCCTGCTACCTCCCTCTCCCTGTGCAGGTGACAGAGCCAGGCCCACTCCTCTCAAGGACTCAGAGGAACTCTTTCTGATTAAAATTAACTCGGAAACTCAACTCCACTAAGGAGTAAATGTGGTGCAAATGTGTTTGCTGTAATGATACTGAATAATGCAATCAGAGCCTGTCGTGCTGAATCAGGGTGAACAAAAGTTGTTTTTTTTTCAGTGTTAGGCAAAAAACTTTAAATCAAGTTAGCAAAAGCAAGCAATGCAATTTCATTAGTGGAAAGATCCAAAGCTCATGTTGATATTCCGAAGTGGTCTGCTGGCACACGCCGCGACCCATTCTGTATTCTTTAGCCTTGATTGAAATTCTGCTATAGCCAACCATTCATCTTTGTCAAGACAAGTGAGGGGTTGAATTGCATTTATACGAGTGAAATCTTGTGGTTCTTCACGCATGGAATTTCTTGTCCCAGTAAATTAAAAGAATGATTGCCCAGATGGGGACCTCCGTTTCTACTCAATCAAATGACATTGCCTCCGACTCCCTTCAACATGTCTTTAACATTGCATTACCACGTACAGCAAATATCATGCATAAAGATTGAAGCAGAGAAAACTCCAGCTGTTTGCAGCCCAGTGTGTTCATTCACATGCAATTCTAAATCACATGAATGCTATAGGAACCAGTGAAGAGGTATAAACTCTCTTTTTAGGTGGTTGTCAGTTTGTCAATTATCATCCCCATCTCACAGCTAAACCCTGTGGTTTTTGGGGAGGTTTGAAAAGGACATGGTTGTCCATTATACTTTCATCTCAGATTGGACCCCCGGGATACAATAAGCTGATTACAATTCGGTCATCAGAGGAGGCACGCTGCTGACGTCTGTATGCAAGGATCACGAGAAATGTGACACAGACAGGTGTCTTCCTGCTTCCTCACATGGCATGCAGGCCCGTCGCCTTGGGGCCGGGGGGGAAACGACAGTCCTTAGTGTTTGTGTCTCTGAATCGTAAACTTCTTAGTACTTTGAGAATACACGTTCAGTTGGTCCAATTAATGAAGTAATTACTTTAGTGAGGCACTTTACACCAAAAAAAAGCCCTGGAGGAGGTAATGAAGTCTTCTGCTTTTCCTCTTCCTTACAACATCCCCATCTGTTCTAAAGGGAGTATTAGACATTTGAATGAGACGTTTGTTTTGTAAATCCTGTTTTTGTTGCATGGCCATTATTCTAAGTCCAACAAACATGAATGCTCAGATGATAATTAGAAACCAATCCCTGGGTTTGTTTGGAAAGGCAAAAAGATTATGACACAAACTGTCCGCTCTAAACATCTATCCCAGTTTACAGTGTGACTTCCTGGTCCAACTTTGATTTATAACATACTGGTCCCACATCTCAGCAGTTAACTTTGTCGGTAACATTATCAGAGCCTCGTGGAAATGATAGCCCAAACTATGTCAATCAGACCCAATCTGGTGTTAATAATTCCTCATTATCCCCAAAATGCCCGCCTCCCTACGAGGATCTTTCCCCCCCCACTGAAAGGTTCCTGTCAGCAAAACATGTGGAATCTGCAAAGCCTCTTGTAGCCACTTTAACCCTCTGCTTTGTGTTTTCATTGGTGCTTTTGGCCACGCCTAAACCATTTTTTTAATTACCAAGAAAACACTTATCCCTACTACCTCCATCAACAAGGTCACAGAGGGGACAGGACAACGTGCAGGTAACCCAGCAAGTGCACCGAAAAAAGAACAGTCCAAGTTTAAAACTTAATTAACGGCAGCCATACCAACCCCACACCTGAAACTTCAGCCAAGCATCTCTGCAAGAGAAGGATTATGGGTGCTTAACAGGACATCACATTTCCTGGAAATTCACTAACATTGTAGTCTTTAACTAAAAGGTTCATGTTTCTATATAGTTTCAAAGTGTCCCATTAGTAAATGCTTATACTTCTGCTTTTTGAATCAGAAGTTGCATTAATGAAAAGTCACCAACTTATTATCCAACCCTATTTTCAAGCATTTTCAAATTACATTTATACAGTGTCATATGACAATATTATAATGTTTTACAATAGATAACTATTCAAAGCAACTCACTTTTTCATATTCAAGCCTGTGCGTAGATAAGCTTAATATTGACTTTAAAACAATAAATGATAGAACACCCATAGGTTTCTTGTTCTTTTTTCTGTAAACAGGCACTACATCGTAAGACAGGTCATAAATGAAAGTTAGATACTGTAATATGTGTTCTTAATCCTGGCAAGTCAGCACAACCTCCTGAGATCAGAGACAAACAGTCCTTCTGTCCCCTGGGACCGACTTAACTCCTGTGGTTATGGATCCTGACAACTCAGTTGAGCTAAAAGAGATCCAGGGTCTGTTTTCCTGCACGGTAACAACGGGCATCAAAGCGAAAAGGGGAAAGGGGGCTATGATAATAATGGAAAGTGTTTTGACATCCAAGTAATTATTGGATTTAGACAAGAGGGGAATTCCATCCGATGTGAGGTAAAACAAACAAAACAGGAGATGGCAAATTATTCCACCAACAGCAGAAGTCCTCAGCCTCGGGGAGAGTGTAGCACACTTACACTACGTCATGGATGTAATCACACATGGAACAATGGAAAATGCATGTTGGTACAGTGCTGTGCAGCTTTGTAGCATCCATGTAAGTTCAGCATTAGGGCAGAAGGAAAAGTCTGCACAGGACAAAAAACATATTTCTTAATTTTTTTGCAATTCTTTTGTTCAATTAGGAAGTTTGAGTCTAACGTAAAAGACAATTGTTTATGTTTCATTGTAAAAATTATAATAAGTAGCCATGAAATGCTGTGTTCCTGAGACCAAACCAACTGTGACTCAACATGTTCCACATCCTCTGTGTCTGTGTGTTCTCTAATTAAAAAAGTTACAACAAACTGAACGTGTAATCACGGCCCGTGAGGCACTGGTCTTTTTTCCAGATGCAGGTGGAGACAAATTCAAATTCTATTAAATAAAACTCTGGGTTTGAACAAGCACACGCTCAGACTACATAAACAAATAGTCCAAATTGTGTGGATTATTCTTGGAACTATTGACATGAGATTGTCCGCAATATGAGTATCCAAGTGCCATTTTCATTTCGAACGCAAACTATTTATATGCAACACCAATGGAGTGTGTACTATGGACAGAAATAGGAGGGTCTACATCAAATATGACATAAATGACATACATACGTAAACTTGATTTGGGGATTCTTAAACAACTTTAAAATTAAATCTAACCGAAGTCCATTTCAACTTTCTCTATCTTTTTCATGTATTTAGTCCAAACTGTTTGTAGTCAATATTTTATCCTTCTTCTCCTCCAGCAATAGATCAACATGTTCCCTCATAATGACACAGAGGGAGACAAAGTGCACTCTCTGCCCTTTGACCTGGTGCTTACTGTCTGAAAGGACATTAGAGGTAATGACACCTCTTCAGACATCACAAGAAATCACTGTTCTGTTACTCACAGACATTATTCCTCACATACCAGGCAGCCCTCAAACTCGTCCCCCTTTATCCTACCTACAGAATCTCTGTGAACGCAAACATGCCAATGCCCTCTTTCCATCACACTTCAAATATATGACTCATAAAACCCCCGGAGAGTATCTCTCTCTCTCTTTTGGCATCTGTCTGAAACACTTCAATTTGTCTTCTTTATCCCTGAGGACCTGTGTGGTGGTTATGTGTTCATGGAGAGAATATAGCTTTACAACTTGCAGTAAGCATTCCCGGGTCTAGTGAAGCACATCAATCCCTTTGCAAAGTTTGTGGTGTGAGCCTGTTGCTGTGTCCTGACGGAGCTGAAGATTCAGACGAGATACATCTTCTTCGTCTTAATTGACCGTTTCAGAAACCCCTCTTTTGATAACAAATGTCCATCTGAGCTTTAAAACACATGTTGAACTCATGTGAATGGGGATGTTTAGGGGTAATCTGTATCTAAAGAGGGTGTTTTATTTATAGCTCGACATGATGCTTTCGCAGTGTAGATTTCCCTCACTGTGTGGGAGCAGTCCCTGGATAGTGGATGGTCTGCCAAAGTATAATGTAGTCGTTATCCTAAAAGCCATTATCATAAATCTCTCTATCTATCTTCCAAAGAGGGCTCAGAATAAATCCTGATGTTTGTCTTATCATATTGCACAATACTAAAAAGGGATAAGTAGCTCTACACTGCAATACAAGAACCACGCTGCTACTTTTTTTTAACATACCTTCTAAATGGGTCATCAACTAGTGAGGGTGCTGACTTTGGGATATGTAGCTATCAATTACATTTTTCCATTGCTCTTGTTTTTCAGGCATAGTGACAGTAACTGAGTGGGAACTGATTGAACGAACAATCAATTGTCTTGGGGGTCCTGCAGGTCTACTTGAAACGTAGTTATCTAGAACCCAATCTGACTCTCCCTCCCTCTGGTTCCCCTTAGCTGTAATAGAAGCAGAGAAAAGTAGGTGACAAGTGCACTACAGCGAGCAAACAGTGTTATCCAGCCTCCTCCAGACCTGGCGGCATGCGCCCCTGATAGCATCTGTACTCTATCAATGACAGACAGGGTGTGGCACTGCAGATTTAAGAGTTTAACAGTGTGTGTACATTTGGGTGTATATATTGATGGATATGGGGCAGTCAGTGGTGGGATGTAGTAGTAGGGTCCCTGCTGGACAAACACTCAACGGGATCCATCAGGAATGGAGTGGAAGTGGCGGGCCAAACCTGTAGTTCCACTATAGTTAATTTTTAGTTTTTGTGAATGGGACCAGGGTCGACTCGTGTCTAATGTCTGTGAAAATTGTAAATCTGCATACAACGAGAAGGACATTTAAGGAGATCTGACCTCTGCCAAGGCCAAATGTGCTATTATGCATAGTAAATTAAAAATAATACATATTTTATGTAACCACCCCAGTGATTTGGATCCACTCTGACATGTTGATGGGCCCAAAAAACAACTTTCCACCAGCTGTTGTGAAAATCGGGCCATTAGTGTATTTAGTTCTTTTTGTATCTCTGACCTCATTCACACCAACAGTGTTTCAGGGCCGGTTCGGAGCTGGAGCTTGAAAAGCACCGGGTTTTCCTGTTCACACCGCAGCGGAGCAGCCTCTTAGCTCCGTAATCCGGTTCGTTTCAAGCACCAAAAAATTGTCCGGCCAGAGCAAAAGCACCACATACGTCACGCTTACGTCGAGGCGGGGGGCAGGGGGAGGGGCGGGATCAACTCCTGAACAACAACAACAAGCCGGCGTTTTATCCAGTTTGTACACAACGATGGAGAAACTTAACAAGCAGCAGTGGTCCACTGAAGAGACCAGCTACCTACTGGGAATCTGGTCTTCTGAAGAGGTACAGAGGAAGCTGGAGCACAATCGGCCATTATTGTTATTGTTGTCGGTGTCAGCTGTGAGGGCTTTCCGCGCGGTTTGGCTTTATGAAGCAGGCACGCAAACGGTTACGTCATGACGCAAACGATGACGCAATGACGCAGCACCAGTCGGACTCTGGGCGGTGTGAAAAGAGCCAGAGCTAAACCGAAGAACCGGTTCTGAACCTGAAAAGCTCTAGCACGGAGCTTGAACCGGTGTGAATGAGGTATCTGACAATATTTGTTACTTTACCTAAAGAACAATTAAACATGTAACTCTAAATCTCAGTTGTCCTGTATATCTAATCGCTACAGTATTACCAAAACACCCAACAAGATCTAATGATGTAGTCCAACCTATGTATTGTTAAAAATAATTTGCAGATCAGTCTTTCTCTATTTTCTTCTCACCCAGCGAATGTCATAATGGTAATCCCAGGCCTGTAATCTGCAGGACTCGTTTCCCAACAGTGCTACAGTCTGTACTTGCTGCTGCCTCCACGGACTCTGACACTCGTCTTCAGCGAGCACTTCTGCCTCGGCTTTTGATCTACTCTTCAATTACACCATGTAGCAATCATCTCCACATCCCAAAGATGGTGATTGAAGTTAAAAGGATTCACACTGATAATTTACCAACACACTAGGCTATGTTAGGCAGCCACATTTCGGAAAGCTGAGTTTTACGGGAGTTTACAGTTTTGATTCCTTTAATGTGCAATTTTAGATATTTATTTTTCCGGTTAATCTCCATGCCCTACAGTAGTGCCTGTACCGGGCTACATACTGTAACACGCAGGGTAAACACGGTGTGTTTTGGTTTATGATGACACCCTCAGATTTACATGACAGCTAAGTGCTCGGAAATGGGGCCCCTGTTCTGAACTTCCACAAGCCTTCCTTTATGTGACAGGTTTTTCCAAGGGTGCAAAGGTAACGCATGAGTGAATTCAAATCTAAAGGAAAAAGTCAAACCTGTTCTGGAAGGAAACACTAGAGGGTTTAACAGACATACAACACATGACAGATTTAGCACCTTTGTAGGTATTGCATAAGGATGATGAAATGTGCGATCTTACAACTGCTTTTCATAAACATTGAGTTATCCTTTAGTGTTTATGATAACAGTTGAATTAAAGCGTATTTGCTCAGATATGTTAGATTGATTTAGCTTAACCTTCCACATAACAGACTCTTCAGATGAACACTTCAAATGATCTGAAGTAGTTCTCTGGAAGTGATAGCACAGTTGAATTGCACTCCCATGTGTAGACATATTCTGCATTCAAATTATGGTTTGCAAATTCCATATTTCAGGACTACATAACTCAAAATAAGAGAATAGAATATAAAATCGGAGGGATGAAACCCCTCTTTAGTGGTCACACATGCAGAGCACACAGCACACGCAGTGACATTTGGCCTCTGCATTTAACCCATCCTAGTACCAGGAGTCTAGTACTAGGAGCAGTGTCTAAGAACACGGTCCAATTCTGAGAAATGTGGCTTTAAAACAACATGTATCTGTTCAGTTACCACAGCTTGTCTGGAAATGTCATGTTCATACAGTATTCACCGGATATTTTACTGGTGGAAACACGACATGATCGGGACCAATGGAAACGTAACTGCAGGATGTATTATACATAATGGTATCCAGTCAAATCCAGTATTCTGCCACTTATTTCAATTGACTGAAGTATATATTTATATCATTCAAAAGCTTTGAAAACAGACAGCAAGAGGGCCAGATTGTGCTAGTTTGATTCAAAAACCGAAATAATAGACTCCCCATGCTCGTGATGATGAGTAGCATGGACAAAAGAGCTATTTATTTCATTACCATTCGACCACATAACCCCCCTGTCCACCATTGTTGTGATGTTTAATCCATAACTAAGTCTCCATGGAGGTGTTCAATCCTCCATATCATCCACAGCCACCATTATTCTGAGCTGTTCCTTTTTATAGTCCACTAAACATTGCCACCAACAGTTTTCACTACGGAGAAAGAATAAATCCATGGGATTAGGACGATTCAGTATTTTCAGTTTGCTTCATAAAGGGATGGAATGAAAGCCAAAGTCAAAACAGCTTTAGTTTGGGAGATTGGGTGGGATGAATCGCATGATAAACACAATCTCTGCTGTAATTAATGGCAACACAATGTGTGTGCTTCTGAGGGGTGATTATGAGATTTATTATTCGACCACAAAGGGAACAAAATCCTGGTGACTCAGATACTTATATATTTGTTTTCATATCTATTATTTATTACAACGATTTAAGCAAGTTTGAACAGAGAATGTGATTAAAAGGGAGTATACAGGTTTATTATATATCAACCAACTGATTGAACAATTAAGAATGAACCTTAAAAGATGTATTTTTCCAACAAAAGGAACTATTTTGAAATGTTTGTACTGATACAAAGTAAATAAGACTCCCCTATGAACTACCATTCTGGATCATTTCCATGTAAATCAATAAACTCTAATATGTTGCGACATATTTCAGCGACCAAAGAGCATCAACATAGCAAAAAAAGTTACAGTGTATCAATCTGTCAACCCCTTTATGTTACGCCTTTACTCTTTCTTTTGTGAAGCCCTTTACCTCATCCATCAACGTGTTGTAACAGGTATTTAAAAAAAAAAGTGAGGTACAAATAAGGTGGACCATTGTTTTATAGTTTCAAGAATAAACCACCTGTGGCGGTCTTTTGTCATTTGTGAGCTGAGAATATTCTCAAGACCTCAAAGCTGAGGTCTAGATCTGCTTTGAAGTCGCACAGGAGCTCATTGTGAAAGATGGGAAGAACCACTCCAATCCGCCCTTGGGTTATTTATCCAACTAAAGACTGTTATTTTTAAGAGTATTACGGGCACACAATGCAAGGGGAAAAACAAGAAAAGAGAGATCAGAAAACCTTCAACAAATTAGGAATTTGTAAACAATTAAAAATCTGCTTTTGTATTCAGAGACTCCAGCAGATTAGTGTCCCGGCCCACCTGGGGTTGAAACCCTCTTCACGTCTTTGAACATCTCAAACAAAGTTCCTCTCAAGTGTTTTGGCATTTCTAATGGAAACCTGTATGGCACTAGTGATAATGAAAAGCGGGAGAGACTAACTCGTATGTCAGTGACTTGACCCTTGACTCCTGCCTGGCCCGGGCAACTCTTCAGAGTCTGACATTGACGACGAAGAAACCTATTATGTTTCCTCTCAGAATCAAAAGATAAATGAACTAACACGACTGTTTGTTTTCTTCGACTAATCTCTGTATTGAGTTTCCTACGTACTTCATTGTTAATGTAAGGGGAATGTAAGCAATTGCAACACATGTGTTTCTGCCTTTTTGGCGCTGTGAACCTATGGATTAGCGCTGACGAGCGTTGGATTACAGGGTCCCTGCTGGGATGTCAAAGGGCCACGCTGTCTCCTTTCACCTCCGCCCTCAGTGGAGCAAAGCATCAGTGGCAGGGGTTACTGACCATCAATGATTTTTTCCAAGAATATCATAAGGCCTTTTCAGCCGTCAGGGTCACTATTGACCTGCAGTAGCCCCCACCCTTCCCAACAATCACGCCCCAGTTATATCTTGGCAAGGCCACACAAAAGGGCCCCCAATAAAAATCTGGATCCAAACAATGAAGTTTAAAGGCTCAATGAGAACCACCTTGCGCTTTAGAGTTTTGACTACAGGGAAGTGAGGCATTGTGTACATACAATACGAAGTGGCAGCTCTCATTACAAGACAATTGCAAGTTGGAAATATGGAGACTACAGGAAAGAGCAATTGTTAATTGAATTGATCAATTATTTGGCTTTAAATTGCTTGAATACAAAATACAACATGTGCTTGCTGGAAGTAAGATCACAACCTGAGGGGTTACTTTTGATAAAGAACAAAACAAACTTGATCTACAGTATCATGTTGTGTAACTTCTAGTTTGGCTAATTAGCCAACATCAAGCCAGGAAAGCCTTTCAAAAACTAGACCGTAACTTTAACTAATCAGAACATAAGGATTCAAATAGTCGAAAGGAAACCTTGCAACAAGCTAATTCTAGCCACCTTAACGCAAGTCTGGAACTGCAATCGAAATGGACCAATTAAAGTTGGGCAGGAAAGAGAGGATCATTTTCAAACTTTTAGATTAACTCTCTGATAATTGTGTCATGCTAGATTGGCATGACAATACAATTTGACCAAAAATAGCTTAACCAGCTAGCTAAAAACAAACTTCAATGGAATCCACATCCACTGTAACCACAAGTGCCTTAACTATCTTTGCAAAACAGGTGAAAATGACCTTAGTCTAGCAGTTTGACCTGAAGTAGCATAAGGTCAGCACCTCTTACATCATCATTCATCACATCCATTCATGTTAGTGTCAGGGTTCATACACTTTTTCACAAATCATTTTCAATGACTGTTCCATGACCTTTACCTCCTTTTCCATGACCAAAAAAAAGGACTCTTTCTTTCATGTGGCTAGCAAGCGCTGCCTCGCCCATATTCAAAATATCGAATATTTTACAACAAAGTTTGCATTTAGCACGTCTTGGGTCAATGTCTTTTGATAACCACAATTGCTACTTATCCTTTAGAAGCCATACATTGTCGAAACTGCACTTCCCTGGCATCTTGGCAGCCTGATATCAAATAGTAGCTCCTACAGGCTAAAGCCACTGTAGACTAGAGGGCGTGATTGTAAACATCTCTCACCAGCGAAATACTGCGAGAGTTGCCATTTGGCGTTTCATTACTATTCAGTTTTTATTATCATTATAGTATTAATATTTCGGCGATTAGATAAAATATAAATTATATTTGATGCAACTTTAGTTATATTTCCATGACTTTTCCAGGTTTTCAATGACTGTACGAACCCTGTAGTGTACTGGCCATCATTTCTAACATGAAACACCAAGTCATCCCAATTGTCTTATTTCAGACAGTTACATACATTTCAATGCTAATTTAATAGAGTTTGAGTCTGTAACATTCAGCAGCAGCATGGCATTGAGTAACTTGCAGTCAGCACAATTGAGAGTGGAAACAGAAATTGTGAATTTTGATTGACACATTGGTAAAGCAAATGGAATAGCTGGCCGTTTCAATCACTTATAACTTGTCTTAATGAAGTCATGTTAAAAACGTTGTGTTTCAGAGCAAATATAAACTTTGCATTCTATCTTCATTATTCCTGTTTGAGTGAATGAAGACACGCTCATTTTAAAATACAATGTATAAACTTGAAAGTTTGCGTTCTTGTGTCTTTCTGTGTTAAATTCAGGTGCTTGTGTGCATGGCTTTGCATTGCCTGACTCGTGGCTTTTTGCCAGATGTCCCAGAATACACCCGACTAAGAAGTAGCCTTCAAGCAGTGGAGATCCCAGGAGACGATTTTTTTCCCTCATGCTTGTGCGCTCGGCTGGACAGATAATTTTGGGATTGTGGCCAGAGATTTTTGAGGGAATATGAGAGGGCAACCTCCTGCAATCAGGCAGTGTCGGTGACCACTCGAGTGCATCGCGACGGCGAGCTGCCACTCAAGATGCCGCCAGATCATTCCTTAGAAGTAGACTCCTGATGAGCTGTTGATGTGTGTGTGTGTCTGCATGTGTGTGTGTTATAGACTCTGGGAAAGGACTGGACAAGCAAACAGCTGCTACAAATATTTGTCTTGCTGTGCGTCAGACTGCAGAAGAGAAATTAGAAGAAAATTTGCTGTGCATAAGTTAGTACTTTAAAAAACCAAAATGGTTTTAATTTCTGGTTGACTTGAGTCATATTGCCTCATATTAAATGAACCCCAGTCATTTGTAAGCCGTGGTCAAAAGGATTTTTTATTATTGACATGTTAGGAGTGTAACCATTTGCATTTAATATGTGATTCCCTGTTTGATCCATATCCAGTTTTCTGCATGTATAAGCATGAGTTGATATGGACCACATTGGTCAATTACAAAAAGTAGCAAGCCACTACTGCCCTCTATGTGATACAAATGTAACTACAGCCTCCTCAGTTGAACAAAATCAGCATACTAAACATGCTACAGTGTGGGTCTCTTACTGTAAATACAACCATGCATTTCAAACTGAAACACATTTCATGCAACAGTGTTTCAGTTTGAGACTTCCTGCAGTGAACTCTCAATGTCCATCAGTAGCCCACTGCTAAAGCCTTGTATTGCATACAGACATAAACTGAAGCTCCTCGACCCTGATGCTGTGCCCATACCCCCTGTTGCTCCTCTCTGTCTCCCCTAGCGGGTCCTCCCATTCATTTGGCTCATTTGAATTCCAACATGAGAGACCTCTGATGAGCCTGGTGAACTGTTACACTTCACGACGAGACTGCTAATTAATCACAGCGACTGTACACATCACTTATCACCTCTGCGGTATTGACTTGTGCACATAAATCTGCCAGTGTTGCCCTAATGAGTCGGACGCACCTGTCTGAAGCTGTAATTACTCAAAGCCACGCTTGCAGAAATACATCAGGGGGTGTTTGGCTGTGCCGTCTTATTTTGGCTGATGAACATTTAATTACTTACAAACCGTACAGCCAATAAGCGGTATGTAGCGCAAGGGAAATTGCTAATGTATTATGATTGTGCTGGAGACACAGGGCAAATAACCTTTTTTATTATTATACCTGGCTTTCTTACTTTTACTACATATTTTGTATTTGTTCATGAGTAAACTTTATAGTTTATCTTATACTGTATGTACTCAGGTCTAATAAGATTACAAGGGGATTTGATTAAGAAAAGGTTTGTTTGCTAAACATTTGAATTGTTCTACAATGAAAACCACACTTTAAGATTATTTCCAAATACTCAACAACATGCAAATCATTTTGTTTCAAATACAAATATTTGAATGACAAAAATATTTAAATGGTTTATTTATAAGAATGTGTATTTATCTTGGTAATATTTTCCATGTTCACATTTATATTCTTCTTTTTGTAATAAATTCATAAAAAAAATATTTTGGATTATCATTTTAGTTTTATTGTGCAGCAAATTATTTCGGTAATCTGATCAAAAAGGAGAGTCACAGGGTTTTGGGGAATACCTTCAAAACCAAGGTTTTTTCTACAGACTGCCGGAAAAACAGATGATAATATACGAGGGGCGCAAAGTGGGGCGTACTACAATCCCAATGTGTGGAGTACCAGCTCTCATCTGTCCTTGTTTACCCTGGAGGTTTCCTGGACGTCATATGACTTCCTCTGATCACTTCCTCCACCTGCAGAGTTTCTCCATGGTGATTTAAGCCACTCTGGCACTTCTCCCGCCTCTGCCCTTGTTCCCAACCCGCAGGGGACCTCTCCCTCTCCGTTCTCCCTCACAACCCTTCTCCTTTCTCACTTTCAGATCCAATAGCACTCCTACTTTTCTCCTCTTATATTTGTTATGTGCCCTCTGTTTATCCTTTAAACACTTTTCTGCTTTGCTACTTCTTCTCCCTCAATCTAAGGCTATTGTTTTTTTCCTCTCCTCACACTCTCTCCTCCCTCCTCCACATCCGCTCACTCCCATCTCCCAGCTCACCACAGGGGAGCCCAGAGTTTGGCCTTGCTCCCTGTCTCTGCGTGTGAACTGTGTGTGCGATGTTGGGATTCTGCCACTAAGGTTAGAGGAGGCATGCAGGAGATGAAGGCACTTCAAAGAATCTCTTACACACAGGTGTGAGGGGTATCCCACACCAGCAGATGCAATGACAGCATTAATCTGAGAGCCCAGCAGCTTGTGGTTGCAGCTCTCGTCAAATGTGAGGAGCCTTTGAAGGTCCCTTGGGCACCAGGCAATTTCTTTGTTTTACAGATTTAACAGGCAACTGCTCACCCCCCTCTGGCTTGTGTGTACACCCAAATGTAACACACACATACACTACAGAGGTGCAGATGCACACAGTCACTTTCATAAAGTCACACAGACACACACAAATGCACCCACATGCGTACACACACATAAAACAAAATTGTTTCATGACAAAACAACCACCAATGAGCTCCCATTAAGCTCATAAACTCAGAATGATGTGTTTGTGAAAGCCTGTTTCAAACCTCAGGGATACACTGGCCACCACAATTACTGTAATGGCTCTCATTATTCTGTTTCACACAAAATAACTTAATTGCAGTTTGTTTACACATGTGGTGAAGTCTTCTTTTCATGTAATGCAGTCCATGTGCATGCATTGTCAGAAGATATAAAAAGTCCATTAGGGAAAAGCCTGTAGTCTCTCTTAGTTTATGACTCACTAAATAATTACAAGACGGCTTTGATTATATTATCATGCTTAGTGTGATCCAATTTCCCTAAAAGCAGAATAAACTGGACTTTCTCAGATTACATTATCATACTGTGTTGGCCGCAGTATAAAACTGAAATGATGCTCAGCTGGGATAAATCATATAAAAGTTGCTTGTCATCATCAGGAGGACAAAGTAAGACGTACAATGATTTATTGTGCGTGTGTTGTGGAAAATGTCCGGTGAGGCTGCATTAGTGATGGCCATATGCTTTGGGGCGATAGTGCTAAAAAATTTCATCAGTTTTTTTAATTGCATCAATACTGTATGTGTACCTTTACATAGTTTCCAGATCATGTAGTTTGAGCTGTTATGTTACATTCATTGGTTCAACTAGTGCATTCAACTAACAATAGCTAGATGCCACAAAATATAGTTCAATAGCACAAATGTTTTCAAACGTTTTTGAGCCATACTGGCAGCGCGACTCAATGGTTGGCTTACATGTTCAGTCAAACACTTTGGTCCAGGCTGAAATATCTCAACAACTATTGGATGGATCGTCATGAAATTTAATCGAGACATTCATGAACCATTCACGGTTAATCATAAAACTAATAATGACATTCCCATCAGTCTCAGTCGGAATGGTTTAGTGTTGATTAGCAAATGTTAACATGCTAACAGGTTAAGCTAAAGGGATTACATTACATTGCATTTAGCTTACGCTTTTATCCAAAGCGACTTACAATAAGTACACTCGACCAGGAAGATACAAACTTGAAGAAAACAGAATCATATAAGTACATCAGGTTTCATAGAGCCAAAACATTTCAAGTGCTACTCAACTGGCTTTAGATAAGCCAGTCCTTTATTAGTATATACGTGCTTTGTTAATAGTTCTTTGTTAGTAATTTTATCGCTCAAAGTGGAGTCGAAAGAGATGAGTTTTCAGTCTGCGCCGGAAGATGTGTAAGCTTTCTGCTGTCCTGATTTCAATGGGGAGCTCATTCCACCATTTTGGAGCCAGGATAGCAAACTGACGTGTTTTTGCTGATGGGAACTTGGGTCCCCCTCGCAGTGCGGGTGCAACGAGCTGTTTGGCTGATGCAGAGCGGAGTGCACGTGCTGGGGTGTACCTGTACGGTTTAACCATGTCCTGGATGTAGGAAGGGCCAGATCCATTCGCAGCATGGTACGTAAGTACCATTGTCTTGAAGTGGATTCTAGCAGTTACTGGAAGCCAGTGAAGGGAGCGGAGGAGCGGATTGGTGTGGGAGAATTTTGGAAGGTTGAAGACCAGACGAGCCGCTGCATTCTGGATGAGCTGCAGAGGTCGGATGGCACATGCAGGTAGACCAGCCAGGAGGGAGTTGCAGTAGTCTAGGCGTGAGAGGACGAGAGCCTGGAACAGAACCTGCGCTGTTTTCTGGGTCAGCTGGGAATGTATCCTCCTGATGTTGTAAAGAGTGTATCTGCAGCAGCGGGTTGTAGCAGCTATATTTGCAGTGAAGGACAGTTTGTTATCTAGGGTCACACCCAGATTCCTTGCAGTCTGAGTCGGGGAAACAACAGAGGGGCCGATGTTGATTGTTAGGTCAAGAGTGGGACAATCTTTTCCAGCAAGGAAAAAGCAGTTGAGTTTTGTCAAGGTTGAGCTTGAGGTGATGAGCAGACATCCACTGAGAGATGTCAGCTAGACAAGCAGAGATGCGTGCGACGACCTGGGCCTCTGAGCGGGGAAAGGACAGAATTAATTGGGTGTCGTCAGCGTAGCAGTGGTATGAAAAACCATGCGGGCTAATGACAGATCCGAGCGAGTTTGTGTACAAGGAGAAGAGGAGTGATAAACATTAGACGTCATGCCTGCTAAATATCAACATGTTAGCATTGCTATACATGTAAGCATATAGCATAATAGCTTTGTTTTTGTGTTTGATTTTAGTGTTAAGTATAATAAACGTGCCTTGTGATTTCATCTAAATAAAATAATTTCCCTTGCTTGGTTAAAAAAAAGACATTTGTCTTCACACACTCCTTGCAGTTCACAACTCCACCCATCCAGCCTGACAGCCGGGTCCACATGGAACTGATCACAATTATACAAACTTTGTAATCAGCAACAAACACACCATAAACATATCAATAACTGCTTGAGTGCACAGAGACAAAATGTACTCTGAGGACATTAGAGCAAATGCTTTCATTTGTCTGCCAATTTGTTAACGGTGTTGGGTGTGATGAGTTTGTTTTCAGCTTGAGGGTTTCAAAAAGGAAATCAAGACTGGTTGTTTTGTTCTGTTGTGTTGTTTGGTTCTTACCTGATTGTATTCAGCCAGCCATATCACTCATAAATCCACATCTATGGGGGTAAGAACAGACCAAGTACTGCCGATAAAAAGAGAGAGAGAATGATGAAGGAGCAACACAATGAAAAGGTACAATTCACAATCAAAGCTATCTGGACATGGTTGTTCTAAAGTTACATCTCATGTAAAAGGACAAAGTCAGTTCTTAAATGCTACTTCAGTTAAATTAAATCAGATAATTCATTAAATCAGTTGCTTCCTGCTTCAGTTATAGCATGTCCAGTTAGAACATAGAAACTATACTCCTCTTTCCAAGTTGAAAAGATATGTTTATGTGCATGATAGACACGTTTTAATATATGAATGAATGTAAGATGTAATATATATATACACATATAAGCACTTACACATTTTCCAGTCCTGGATTTGGGTCTGATCTGGACCTCTTGATTGTTCTACCATTTTCTCTGCAGTTCCCCCCAAGCAAGATCTATCTTGATGCAAGGAGGCACTCCTATGTTCTAGTTATCAAACATAGATTTCCACTTAGAGTTATCCCTGTAAATAAATTACCTATGCAATACTCATATCACAAAACAACACCAAATCTCAGGCTGGTTTCAGACGTGACATCTGGTTACTGTCCACTGGAGGCCACTGTCATACTACAAACACATGGGCATTGAAAGCACAGCATAATGTTTGTCTTTCTGTTTCTCTCCTCAAAAACAGGAAAGATAACGTTAACTAAACTAACTAACTCAAACACATCTACAGAGTGCACAAACTGTGATCTTACCAACATCCGGGGGCACACAGTACAAAGTGAACCTTTTATTCATATCCATCACTGCTTGTATTTCCCATAGACTGTACGTATTTCCGCATGGAGGTGGAGACTTGAAGGGGGCCGGCCTGCTTGTGTTACGTTTAAGGAAGTTGCTCAATATTGGAAAGTTTACACATTGTACCAAACCGTGAGCAAAATGTTTGATATTGTCTTTTATTTCATGGGTTTAACGACGGATAATTAACACCCAGAGCGGCGTTGTAAGTTGCACACCATGTTAGAATAACTGTCCAACAGGTTGTGTCATTATTTTGTCGTAGGATGAATAACTTAATAACTTCCGCTACTTACATCCGAAACCTCAGTTATAGTTTGCGTCGCAAGTTGTCCGACTTTTTGGATCCCCAGGACAGGTGGAAAGATGTTATTGTGTCGATACGGAAGCCGAGTGGGGAGTTGGGGTACTCACAGCATCATGTCAGGTAGGTGAATATAGCTGGTGTATTTGCTTTGTTATTGTTTCAGTTAAGGTCGAGAATGCTAGAATATCCATTTATCTATTCGTCTATTTTCTTTATTAATACAATATTTCATATATGTATGTGATGTATTTGTTTCTCAGGAGATTTGAAAGGCTTGTGGCACAGGGGGAAAGTCCCACGGTGGCTCTGCTGGCTGACTGGGGGACCACCAACAGTACAGTGGGTGAACTGGTGGACATTTTGAAGAGTCACAAGTTACTGGCTGCTGCTAATATCCTGCTACCTGATTTAAAACAAAACGGTATAATGATAATCCCAGGCTATGAAATAAACAAAGCCTATCTATGTATCATCAGTGGCCTGTTACATTTGACAATATTTTCTAATTCTTAAATCACAAATTCTCAAAACATACATCATCCCCATCAAAACAGTTTTCCAATTAAATCAAATCAGTAAGTGATAGAATACATGCATCTATACTTCAATAATTAATCAGTTCCAGGTGTTTTGCATATTAAGGGCTATGTACAAAAGCATGAATGCCATAGAGAGGGAAGAGACACCTCTTAATTGCAGATGTATAAACATACATTCTATTCATATATAAAAACAATCACCAAAGAGAAAAACATACTTATTGTTAATGACATTGTTGTGACATGCAATAAAAGTGTCTGCTTTCTGAGGAATTACATTATGACTTACAATACTAGTTTCAAAACAAAAGTTGAAAAGTAGGCCTACTACTATCTAACATCTACACAGAAATGAGCAACATACAAAAAACGTATTTATTTTAAATTGTGTTGTTTAAATAATCTGTAAAAATGCCCATCTCAGTATCAACAACCAATTTAAGATATTAAGACTACTGCGCCATATCAACAAAATAACGTATTCAATGTTTTGTCCAGACACAGTGGAAGAGGATGTTTTACCAGAGATACAGCAGGCCCCTCAAGCAGTACAAACGAACAGCGCTGCTCCTACTAGACTCCTGGAAGACACAGAGACACGGCCACCAGCTGAGAGCTCTGTTCTGCAGACACAGATGCTGGAGAGCAGTGAACCAGAACACACAGGTAACTTAGTTATGTTTACAAACCCAACTGTAGAGAGGCTAGTATAAATATTACATGTTTATGCATACAGAGTCCCTCGTTTTTGATTGTGTTGCATATGGCACTAAACAATATGTGATTGCAAGTTGAAAACATCAACTTGCAATCATAGATTTTAAGAACACAGTTTTGTGTAAATAAAGTGCATGTTTTGACTTTAATTACACAGTTTAGAACTGCTCCAATACAAATAAAAGTACTTCATTCAATATCCAAAAGTAAAAGTAATGTACTTTATAAATTGTATGGAGTTCATCTTTTAAAATATATTATATCTTACTACTATGAACATGTTTTGTGTGGAAAATGTTAATCTGCAGAGGAACCTAAGACTTTAGCTTTTAAATAAAAGAAATAATTGGAATTGTAAAAAATTACAAATAATTGTACCTGAGTAAAATAATTTAGTTCCACTACTAAAAAAAAGCTATCTTGGTTCCTGACATCTATATTTCTACATTTCTATGGGAATGTGTACGTTTACTAAATTGACCAGCAGGTGGCAGCAATGGGAGCTCAACTACATGACTTATAATGAAACTTTTCTGTGTTCCTCATTAGGTGTCTCCAGTTTCCTCTACAATGAGCTGATGAAGATCACAGGCAATTTTGATGACCGGCCAATATCAGACGGCGGCAGCAGACTGGGAGAGGGAGGCTTTGGCACTGTGTACAAAGGTCTCCTAAATGACAAACCCGTTGCTGTGAAAAAGCTCAATCCTGTAAGTTTAAAACGTTTTATGGCAATATTATACTTATGCTCATTTTGCAAATCACAACATAACATACTATCTGATTTAGATGGAGGACATCTCCCTGGAAGAGCTGCAAGTTCAGTTCAACCAAGAGATCCAGACTCTGAAAGTGTACGTTTTATCTTCTCTCTAAAATAAATCCTTGTTGATCAGGTTGATTTTGATGACTCACAGCCACCTCATAACCATTATGTTTTATATGCTAGAGCCAACAAGCTGTTTCTGCTGGTTCAAGGTTTTGTAAAAGCAGCCTTCGTTTAGCTTAGGACCGACATATACATTCAGATTGTATAGATACTTTTAGCCAGTTATTGTAATTACTAAATGGACAATGAATGGAGTTGGTCGATAAAGATATTGGTTCAATCGGAAATGCAAATACTTTTCAGAGTAGTTTTTTTGTGCGACCATGGGGTTTGATTAAAACTCAGCAAGCAAGGAAATAAGGGTATTACCCAACTTGCTTGACATTTTTCTTTGACGTCAACATAGATTCATTTATTTGTAATTACAGATCTGGTTTGATGAGACAGTTTGTTCCACAGGCTGAAACATGAAAACCTGGTTGACATGGTTGGATTTTCCTCTGATGGTCAGCACCCGTGTTTGGTGTATCCCCTCATGGTCAACGGTTCTCTGCTAGACCGAATCGCTTGCTTGGTAAGCATCTCAACTGTTGCTTGCTTCTATCACCTGTGCTTTACTTTACACAGATGAATTCATTATTTGCTTTTTTTCCATTCAGGATGAAAGCCCTCCTCTGTACTGGCGGCAGAGATGCTTGATAGCTGAAGGGACAGCGAGAGGCTTGGAGTATCTGCACAACAACCATCATGTCCACAGAGACGTTAAAAGGTACATACAGTGAGGTGTATCTTCATTGTCATGCCTTTTAATTAAATGATCTTTTCCTAATATAATAATTAAACATTTTGGGAAATACAATTTGTTTTTAGTTTCAAAGAACTATTCTATTGTTCATGTTGTTTTTACAGTTCTGATACATGCTAGGCTTATAACAACTTCACAACAAAAGGATATGAGAGGGGCTTCAATCTCCGTATTATTTTCAAAATGTCCGTCTATTTCTACAATTCAGGGCATAAAGATAAACAAGTTAAATGTCTTTATAACTGAACAAGCACTTTATATATATTTGTATCAATATATGCTTATTTATTATAGGAGCTCTAGTGAACTGGTACGTGGATGTTGTCGACGTATGGCAAAGCTATGCTAGCTCTTTCCATGAATTGTGCTAAGGTAAGCTAACCTCCTGCTGTACTGTAATCTTTATTTTCTTCTTGTCAGTGCAAATATCCTCTTAGATGAAACATTTATGGCTAAGATCTCAGACTTTGGGCTGACGAGGGCATCGGCCAAGCGGACGTCAACAACCATGATGACGGAGAGGATTGTGGGAACCCGTGCATACATGGCACCTGAAGCGCTAAGAGGACAGATCACATCAAAGTCTGACGTCTTCAGCTTTGGAGTGGTAGGCTTTCTGCACACTCCCAAAATGCATGCACACACACATTGACTGGATATTATGTCTGGGAGAAAAAAAAACTGCAACTGTAATGTAAAATGTAAAAACAACTCAGCAGTTTACTTAAGTGCAAGGTTCTCACAAAGTACTGACACATACATAATTGCAGGACATAAATATTAGCGTATACATTTCTTCACATTTGTGAAAATAGAGCTTTATGTTACGTAATGTCTATTATTGCCTACGAATCAGTGAAGGGCCACAGCTGAGTATTAGTAGCTGTAAATATCAAACATATAATCCATCGTACGACATTAGTAGATTGTTTTATGGGATCAGCAGTGTGTAAAACCTCCTGACCTTCTATACAGTGCAGTATGTACAGCCTATATGGACAGCTGTGCAAACACTACAGTGTCTGTGAAGCTACCTGGCACATGGTGGAGTAATAAAGTTTTTTGTGACATCCAGAGCAACGTGATTGACCCCATCTCTCTGCCATCTACAGGTGTTGTTGGAAATATTGTCTGGACTCTCGCCAGCCGATGAAAACCGCGAGCCACAGTTCTTGGTGAGCAGCACAAAGGAGGCTTTCTCTGTGAATCTATCAAGCTCAAGTTTATGATAACAGCTTACTCGAGATGTAACCTTTAATTAGTCAAGGCTCGGTATCAGTTGGTAGTCAAAGAGAGATTTTAATTAGTTTCACCTGTGCTGGGCAAAATGTACAGTATATTTTGGAGTGTCCAAATGAAAAGGGACACTAGAAATCTAATTCCCCAACATGATTGAAGCAATAATGCTTAGTGGAAGTGGAAGCAATATTGTTTATCACTGCCGTAAGTCACATATAGTGCGATTTTTCATCCCCTCCACTCCCAGATGGAGGTGAAGGATGATATAGATGATGAAGAGGAAGATCTGACTTTGGAGGAGTTCCTGGACAAAAAGATGAGCGATTGGGAGATGAGCCAGGTGGAGAGTGTGTACTCTCTGGCCTGTAACTGCCTCCACGACAGGAAAAACAGACGGCCAGTCATCAAACAGGTACAGACAGTGGGGAGAGATAACGGCAGATATTCAGATTTAAAGTTGAAGCTACTGTGCAACACTTTCTGTGTCACCTTGAGGGAAATACCTGTATAATCAGTTCCAGGCGCATTGATAAGTCTGGTGGAGAAGGTCTCACCGTATCCCATAATACAACCACATCGATCAATGTCTTAATCTGTCTGCACCGTCTTGACTTCCCCAGCCTGGCTGTAGCTCTCACATGATTCATCGAAGTATACTGAATATATAAATCTTAGGAAACATACATATTCAGTGTAATTTCCTTTAACAATGTTGCACTTTAGTTTGGAAAAACCTTCAAACAAGAGGAAATAGTACATTTGTTTAGGGACTATTTTCAGCTGCGGATTTGGGTTTGGACACGACGCTGCATAAGAGATCATCTTAAAATAAATAATGTTTAATTCCCCTGTTAATCCTATTAAAGGAACATGTTACTACGTTTAACAGTGTGGCATGTTAATAATATTGTTAAGAAGACAATGTTTTTTATATAAGGTTTTATTCTCTGCATGAAAATACTCAAAACTAAAGTGTTTGTCTTTTTATTTGTAGACTGTCTATTTGAGCTATTCATATAAATATATTTCTTAACAGGTCCTGTTGGAACTGAAAGGAGTTGTCAAAAGCATTTCACTGGATTTTAGAGCACAGGATTGAAGCACAGCATCCCAGAAAAGATCCAAGCTTTATGAGCCTTCTCACGTCACCGGGCGCAGAATTTTTTTACGTGTTGACTGTAACTGACAAAAAGTGTTGTATACAGAACACAATACTCAAATAAGAATTCAGTAATAAATGGCATTTTTGTATTTTATTATGAATGATTTACTATATTTCTAAGAAGTAGCTTGATTTACTTTTTTTCTACAGCATTTTATGAGATTGTTTTTGCCACGTTTGCTATTTGAATGTCTTAAAAATACTGAAAGTGTCTGTTACGATTACAGTGTCCACATAATGTATTTATTGTAAAAAGAATAAAAGGAAACAGAAAATGTGTGATTTAAATATTTTATTTTTTCTTCGTTAAAAGAAAGATTGGTAAGAAAACAAATAAGACCGAACATGATTTTATTTTCTATTAGAATGACAAAGTATGAATATACAGGAAGTGATTTTCCCTTCAGACATGAGGTGAGCTAAGTAGTTTGCCTAATATTAATCAGTAGACCAGTGGATGTGGCAACATTTTCATCAAGGTAATAAGTATATTATTCCCTTTCCTATCCGGTTGCTCGGCTGCCCTCCTGTTTGGGAACCAGCAAAGTTGGAGTAGCTTCCTCTGAGTGAAATCTGAGATGTACTGATCGAATATTTCTGGAAGCACTGGGTCTTTCCACTGTGATCCTCACCAACACAGACTAGACTGTTTCTTAATCATATAGCATCACACAGCTACAATATGTACATTTACAGCACTTGCATAGAAAAATAAGTTTCTCAGCAGATGATTTTTTTCATGTAAACCACAGTAATATCAAAAAAGAAGTCAATTTTCCAAATATAAAATGCACTGTTAAAAGGAATCAATAGACACAAGTGGGATAACTTTTTCTGCTTTGGAGCACTTCATTGTGCAAACAGTAGGAGACAATTTCAACATATTAGACACAAAAACATTAATTGACACAGACTTAAGGAATGCAAGTTAAGAATTCAAGCATGTGAACTCAGAATGTTTTTTTTTTATCATATTGGCGCAAGTTCACATTAGTCACATTGATACTTTGTAAAGTCTTAGAGCTGGCAACAATGTGGGAAACTCACATTTGACTTTGTTTGGGCCTCTTTTAAAATCTTTGTGAATAGTTGTGACTGCACTAACATATATGAATATGCTTCCATTTGGCAGGCTACAAATGGAAAATTCTGAAGTGTGTCATTGCTCAGTTGTCCTTGGCGTGCATAGTTGGGTCTCTGGGGATGTTTACGGGCGTTTGAGGTTGTCGTCTTATTCTTTTAAACAAGCGTTTCAAATATGATTTCCCCCATTGCAGGAATGTTCCACTGTGGAACGTGCTCGGGGTGGAGGTGGGTGGTGCTGAGGTCTGTTTAATCTCTCTCCTCTCCCTCTGGGGTGGGTCGGGTGATGCGGCGTACGCCCCTCTTCCCGGTGGGGCCTTTGGGCTTGGCGAAGGCCTGCTTGTGTGCATGCTGCTTGGGATGAACCTCTTCGTACAGGAAGTCACCGGTCAGTTCATCCCCGTTGTCGATCTCCAACTGGGAAACAGACCGAACATATGAGCAGATGCACTTGCAGACACAGCTTAATCAAAAACTCCTTAAGCAAAGCATGTTCTTTTGAAGTATTAAAGGTTCTACTTTGTGGTGACCATCTGTTTCGAATATCATCTTCGAAACAGAAAACACACTCTTTATGCTATACTAAACAAATAACTAATGCTGTAAAAATGATCGCGTTAACGGCGGTAATTCATTTTTTGAATTAATTGCGTTAAAATATTTAACGCATGTGCAGAATGGCCCGCCCCATACATCCCACCAGTGGCAGCGCCAGGGTAAGAAATGGCTTAGCCCCACCATGAAAAATGATGTTAAAGTAAGCAAAATAAAGTCTGCCAACTGGCGCCGAGTAAATTGCACAGACAGCAGTTAGTAAGATTGATTTCAGCAGCCACTTGTCTGGAAATACCGAAGACCAGAAACGGTTTTGAAAACTTGTGTCACGTAGTGATCGTCTTCTCAATAGAACATCTTTGATAATATCTTCTGGCCAATCAGAATCAAGATAACGGCGTGGTGTTGTTGCAGCAAGTCCCGACGGAGAATACTTTTGCTGTAGTACAGGGGTGCACATAACTGGTACACGGCTATGTGCGTAATCTGAAATGCGTACCGTCACTTGTGTCACAAAGCGCATTTGCGTACCGACGTACTTGTGAAGCTTTTCCAGAAGGCGGTTGGATCACCCGACGACAGAGTCGGTCTCCGTGTGCACAGACAGGGCTGCTGTTAACGTCGGTCTGTACAACGGAATTGTGCCAAAACTACGCCAACCGGCTGCGGAGGGAGACTCCCCCCCCTTCACTGGAGAACTGCGCTAAAACAGCTGATCACAACGTTCACGCTCTGTGGTCACGAAGTACTCCACTAGCCCTCCCCCCCGTCGACTTTCCTGAAGTACCCCCCCCGTTGATAGAAATCAACACGTAATGAATTAAGACCCCACGGTTTGATGATTGATAGGTGTGTGGGTTGTCTTTCATTTTGACACAGAAACATTTTATAATAAACATAAATACTGTATGTTAAATGGATATATCCGCCTTCTTTCATTTATCTTTCCACTCCCACAACAATACACTTAAAGAAATGGCATATTTTGGACATAGTTCGAATGGTGATTAATCATGATTAATTCATTTTTAAGCTGTGATTAATCTGATTACAATTTGTAATCGTTTGACAGCCCTACAAATAACCTCATGAATTCACTTTTTAGCACTGAAACCACATCAGGAGGCAAATTGTCCCGTTAAAGACTCTAAAAACATTTACTCAATCCACTTTAAAAAGTTTGAAAGGTTTGGATTTTTAAGGGATTTCTGTCTCGTGTCTGTGATTTTCTCACTGGTTCAAAGTGAGGGATACATAAATGAAAAAATGTGACGGTCATGCTTCCCAGTCAAAAAAATCTTCATCAACTAATTATTTTTGCTTTGTCAATAAAAACTTCAATTAAAATTCAATATGAGTTGAAATAGTTCCATTTACAGTATATGACAGTGTAAAGTATTTAGGACGCTTGAACCAGTGAACTTGCAGCATTTTTCATTGAAAAGTATCCAAATAGTTGCTGAAAATGTTCCTGAGGGTGAACTAATTGTTGCAGCTCTAGATCAAACCAAACACAAACTGACCTAATCATTAATAAATGAAACCTAATTATGTTCGTTCCGAATTCTAACTTTGATTGTCGCCTATTAATTAGAAATATTTTGAGAAATAATCAGGATTTAAAGAAGGTTTTAAGGGCTTAAAGTTTGTGACAAAAAAGTACGAAGATTGGTATGCCATAAGTATTTTATCATGATGGATAGTCTCACCTTTTTCTCAATCTCGATCTGGAGGTTGTGCTCCACCATGTCCACCAAGGGGTTTTTGCAGCTGGAATACAGCATCCTCTCTCGGATGCTACAGTTGTACCCGGGCATGGAGTAAATGAACACTGCAAAGGGAAGAAAAGACAATTAGAAAAGCAAACACAAAAAATAATTAGAAACATCAAAAACGTAGTCGTATAGAAAGAATAGAGGGTGTGTTGACTTTTCATGATAAGTTGTGAGAATCGAATCACCTGTGGACTCTAGGTAGTCGCCTTCGTGGGAATGTTTGTAGAGGAACAAGTGGTAACGTGCAGATTCTTTAGGGATTCTCAGTGGCAGGTCTTTCAACTCTGTTGGCTCAGTGTTGGACAACCGAATCAGCTCCTTCTCAGCGTCTACTTCCTGTAGACAAAGGAATGGAAAAGTTACTCACGAGGTTGGTGGCATGCGCTTGTGACCATGTAGTTCCTGCTTGGAATTCTAGACAAAATTAGGAACATCTGTGTGGGGCGAGTGAATGAAATCAAGCATTTCCCTCGCTCTGAGGTGGAACATTTACTATCCAAATGCCTTTGTTAGATAAATACATCAAACACTCGGCTGTCTTGAGAAGCTTTTAGGATAACAGACAAAAAAGGGAACGGAGACACAATTATTCCTTTGTACTTGGCGATGATCTGATCTGAGTTGTGACATAAAGCCTTTGAATTTCAATGAGAAGGACAAAGGCTTTTTGGGCAAAATGAGTAAGTCATTGTGTCGGTCTGTAAACAACTCCTGACCAAAAAGAGCCTATCTCTCCCAGCAAAATGTAATGAAAGGAAAGAGACTTGATTTGTTTATCCAATGATTGATGGAGCAAAGGTCAAACTGACTAATGATTTGCTCTTAAGGACTCACCAGTTGTACGTAATTGACTCTTTTGTCCCTAAAACGTTCAAGTGCTGCAATAGCGTCTTGGTGGATAGGGAAGGCCACTCCCTGCAGAGTCTGCTGCTTGGTGTCCACGCTGATGTCCGTCTGCACCTGAACACATCACAAAAAACAGGAAGAGGCACTTCAGCTTCCTATCATCCTGCCATAGACACATTAATGAGCAAATATGAAATAGATAACACATAGGTGGCATTTATTATTACTTTATTCAGTACATTCAAAAAGGTTTCTTCTTTATTAAGAGGCATATTTATACAGATATGTGCTCAAACAACCAAGTTCATTATTGAATCTAGAATTGGACTCTGTGGTAAACAGTGAGTATGTGGATTCTAACATGTTCTTGACCTCACACACACACACACACACACACACACACACACACACACACACACACACACACACACACACACACACACACACACACACACACACACACACACACACACACACACACACACACACACACACACACACACACACACACACACACACACACACACACACACACACACACACACACACACACACACACACACACACACACACAGGTGGTGACATTATGTCATCATGCTGCCTATCAATCAGAACAGAACAAATCCTTCTCTTGAAAAACACTCTGGTCTTAAAATTCAATCATATCAGGAAGCAAATCCATTTCCTGTCAGGAGTTTCATGATAAAGAGTTGTGGATAAGTAAAATATAATAAACGTTTTTCTCGTTTCTTGTCATCAGAAAGTAAGAAGTGCAACAAGCAGCTTGCTGGAGCATGATGATTACGTGAGGTGCTTGTATCGGCAGTGACAAGGCGCCTCCACCAAATCAGACAGAAAACTGGAAATGCTGGGGGGGATTACTCTGATGGATTGAATCTATTTTTAGAGCTCTGTTCCCACAAAATGAAATGCCGTGCAAACATGATTGAGCCTCCGATGTAGCTACCTCGCATACCAAAAAGGATTGCGGGTCTTTTATCCATCTGCTTAGTAAAAGTCAGGCAGTCTCCAAAGCACAGCGATGATAAACATTTCAAAGCCCCTTTTTCATCTAGGCGGTCCAGATTAATGCTATATTATCTTCCTTCAACAGCTGGTCGAGTGGGACGAGCACAAACCTCACTTCCCATTTTGCTCTGCTGTCTTTAATTGAGCATACTTTGGAGAGAGAAAGTGCACTTCTCAAACCACTTCCATATATGGTAAGAAAGACAGTTGTTGTTTGTGTGGTGAGGCCTGGAGAGCAGCAATTAGAAAAGGTAGTTTCTCAAAAAAGCAGAAGAGTTCATTTGGGTTCATTTATGGGAACGGCAGCACAAAGTCCGAAGAGTAAAACTTCAGATGACATTCTTCAGTCTGGTGAAAGTCAGTCTGCAGTGTAAACACTCCTGCAGCATTAGCAGGATATCCCGTTACATTATTATTACTATCTTCTCTGTCAACAACAAAGGAAAAGCACAGTGATACAGCTCACCTGTGCTTCACGCAGAATCACTGCTGAGTGTTCATAACTACAGAGAAATCACATTTGCATGAAGCTCTCTCAAATGTATATTTGAACACTGATAAAGAGCTCAGACATGCAAACAAGAATATATTTCAGTCTACTTTATGGTCCATTAGTTTTGCTTAAAATTGAAATGTGTCTTTTGAACTGACATAAAAGAAAAGATACACCAGAATAATGCTTATTAAACGTTTAAAGTGACCGAATGGCAGTAATAAAAGTGACGAGTGGACTGTTATTCCACTGGTATGTAGCCGTAGAGCTATGTGCTGTCCAAGCCCTAATATATTCGTCTCCGCCAACATCCTGCTGTTCTAATGCATCAGCATCTTTTCTCTGTTGATACTGCCGGGGCAAGCATATGCACACTGCTGCTGACCTTGTGCTGTTTGGAAGGACGCATCGCTGGCCTTCATTGATACTCTGACTGTTTCTGCTGGGATATAGACCTCACACACAGCAGATGTGTTAAAGAAGAATACTGCTGTGAGCTGCTATTTTTCCCCCCTCTGAAACCTCAGATAAAAAGGATGACGTCGTGTCATTTATTTTAAGAACTGAGAACAAGCCCTGCTAAGCACAACAGCCACTTCAGAACGGACTCAGGCAATTCAACGTGTCAACATGCCATGGGTTATGTGTGACAACAAGCCTGGGAACAGTAGCCAAGAAATTCAATCCAAGTGTGTTGTCTGTACGTGTGTGTGTGTGTATGTGTATGTGTATGTGTGTGTGTGTGTTGTCTGTACGTGTGTGTGTGTGTGTGTACGTGTGTGTGTGTACGTGTGTGTGTGTGTGTGTGTGTGTGTGTGTGTGTGTGTGTGTGTGTGTACGTGTGTGTGTGTGTGTGTGTGTGTGTGTGTGTGTGTGTGTGTGTGTGTGTGTGTGTGTGTGTGTGTGTGTGTGTGTGTGTGTGTGTGTGTGTGTGTGTGTGTGTGTGTGTGTGTGTGTGTGTGTGTGTGTGTGTGTGTGTGTGTGTGTGTGTGTGTGTGTGTGTGTGTGTGTGTGTGTGTGTGTGTGTGTGTGTGTGTGTGTGTGTGTGTGTGTGTGTTCACACCTCATTCAGTTTGATCTTTCTCAGTTCCTCCTCTGCAGCAGTGAGGGGAAGGGGGGCAGCCTGGACAGCCAGATATTTCCTGTATCCACTCAGATTCATTTCGTCCTGGGTGGGCAAATAACAGCACAATCACACATCATGCAGCAATACAGTTTGACTCACTGGCACATCGTTTGTCCTTTTGGTTTCCATAAATGTATTAAGCTGAAGCTTAACTTTTGAGGGTTTGTTACTGAGGCTTAAGGGCATAAAAAGAGCTTTTCGCAAAGGTTAAGGATTCAAGGATCATTCGTTGTCATTTTGCAAAACAGAGTTGCACGAACAAATGCAGTTGTAGCTTAGTGGATGATGTAAGAACAGAGAATAACAATGGTAGTAGTATGGGTTCCTCTTGTAAGACCTACCTTTGTGTTACCGAAAATCTCATCCTTGATGTGCCCGCCCCCAAACTCTTTCTTCAGTGTGGCTCTGGTAGCAGCATATAACATTTTATGTCGCACCTGTTGAGAATATGTAGAAAAGTGAAAGAATGTTTTTCATTTAGTAAAAATCAAACATTCTTGAGCTGAAATCTGGCAGCTTCAGAGGATAACATATTTCCCTATTGATCTTTCCTTCTTGCTTTGTGCTGGAAAAGACATTTATGTTCTGAACATAATTAGAACTGTGTTAAGTGATTGATTATATTCTTGCAAACACTTCAGTTTTCTCACAGCATTGTTTATATCCCTGATAAAATGCTAGCAATCTTCTTCCCTGCCTTTGTTGATTTGTTTCATAGCATTAACACCACCTGTTAATTAAAACTAAGTAGCAAAAAGGGAACCTACTTATAAATAAAACATTGAGCCATAGCACTACTAGTGGTCGAAAACTCCTTAGGGTACCTTTAAATGCCCTCTTTAACACAATCTTGATTATAGGATAAATAAATACATTGGAGTTGGAGTTGAATCAGTTTAACAGCTGGTTGTGAAAGGATCATGCAACTTCCAGGCAAGCCTCAGCCTGCAGCGAGGTGCTTTGGAGAGAGGGCAGGAATGTTAAGCTTGCATATGGCTCCCAGAAAGTGAATTTAAATTAAATTGCAGTATGTAGTTAGAGCGCCACATATACCCTACATGGCTTTTTCTGGCATCGTTCTCTCCTTGTAACATTCCTCTTTCCACTGCGACAGAAACAACATGCGTATGTCTATTTGTCATGGTTATTTTGGATCGCAGTGACAACACCAAAAGTTTGGATGGAACCAAATGACAATGACTTACATTGTACGGGACAAGAGCACAGCAAATGCAAAACACACATTTGCATGACAAGAAAAAACAACAATCGTGAAACACTGAGTGCGAGGATTTTCAGTCGAGAGATGAGAGGTTTGAACTAAGAGCCGTGTTATTTGGAGAGCACCATAATCTGACTGTGTTTAGATTTTTAAGAGGTCTGTTGCCTACATTTATGCAGTATTGATGTGGTAACCCCGCCCAACTGATGCTCAAAGCAGAGGAGGACAAAATGCTGTGAAGTTGCACTATTTCTATTCTATTTGTATTTACTTGCATTATTTAATCAGTTGTATTGAGTTGCACTGTTGGAGCAGCCTGTGACCTAAGATGTGTGACATATCTACACTGTAGCTATGTACACATGATAATAAAAGCTTTGAATCTTGAAAAGCGATTCATCTAAGTTTTCTTACAGTTGAGTTGTCTGGTGACCAGGCCAGGAAGATCCACTCGTAGCCCTGGTTGTTGGTGGAGTCCAGCCGGTACAGAACATAGCAGGGCACGTCGTCCTCCAGGAGGGGCACAACTAAGGAATCATACTCCTGGTCCCACTTCTTTGATGCTTTCCCGGTGGTGCCCATAGTCAGCTGCTCTGGAAAGCAGATGTGTAAAACAACACAGTCAGCAGTGCACAGATTTGTTAGTAATGTTGAAATGTCAGCTCTAGTAGAAGTCTGAGAAGAAGTACGAGTTAAGTGTTTACTTGGCAGAAGGAGCTGTAAACAAACACCCTGGGACACTGCTTACCGGCCTCAATGACGACCTTTATGACTCGATATTGGTCTCCATTCCTGGCTTTGGCAAAGATGTCTTTCACATCATTACCCGCTGTGAAAAGACAGAAGGGTGTTACTTTCTATGGTTTGAAACTGATGCCTGCATGAACTGCACACTCCTGCTAACACAAACTTTTTCAGCATCTGATTAAAAATGTTTCCACCTAAACATGTTGTGAGTCTTACTAACCTGTGGACCAGGTTACCGCATGTTAGACACTAAATAAAGCTTTATTGATTATATGTATCTTTATTAACATAATCTTCGAAATAACCTATTTCCTTTTAACATACTTCTAGTCAAGCAGAACATTTTTATAAATTATTTGGTCATATCCTCATCAAGCAATAATGAAACAATTACTAAACCCACAGTAAAACACTTAATGTGTATTATTTGTTGCAATGCATAGAAGGTTGCATGGTTTCAGTATTACAGATATGAGAACACAAACCACCTTTGAACCCAAATACAGGCACAATACAAATATCTCTCTGATATCAGGAAGCGAGGAACAATTCCCTATAACATAGACGATGTGGTCAATTGTCAAATACCATCATTTATTACACAGCTTTTCTACGGCAGTGTTATTATTCAAACACAGGAATTTAGTTTAGTTGTATGTACATGTTAGGCGTGGACAGCAGTTTGACCTAGACTACTACACCCTGCATAAGCCTCTGCTGCACACATGTAGATAATAACTCAAAACTTTAGTCTGATATATTAAGACTTGACAGACTTTGACAGGTGAGTTAAACAGACATACCAACAAAACAACTGATCATATTTCATTTAAGTGTCAACTATATACGAAAAACCAATGTCACAACATGTGCCTGTCTCTTATTAACTCATATAATTTGCAGGTTGCTTTACCTCAAAACAGACAAGCATTTCCGCGGTGTTGCTGCCATGTTTAACAGGATGTCACGCCCTTTGTCAAGACTATTTTTATTATAACACAGAGCAGGTAATGGCTATTCGTGAATGTATTGGAACACCGTTGGTCTACCAGGCCAGCAGTTTGTTTAAATGAAGGCGTCGCCCATCTATCTAGAAAGATAAACTAACGTTGCAGGATTACAGCTTTATTCTGAGAAGCTAAAGCATTTTGCAACATTGTAGAGAATAAAATGGAGTAGCACTAGACGTGATTTAGGTGGCTCATGAACTGGCTAAATGCTCAGGGATTAAAGCCTTAAAGTGCCCAAACAGGGCACCGCTGATCATCAGACACAGCACGATAGCTCACAGCTAGCTAGGAGTGGCTAGCTAACTTGACGCTAGCTTCTGGGTACAATGAATTGTTGGAGGTACTTAACGCTCACCCAAGAATGGCACACACGCACAAAACAAGACATAATGAAAGAGACATTGAAAGGAGGGAAATGCATCTACCTTGTATGCCCGTCTGATGTGACATTGTGTCTTTCGTCGGATCAAGAGCTGATGCAGCTGTTCAGGCGAAACCAGGACAGAGAAGCAGGAAGAGAACTACATCAAGAAGAGCCGCCCCCCGTGTGACCTCATCAAAGCAAAATCACAGGACCTGTTCAAACAATTGTAATATATTTTATAATTAAACAATTATCATATATGTTCCTTTTTTGTTACCATTTCTTAATAGGATTAATATTATTAAATTATAATTTAAGACCTAAATCTGTTATATGACAATTATTATGTTTAAGAGTAAGAGAAATAAACAAAGTATTAATGTTCATTTATTTCCACATTGATTTATTTCAGTTTTTCTTGAAATGTATTTATTCGTGTATTTTTCGTATTCCTGTATGTATTCCTGTATTTATACATGTATTTATGTTGTACTCATGTCATGTTCTGTCCTCCATACCTGTATGCTCGTTGTCTGCACAAAGGTACATCTTTTGTCTTTTGCTATGCTGATAACCATGATAACCCACATCTGCTTTTAATGTCACATGATCAAATTGACAATATTTATGATTACACGTATTCTTTTATTCTATACAGTGGAGTTCAAAAATATTAGATTGGTTCTTTATATATTTACCAATAGGCTCAGGGTTGGAACACGATTAAAGCAAGTCAGTTATTTGTTCACTCTTAAATTCTGATCTTTATTCACGTAGATATGTCCTGCTTTCATGGCAGCAAATCCTATTGGCGTGAAACCCTGCAACATCTGGACGCCACCGGGCTTCCTGCCTCTGCCATATGTCCCTCCCACTCCTCGGTAAATAAAAAAATAAAATACGGATAGATTTTACAGCAGAACAATTGTCCTCATCCTGTCACCAGGGGGAATCTCAGGAGATGTGTCACAGCTATGGATGTGCTCACAGCTGGAGTCACACCGGAAATAATGTGAACCGGTCTTCAAAATAAGGGTTTTATTTATTATCCTAACAAGATTGGTGCTGTAGTTTAAACTGGCATACGCATGCGTAGCACAGTTCAGAGTTCAAATGAATGATTATAATGTTGAACTACCTCAAAGTGAATGCTATTAAGCTAAATTGTATTGAGACATTTATGTGTCTTTACCTATGGTCTTTACATACAGTCTTTGCTTTATGCATTGCTGATATTCACAAGGCATTATGTTAACTGTAGAAATATATATTCAAATTTCTTTATTAGGATAAACCCCTTGAGGTGAATCACCTCGTTTTCAAGGGGGTCCCAAGAAAACAAATAACAAACAAGTACAACATACAAACAACATTCACACACATACATCGGAAGAAATAACCAAGAAATTACAAACATTCAGCCTAAGCATACAGCACATGGTAATACATTATAGGCGGTTACATTGAATGCATATCATTGGGTAGAGTAAAGTAGAGTAGCTGTACTATATATACAAAATCATAACAATAAAGACTTAGAAATAAAGACTTAGAAATGGGCAATAGGTGGGTCATCTCATGAGAAGATGGTGAAATAAGATGGAGCCTCAGCAACCCTTAAACAATAAATAAAGTACTTCAGGTCATACAAAAACATTCAACCTTGAGGTGAGACGACAATGCACGCTTGAACAAAGTCAGAGTAGGGAGAGATCTGATGGTAGCAGGTAAGTTATTCCAATCAGCAGGAGCTTTACATTTGAAGGCTCTTTTGCCAATGTCCTTTTTAACTAGAGGAACGGTGAAGAAGAGCTGAGAGGTATGTCTAACTTGGTGGGTTGATGTAAAACGAAAGAGATACTGTTTCAAATATGGGGGATAATTAAAGTTGAAACTTTTATAAATGAACTCAAGCCAGTGCAAATGTCTTCTCAAATCAGGAGAAGGGAGATTGAGGTTTAGGTACAGTGCACAGTGGTGTGTATGGAAATCACAACCGAGAATAAATCTACACATTCTATTGTAAGCAAT
This sequence comes from Notothenia rossii, assembly GCF_949606895.1. Lineage (NCBI taxonomy): Eukaryota > Metazoa > Chordata > Actinopteri > Perciformes > Nototheniidae > Notothenia > Notothenia rossii. The sequence continues at coordinate 11,919,924 of NC_136903.1, read as the reverse complement.
GTTTAGCGGGGCTAGAACAGATTTCGGAGCATTGAGATAAACAACGTCACAATAGTCTAATAAGGGAAATAGCAGTTGGGTAGCAAGTTTTTTCCTAACTTTTAAGGTAATAAAAAGGTAAATAAAAAGCTTTAATAAAAAAGAGCAATATTTAAATGTTCTAATGTTTATTTCAATAAAATGGTAAAACAAATAACCAACACTCGTTTGTTAATGGAATGTCAACCTTTAAACAACAATATACAGGCTTTGTGTGTATCTATGCCTACAGGAAAAAAACAAACAGCATTATGTATCATAATAATAATAACAATAATTAATTGCATTTTATTTTAGTCATAAAATACTAAATTATAACAAGAATATGTGAAACCCAAATAAAATAAAATGCATTAAAATAAGTAAGCACATGCCAATACTGTATATATCTATGTAGGTTAATTGACAAACGTTTTTTTTTATCACGTTTTACTTTGAAATGTGAAAGCGGAAGTATTATATTTGAACTGTATCTCGCTTGACGCTGGTGAATAATGTGTTGGCTACATTGCGTTGCACAGATGCTATGCGTGCTGTGTGGATCCAGCCATCTCCATCCTCTGTACAGCAGCAGCGTCCCGTTCACAGCCCAGAAACAGCACCGCCCGGCGGGAACCTGCTGACGAAGCACCGCCCGGCTCAGCTAGCCCGCCCGGCGCATGGACGCTCCAGCACAATGGCAGAGGATTTGGGGATGCCTCTGTCGTACACCAACAACAGGTCGCATGGATAATCCCTCCACAAAAACCCTCCCGCATCCTTTCGTTTTTGGGATGATTAGAGCGCCGCTGTCGGCTTGATGTGACAGGAGAGCCGTGCGGGAGCGGGGCGTCTTGTCCCGGCTGTCGACTGAAAGCAACGACGGCGTGGAGCAGGTGCGTTCATGACGCTGATCCACCGCACATGCACACATTATATTACCGAGTTGCAAGCAGGTAAGGTCTGCACGAATTTCGGCCGTCCCAGATGTATCTTGGAGCACCGATATTAAAGTTGTGTAATCAGATAATTCCAGTCAAGCCTGTGTTATCTGTGAGATACGTGAGGTCGGCGATGTGACATTTGGCGTCATCGCTCTTGTGACATTAGAGGGGATGTGTGTGGTCACAGACTTATGCTCTTTACACGGTAGTCCATTCAGGAATTGACAGATTTGGCCCGAATTGACGGACCACTCAGTGTATTTCCTGCAGGCAGCACTTAGGTCTATTGGGCCAGTAATTTACATGGTTTAGAGGAAAAGCCAGGGAGTTTAGAGGATGTACCCTACCATGAGCAAGATGATAATAACGGTGATTAGGATATCAAAGTTCTTGCAGATTCTACTGCAATCTCAAATGCATGTCCATCATTGTCAGCCCCCAGGTTGATGAGTCCTTTTTGGATATTATTTGCATGTTTTCTTCCTGTATTCATCGGTGTCCTTTGGGTGCCAGCTGAGTCCCTCTCCATGCCTGTTTGGGACTCTGCATTGGCCTCAAACTGGGTACAGGTCCCATGTCACAACTGCCCCTCATGTGTATAATGGGATAAAGGCAGAAAACGAATCAAGCATTTCACTGAAGATTAAGTGTGTATGGAATCACTGGTTTAGCAAGACCCAAGGTGGCAAGTATCCGAATGACAAGATAAAACATGGTGCTGGTGAAATGTAATAGCCACATGGGGGTTTCACTTTGGCAGCTCTATTTCTGGAGACGTTACATCATCTAATATTCCCACTGTGGGGTATTTTGGGAAACTGTGTCAAAGCAGTGAACTGGTTTGGGGAATTCAGTCGAGCAAAGTCAGACCAGTCACAAAGGGCTACAGCGAGGGAGTTCAGAGTGAAGTCGATGGGTGTCGTGTGTGGGCTTTAAGAATGCAGAGGGGGGGGGACTGTTGGGAAGTTACTCCAAGCGCTGCCTCTGCTTGGCAGGTGTTCCCCAACAGAGCATAAGTGTAATGCTGCCACACTTTTTCTGGGGGGAGCACAGAGTAGACAGGCTGAGAGGATAAGCCTTTTCAAGAGCCAGCGCTTTACAGCTAAGCACTTCAAGATTCTACCTTATCCAGGTATGACACTAAACTTCAACCTGTTTTTCTGACTGAAGAATGTAGTTTTTAAAAGGCTTAATCTTTGTTCAGCTTTTTGTTAAGTTGTGAGCTCAGCTAACACATTCAACTTTTCAAAAGTTCAACCTGTTTTCATGCACCTGATTCTTTGCTGTCATGGCATCCCCATCCAGACGGATCAAGCCCTCTCTGACATGTTTGTGTGATAATCTTTGCGTTGACGTGAAAGCCTGTCTCTGCACTAAGACATCTCTGTGTAGGTGCATTGTTGGCACTGCTGCTGCACAGAGTTGTCTGAATTTAGCATAATCTCACAATCTCTCCCAAACCTCAGTTACACTCCGAACACTAATCTCAATCGGAGGGATGTTTCACTCTAATCTGCCGTGCTGATTTGAGTATAATGTAATCTGACTGAAATGTGACTTTCTCTCTCTCACCCTCTCTCCCTCTCTGACTCCCAGGTGTAGTGTGGCTGGGGGGCTCAGCAGGATGGAAATAGATGCCCGTTTCCGCTACTATTTCCAGCACCCGTGGTCGCGTCTCATCGTGGCCTACCTGGTCACCTTCTTTAACTTCCTCATCTTTGCGGAAGACCCCATCTCTCACAGTCAGACAGAGGCCCATATGATTGTGGTGGGCAACTGCTTCTCCTTCCTGTTCAACAAGTACCCGGGCCTCGAATGGAACGCCCTGAAAGTAATATGCTGGATACTGGCCATTATCACCGGCATGTTAGCTGGGAAGTTTATATTCCACCGCCAGCTCTTTGGTAAGTTATGCACACATTAATTCAGGGGAATGTGCAGAGTAATGGCTTTACTGACGGAGGAAACATTCCTCCTGAATGATTTTTTCTGGCGGGTGTCACCAGTTAAAGCACCTTACACTCATTCTCCACATTTCTCAAATATTAATGCAATAAAAGGCATTTCTCATGTATTAACAATCGTCTCACATCTTCATAATTATGCTCCTGCACACATTCCTCTCCCTCATAAAACTCTCTTCGACTCACTTATCATTAGAACTCATTAGAACTGGGTCAAACTGTATTTTTGAATAGTTTCATATTTTATTTCTCTCTAATTTGTATAGGGGTGCAACTACCAGTCATTACATATATTAAAATACATTATCACCATTTCTAAATCCCAAGTTGATGCTATTCATTCAAAACACTCGTAGAAGTCTTGCTTGGTTTTATGGTCTATTTGTCCTGCTTTTTATCTGCTCAGTGGCGCTCTACCTTTTTGGAGCTTAACCTTTTGTAATGGTGCACAACCTACTCACACCCACTCTACCCTTTTTAAGATGCATATGCAGAGTGAACATCAAGAAAACACAAACAAAGCACCAGTACTTTTATTCAAGTTGTTATGTTTATTTGCGATAGGAAGCTTAGACATGAGAAACCATTCTGGGTCTTTAAATGTAAAGAAGTGAAACAATAATGAAAATTCAGATTTATATAAAGAAAAATAGGGAATGCTACTTTTGAGAAGAAAAACAAGGGGATGTTGAAGTAAAAAAATGGGGTGCTCTTTAAGGGTAGGGCAAATAGTCAAGTAAAGACAAAAGCATTCATACTATCAGGACTATGATATCATTCAATTGAATGCAACCCATATATGTGTTTGAATACACACACTTTCCTGCTATGAAAGAGCCTCTGAAAAACAACACCTGTCATATTTGAGGTGTTTCAGTCGTTGTGTTGCTCACTTCCTCGACCTATCACACCTCTTTAATGCATTTCCTCTTCTTTCTCACTTATTCCTACAAGCCCGACCTCCTCTCTCTTCTCACTCTCTTGACAGCCTGACTCTTTCCATTTACTCTCCTCTCATAAGGCCGTGACTCCAATCTCATCAGCCCGTCATTTGTTTTAAACAGCTTCCTATTCCACTCATGCATTTCATTTCATAGTCACTTCACAACTCACTCGGGCGGGATAATATTGGCCACCCTGGCTTATCTCCTTGGTATGAACCATTAATGACTATAATTGGAGGGCAGAGAGAAAGATCGAGAGGGGGGTTAGTTCCCTGAGTGATCATCTTCTCTGAGCATAAATAGAAAGCCATGAGTGCATAGTGACATGATATTGTGCAAATACAGAAATGGAAAATAGCTTTAAGGACACATGATTTTCCTGCAAATGGTGGACAGTTGCTGGAAGTGATAATCACAGCTGTTCTGTCTCTCCACATAGGGTTATTTGATCCTGTAAACAAACAGGGTCCTTGGATTGAGTTAGAGAGGTATATTTGGTATAGTTTTATGTCAAAATAGCTCTGAAATATGAGACCGTCACAAGACAAACAATGTTTTGGTCCTAATAACAGGGTCACCAGTCAGACAAGGTTGAGAAACACTGATCCGTGATGTTAATAAATATAGAAGAAAATGGTAACTTTACCCAACATACATAAGAATAGTTTTATCTATCCATCCATGCAGATATTTTTGGTTTGGTTTGATATTTTGGGCAATGTGCTTTCTTGCTCAGAGCTAGTGCTAATAAATTGATACCATACCCATATCTACTCGTATTGTGAAGCTAAAACTAGGGTATGATTAGCTTAGCTTCGCACTAGCAGATACACTTTAAGTGGGGGGTAAAAGCTATCCAACTAGTCTCTAACTGACTAATAACATATTGTATCCAGTTTTTTTTTTCCTTTTAAATCTATACCTTGACAGAAATGTAACACGGTTATGGTTGTGGTGCCTCGGCTGGTTACCTGATAACATCATAACCAAAGTCTGCGCTACTCTGTATTATCCACTGAACAGGTTCTGAACTGCATGGTATGCAGATTATCCAAAGTAACAGGGATACTGTTTCTGGAAACACAAACTTTTGCGCATAATCAATCATTATAAAAACAAAACCGCAACAATAAAACGTTACCAGTACAGCTTAGTGAGGAAACATTGTATTTGTGTTCATTTAGATGAAGTGACCCATTTTACAGTTGTATTTTTAGTCGTGGGCATCATTTAAATGTCACACAAACGAAGCACATTTTCCTGTCAATAGTGTGCCGTATTGCTCCGCTCATGACAGCTGAGAGGTAGCTCTCAGTGAGGTTTTACAGTGTGTCAGGATCAGGGTTTATATACTTCCATTTGCTTGAGTGTATAGAGGACAGGAAGAGTGCCGCTCTTCCTGCAGCTAGGTACGGCTAATGCACTTCAACAAGCCTCCAAACAGATGGTTTGTGGTTCTGTGTGTGGGTGTGTGTTTGTAACTGCGAAAGAGTGGTGATATGTTGTGTTTGTGTGAGCGATCGTGTGAGAGAAAAGGTCCATGTGTGTGTTTCTAATCACACAGATGCAGTGAATCTGTGGTGGAGAGGGAAAGAGATTGTTGAGAGTTGGAGAGGAGAGATGTGTCCTCCACAACATTTCAGTGAGGCAGTTATGTAATCCCAGCCCAGGTAAGGCCTAAGAGCATGCTATAGCACCAGCCTACTGTAAAATCTATCATCTATTATAGATCTGTCACACAGGCCCACATCCTGCAAGTCATGTGTTTGTAGATCTCTATACAATATATCTCTTCTGCACTCTGATATGTAGGCAGGCAGGCAGTGGAAACACTTCTGGATAGGAACACGGTCCATGCAAAGCTTTTAATACCTGGAGAAAAGCACTCTGAAATCAGAGTTTGGGAAGGTTCAAAGTAATTTCCGCGGTTACTTTTCAATAATGTGTTATTCGGATTCCATTTCACAAACCATTGCATAACCAGAGTCATTTTCACGCTCATTCTGTTTGAAGCTATACTCAACTTCATTTCAATTTGTCCAAAGTCTGACATTGTTTTTGAGAGCTGACACATCGCCAGCGTCATTTATCATTTATGATGGCCTGGAAATCCTTCTGCAGTGAATTATACCTCCTCCTGCCTCTAGCTATTTAGTGTTTTTCTTTTCCCCCCGTTTTTGGCACAATTTATGATTTTCTCTCCCAGAAAACCCACACAAATGTTAATCCAGTTGTCACATGATGGTTTCTTTGCAATCCTTCTATCCATTTACGTTCTCCAGTCATGTTGCTATTTACAGTGAGCAGAGGTGCACAGGATTATGCTCTGTATGAATAGCTTGTGACAGATTATGTGATTTAAGACAACATTTGAGGTTCAAGAAACAACCTATGCTGTTCTTTCCCACCACTCAAGGCTACGTGTGCTCTCTAATGGAGGGGGCGGTAGCCAATGACTTCTGGTCATTCAGAGGGAGACTAGCTGTCATTAAGCATTTGTATTAAATGTAAGGTCTGGAAGCTGTCTATTTTGTTTTATGTGTAGTTGTTTGCGTTCAGCCCTAGATTAGTGCCATATTTTAGAATTTGAAGGCCGATACTCCTTTGGGATGATCGTGATTAAGGACTTTGTTGCAGTACACAAATATGTTGTCCTTTTTAGTGCAGTGTTCATAAAATCAAGGACTCATTAGGCCTGATTTGAAAAACTAAGAGTCTAAAAGTGAGGCTGAAAAACAAGTAAAAATGCGCTGGTCAAAACCTACATACAAATATTTGAACATCTGAGCTGAATTTTAAGAATTATTTATAAAAAAAAAAAAAAAAAAAAAAAGTATTTAATTACAGTTGTCAGATGTTAAATATTTTGACAGCAAAGGATGCTTAAAACTTGACTGAGTATTCATGAGATGATAACAACACAATAAAAGCACTACTGGTCAAATGATGCTGGGATAAAAGATATGAATTCCTTTGACATTTAAAGTTGTACCCAACCTGATACCTGAAATGAATATTAATCACACATTCTTGCCAAGATTTGGATGAGAAGATCAATCACCCTCCTTTTAAAATCTGACTGTTAAATATGAAGCTACAGCTGGGATAATGTTTAGCTTTGTTAAGTAAAAAGACCACTAAGATCTGTCCAGAATAGGCAGTATGGATTCTTTCTTACGGTGGTCCAAAACAAAAGGAAAAACGTATCCCCCTGCAGCAATTTATCAATTTGTGCAATATTTCTCATGCCCCAGACCATTTTCACTCCACCATTTTCCCTAGAAAGAAAACTAAAAGTAATGAGCTCACCTGCTAAATACATTTGTATAGACAAGGCCCTTGAAAAACGCTATGGTACAGGTGTTACCATCTAATATATTGCAGTGACATGTCCAACATTCATAACAAATGCCTCATAGTTTATTTCTGAGGAGATGAATCACCATAGCACCACAGCACTAATATCATGGGCCTTCCTCGCTGTAAATAACTACCCCATCTCCATAATTGGAAAAGTGAAACTGCTTCTCACTCATCAAATTAGCATAAGACATTCACCTTTCTCTCTCCAAGGTTTTGAAACTTCTGAAAGGTAAATTGAAGGGTAATTCTGAGTCATCTGGAACGCCACCCTAACAGGATTAGGCCCTACTTTGCATGTTATTACCACATTCAATCAAATGCTGATCGCTCTTCTTCACTTGAAGGAGTCATTTGAGGCTCCAGAGCAGTGTGAACAGCACAGGAAAAGGTGACGATAATGTGAAAGCCTGCCTCCGTTGATCTCAGAGCTGTTCATATTAGTGTGTGTGTGTGTGTACAAATATGAGATATGTCATTGGTTGCTCTGTTGTTGGAGTGCCTCTCGTCCCCTTTCCCTGATCTTGATGAGTGTAGCCCGCAGGATGCCATCTGGGTTCTGTCATATGTTATTACTGTGCCGCGCAAAGGCTGCAATGGCTTATGTACAGCACTGTGTGGCTGCGGGTCAAAGGTGTGTGTGTGTGTGTGTGTGTGTGTGTGTGTGTGTGTGTGTGTGTGTGTGTGTGTGTGTGTGTGTGTGTGTGTGTGTGTGTGTGTGTGTGTGTGTGTGTGTGTGTGTGTGTGTGTGTGTGTGTGTGTGTGTGTGTGTGTGTGTGTGTGTGTGTGTGTGTGTGTGTGTGTGTGTGTGTGTGTGTGTGTGTGTGTGTGTGTGTGTGTGTGTGTGTGTGTGTGTGTGTGTGTGTGTGTGTGTGTGTGTGTGTGTGTGTACTGAATTAATGTCTCTGTGTCTATTTATACTAGTGCAAAAACAATTAGTCTTTTAATTTATCATCGGGAAATTAATCAGCAAGGATTATGATAATGTTTTAATCACCAATCCAGTGACAAACATTTGCAGCTTCTCTGTTTCTTTTATATCATGGCAAATTAAATATGTTCTAGTTAAGTAGAAACTACTGAACTACACTTTTATAATGACACCTTTTGGCTTAAGGAAATAATATCCGGAAATGAAACAAACTAAACTGTTAATTTACAAATAGGTGGCAGACCTTTTTCTTTGTGTATTTTGTGTTGAAATGATTATCTAAAAGCGAGAGCCATCTATCTCAGTCATGTCATCACAATGCTAATAAATGTTGAATGTACCATCAAAGCAATGTTAAGAGACTTTAACATTATTTAATATCTATAATAATAATAATACAATAACATGTAAGTGATGTCGGTTTGGAATAAGACATCAAACATTTAAACCATATTGTAATAATAGTTTGCTTTTCTGTAACATAAAGAGGACAATTAACTATGTATTATTGATTATTCTGTTGATTGTCTTTTTGATTAATCATTTAGGTGTATATTTGATTCTGCATCTATTTGACTATATACATTTACCCCGTTCTTGAATCTTTACATTGTATTGCAAAGTAATCCACAAAAAGCTCTGTGACCCGGGCTGATCTATACAGCTGATCAGCAGTTATCTGCATAATTATCAACCTCATGACTATTCAGCCTTCAGCAACCTCATGATACCCCGTAGAGCTGCATGATTTACACTGTCCTTCAGTAGCCGATCAGTCTATATTAGGAGCCTCAGAGGCTGCCCCCCTCCTCTGTAAATAATGTATTATTGCTCTGGTGTTTGTGCTCTGCTGTGCCCCTGCAGCCTAGATTTATGCTTGTCTTATTCTGTGCGGCAGCTGTGTGAGGTTCAGATTCACTGCTCTTCTCAGCCTGGTTTCCAGCAATAGCATTTTGTATTGTACACAGTCTGCTTAGCATCAAACGGCAGACACAGTTAACAAGTAAGATACTAGCTTGTGTCTATCTATAATGGATTACTTTGTAGATAAAACCACAGATAACTTCCCCAGGATCAAAATAGGATAAAATAAGTATGAGTTTTGGAATTCAATTTACAAACTGTCCACAAACAAGACTCACAATGATTGCTTCTTGTCTGCTGAATGAGTATATAACAAATATTTTCCAACAGTCTATCAATCAGATGATATGTCAGCATCGTGTTTGCAGCCTTGCACTGCCTCCACGTCTGAATTCAAGTTGGACAGTTGGGTTTTTATCTTTCGTAGTTGAGCACAAATCATTCCAAATACTTATGAGTACAACATAAAACCATTGAAACAGATATTTTACCATTTTATGAATCATTTTTCATTTTCACAAAGACATTGTTAATATGCTTATCTTGTCCCGTAAACTTCCATGAGCTTGCAGTAAAGGATCAAACCTAAAGGTGCTTGCACGTCAGAGAGGGAGATAAATACACAGAGCAATAATGGCAAGAGCTCCCAAACAAAAGAAACCAGCCAAAAGGAAATTGCTTATTTACCTGAAATGGATGACTCCTTTGGTCTGGAGCCTGGCCATCAATAACATAATGAAGTGATGTTACAGGAGCAGGTACAGGAGTTCAGTGGCCCAGGAGCCAGCTGCTTGGGTCTATAGCTGCAGTCTGCTGGGGGAGGCAGCTGTGTTGTCTCTTTCCAGCTCTGATTTATTATCCAGACTCTTAGTTACAGACTCAGCTTAGGAGAGGCTCGTGGCCGTAGTCATGGCTGTTCCCTAACCACCCTGTGATGCTGCGGCCCAGCAGATGTGTGATGAATAGGGATGCTCGTGTGCAGATGCAAAGATCCTGGCAGTGTTAAATCTTTCTGTGTCTGACGGGGCAGATTCATTAGGGTCCCTAAGGAGGGCAAGAGTGTTGTTTTGATGATTCAAATCAAAACAGGAAACAGTAGAGCTGCGTACTGAAACCTAAAATAGATCAAGGTGCCCTTGAGTTGAAAAGAAGGAGCAGTGATTGCATTCGAAAGACAGTGCTATCTATAGTTTAAAATCAATATGGATATAATGAATCATTTACGGTGGACCAAACATGAGCCATGTTTTGGTTCATCAAGGCTTGGTGTTTAGTTCTTTCATTGTTCATTTGCATCACATTTTCCATGTGTTTTCCAGTTCACTGCACTACAGTCAAAATGTGTTGATGAGTGTTTTGCAGTATTGTTTGGATAAGACTATAACAGCAGTTAATCACAACACCATCGCAAATAAATGATAGGACCATGTATTCATTCTCCTGTGATTGCCTGTTGTAATACAGGTGCAGAGCCTCGACTCACATACAGTAGTGTTAATGATGGGAAACAATTAAAGGGTAACATCTTGTGTTTTGTCCTGTATTGAAGCGTCTACATTTGTTACAGTTCTGCTCCCATTTATTCAGATGTTCCTTTCATTTTTTACATGTCTGTATATGTGATCAAATCAGTGCATTTTTCAAAAATAATTGAACATAAATTTGAATTTAATCTACTGTTAATTAATAATTGGGCAATGTGCTAATCATTTTTTGTCATCAATTAAACCAAAATAACCAACATTCAGCGATAACAGCGAATATGAGATCTTGATAATTGCTGTTTGATATTTCAAAGTTTAAATTATTTTGGTGATGGACTGATGGCTGGGAGAAAAAACCAAAATGAAAATATCCACTTTAGCCAGAATTATAATGGGCATTTGTTACAGTTTTCTTAAATATATTGACAATACTGTTAGTCAAGCAACTACTAAACAGAATAACTGATCATGAAAAGTGTGTTAGTTGCAACCCTACATGTGTTCAGACTACTGTATGTACAATTGCAAAGCAAAAATGAGAATGAAATGCTGATTGACTCTTATTCTACGTGTTATAGTTCCATAACAGTGCAATTTACCAGCATACACAGGTCATCATAATATTCCCATTAATATCTTCCAGTGGCACAGGTGTAACAAGGACACAAACAGGTTAACTAGTAAAACATTCAAGCATTAGATTCACCCAATCACCCCGACCCTCCTGTTAGCTCTGCAGCACAGCTTCCTGTATCGGTCTCTTTTTAAGGCCAGCAGCTTCCTCTGGAACTGCTCACTTGCCACAATGTACACCACCGGGTCCAGGCAGCTGCTCACACTGCATATGGCCTCAAAGAACTCATAGGAGGCGTACAGGACGTTGGTAGGTGTGACCTGGTTATTGATCCTCGTGAACACCAGGGTGACAATCATAACGTGGTAAGGCATGAAAGAAACAGCAAAGACTAGTATGGCGGCAGTGATGAGCCGAAGGGGCTTCCCTCCGGCACGCTGGGCTCCTCTGTGCGTTCTACCTCTCGGGAGACCCCTCAAAACACGAACTGTCTTTATGTAACAGGCCAACATGACGCTGAATGGAAGCAGGAAGCCTATGATGGTTCTGATAATGGTGATTGTCTTGACATAGATAAAAGGGCCCTGGATGTGGTCCATGCACACACTGATGTTTTCTTCTCTCTGAATAGCAAAAGTTACAAATAAGTCGGGAATGGAAGCAAGTACCAACGTGACCCAGGTGCAAATTGAGCACAGTTTGGCTTTACCCACATCCCACCAGCGGAGAGAGCTGATTGGATGCACCGTCCCGACGTAGCGATCGAAGCTGATGAGCGTGAGAAAGAGGATGCTACCGTATATGTTGATGTTGAAGGAGACCTTTTTGAACTGGCAGAATATATGTATGCCTTTGAGGTGGGGCCTCTGGAATGTAAAGTAGAGGGTGAAGGGGAGGGTGAGGATCCAGGCCGAGTCGCACAGGGCCAGGTTAAACAGGAAAATATTGCTAGTGCTCGATGTTTTCCTGAAGCAGGAGTAGTTGATTATAGCTGCGATGTTTCCCAGGATCCCGACAGGAAGGGCAAAGGTAAAGAGAACCAGGAGGATGTAGCAGTACCACCGACCATTCTCAAACTGGCTGCAGAATACTGTCGACCGGTTCAGGAACTCCAGAAGCACCTCTGGGATTTAAGGACAGGGAGTAGAGGCAGTTATGCAACTTAATTCTTAATATATTGATGTGTTGAAAATTGAGAGATATATTGTGAAACAGCAGCCCAGTATCATCAGGAAGTACTTCAACATTTGAATCTGCACCTTATATTTTCAGTACAATGCCAATGTTTTGTACTAACCAACAAAGCACTATAGTAAGCAATATAAAGGATGGGGTGGTGGACGGGCGTGCAGCACTTTTGAATCCTATGCAGGAGAGTGGAAATCCTGCAGAGATCTCCATTAATGTTTATTTTTCTTTCTTATTATTAAACCATATCAGCATTATTGCCTTACTTACATCGGGTCTTCTGGTTGTGTAACCGTACCTTAACTGTATAGTTTATTTCCTAACTCACTTTCACTAACCTCAACCACTGTGCAGATATTGCAGATCGTAGGAAATGAAAACATTGGACTTTAAACAGAAGTTTGTGTTTGGATATATTCCAAAGATATTATTTTGTGAATTGGTTGAAAAATAAAAATCAAGTGACTGTTTGAATATAAGGCATAGTTTAGTTGAACAAACACTGGTAAGCAAACGTTCTGTAATGCTTAGTAATGATTAGTTGTTTCTCCATGTCTTTCAGACTTAAAATGTTTCTAGAGTACTTGTCTTTGTCAAAGTTATTTCAGAGCAATGGAATACGTTATACAATGCCGCATAATAAAATGAATAATAATCGCTTTAACAAGTAAATTAAGATTTACTTAAAACAAATTGTTGAGTGCAGTTTAACACCCACGAAATCCAGTCAAACACATCTGCTAAAGTGTTCCTGTTAACGTATACAGCATTTAACACCTGCCAGCTATGTTCATTTACAGTAAATACACTAATTTGACTCATGAATACATTATTGTGAACTTTTGTGCACTTAATGCATAATACTGTGGAGTTAGCAACAGTCTAAATACATGCATGAAGAAGTGAGTGTGACTCTGTTCTCTCTCCACATAAATGAAACTATACATAATTCTGTAAAAGCAAGGTTGGTAATCACATGTTTTATACCATGTACTTTCTGAACATTAAGCTCTATGATACCATAGATATTATTTTCAATATTAGAATAACTTTTAGAATAATGTAGGTTGTAGTCTGTTCTATAGGCTGTGCCTGTAAGCCCTGCTCTGCGCACTTTAAATGTGATATGTTCACCCACCCTCTCCCAGGGCCTTTTTGAGTTTACAGTCTCTATAGTCTCTGAGCGTCAACAGTGTGTCCAGGAAGCGGCTGTTGTCTGCTGAACAATGAAACCTGCCTACTGTTGATCTATTGGCTCCAATATGTCTGCCTCTGTTTGCACTGAATCACAAATAATGGATTCATTTTGTTCAGCCAAGCAGATCTTAACAATTAAGCACATTTCAACCTATCATGTTAGATCCCACATCAAGACAAAACAATTTTGATTACCTATTTTTTGAAGATGAAGTTAAGTATTTAGGCACTTTTATTATTCAGATTCACAGCAAGTGAACATTTTCTAAAGTCATTCTGCTTTGTAATGTAGATAGTATTGATGTTATTTGAACAGGCAATTAGAATAAGAAGTGTTTGATATGAAATCATAGAGTTCAGTTTGTACTTACCTCCTTCAGCTGTGTGAGACTTGTTGCTGTTGAAGAGCAGTACCATGATGAATGGAGACGCTGATCACATCTCCGCTCGCCTTCACTCCTCCTCCACCTGCTCTGTGCTTCTCATCTGTCAGGATGTGTTGGGGCACTGCCTTACCTGTGTGTGTGTGTGTGTGTGTGTGTGTGTGTGTGTGTGTGTGTGTGTGTGTGTGTGTGTGTGTGTGTGTGTGTGTGTGTGTGTGTGTGTGTGTGTGTGTGTGTGTGTGTGTGTGTGTGTGTGTGTGTGTGTGTGTGTGTGTGTGTGTGTGTGTGTGTGTGTGTGTGTGTGTGTGTGTGTGTGTGTGTGTGTGTGTGTGTGTGTGTGTGTGTGTGTGTGTGTGTGTGTGTGTGTGTGTGATACAGGAAACAGAGGATTAAACAAACCACACTGTTAATACATCCTAGACCTTCAATTATTGTCTATCTGTGTGCACCAGTGCAGGTGTTTGACTGATTTCAGGGATTCTGTTTGTCCTGTGAGTGGATTACTCCTATACATCTGGTAATCATATAGCCTTTCCCAGTAATAGTGCATGTGATCTCATTATCCAACAGGAAACCATGATGTATTCAGTTTGTCTGGACTGAATAGAAATCTAAAAGAAGTTACAGGCCTTGCTATAAATTATTGAAGGTTATAAATAGTTGTACATAATAAACTTAAATCTGAGTGTATAAAAGCCACTGAAAGCCCATTTCATATTTGTTCTCAAAATATATGACATATCTGCTGATTTTTTGGAATCCTGTTCAGTAGTTGCAAAGGTAGTATCCTGGCAGGTTCTTATCCTTACTTATTGAGTGCAGAATATAATGTCTGGTGACTCTTCTGCAACACTGCAATGTATCCTCATGACCAAACGATGCATTTACACAACGTCTGTTCATTGGTTCATTCATTGTTGTTTTAAAGTATTGTGGTTTATACTAAACTAACATTATTGTGTGCGGTGTAGTCATTCGTTTTAAGAGAAATGGGCCAACTCTATAGCCTCCTTATGCTAATCCATAGCATATAGAGGCAATAGAATAGGCTACATCATTGAAAATGATTCCAGAAACAAGGATTACCTTAGCACTAGCTGCCCTCAAATGGTATAAAGCTGTTTTCCATAGACTCTGATTCTATGAAAGAACCAACCAAAAAACAGGACACCTTATATTAACTGTAGGTACACTGTGCTTATCTGTATGCTGCATATCTGTCTGTACCTACTGCTCAGCTCTCTGGTGTGGGTCCGTTTATCACCACTAGATGGAGACACAGCTTCATGTTTGATTTTCATTTGGAAACAACTAGAAGACAGGTGGATATGATCTCATCCCAAACACTATAAATAGCATTAGAGGAGTGATACAAAATAGTGTAAATTTAGCATCCAAACTGAATTTAGATTTGAGCTTGGTCCGTACCAGTGGATGTGTTTGTAGGGTGAGATAATCAACGATAGAAAGAGATAACAAGATGTGTGCTTTTCAGTTTTTTGTTATTTTTACATTTCTGTGAATGTGTGTGGCTGTGTTGTCCATGTTCGTTGTTGTTGTCCCCTGCCAGGCTCAGCCTCGCAGTAGGCAGTGCTCGTGAATCACACCTTATCCTGGTCCTCTACTGTCGGGGTGCAGTGACTCAAACAGTGTGGCTGACTAGTCTTGAATCACCCCCTAGTTAAATTCTGCCCATACAGGCTGTGAGAGGAGGGCTATGCTCGTTGGCCGGCTACTTTAAAAGTCAGATGTGCTGATACACACTGTGCTCCGACATCCAAGCCAGGGCTCATTGGCACGGGAGGCAATTAAGTTCACCCATGCAAGTCAATTCAATTATGCATCTGTGACGAGCCCTGAAATACAAGACTTATGCTGTGGTTTCACACTTGGTCACTTTACTTTTGCTAAAAAAATAAAATATGTGATCTTGACAATTTTTTATGAAGACAATACTGAAGTATATATTATCTTCCTTAAAGCTCGCCATAAGTGACCGCCAACGTTCAAACTAATATTGCAGATTGTATGTTTACCAAGTCCTTTAATGCATGATATATTTGAACATGAGGTTCATTTTTTAAAACTGCACTTTAACTCCAATAATGATCTCCATCTCCATAGGAATCTCAACATCTTTGTTTTTATGTGCACAGCGGATAAAACAAACTAAAAGTGAGCAAGCTGAGATTGAACAGCATGTAAAACTATTGAAGAGTGAACCAGCCAGGCTGTAATGGGGAAATAAATGGAGCATTCTGCTGTGTGTGTGTGTGTGTGTGTGTGTGTGTGTGTGTGTGTGTGTGTGTGTGTGTGTGTGTGTGTGTGTGTGTGTGTGTGTGTGTGTGTGTGTGTGTGTGTGTGTGTGTGTGTGTGTGTGTGTGTGTGTGTGTGTGTGTGTGTGTGTGTGTGTGTGTGTGTGTGTGTGTGTGTGTGTGTGTGTGTGTGTGTGTTTGCGCGCAATTAGTTCTCAGAGGAGCTGTAACTCAAAGGGATGCTGACTGAGCTGGAAGAGAGAAAAACAAAGAGTTGTTCCTGGGAAGATGGCCGCTTCTGGCATCGGATCACAGCGAGCAGAAGCATAGGGAGAGTCTCTGTGTGTGTGTGTGTGTGTGTGTGTGTGTGTGTGTGTGTGTGTGTGTGTGTGTGTGTGTGTGTGTGTGTGTGTGTGTGTGTGTGTGTGTGTGTGTGTGTGTGTGTGTGTGTGTGTGTGTGTGTGTGTGTGTGTGTGTGTGTGTGTGTGTGTGTGTGTGTGTGTTAGTGGAAATAGAGGTGTATAGCTCAGATGACTCATAGAGGATTTCAGTGAATTGAGTAACCTTGAAGCTGTTGCCGGTTGCAGTTCACTGCATGAGGAGTGTTCAAATTAAAAATGTATTTCAAGTTTTTTGACCAATCCAAGTACTTTGATTCTGAATGAATACTTGTGTTATCCCACATGTAACCTCTTGCACAATTAAATAAAAGCTTTGGCTTATACATTTGGCTCACCCAATCTTTACAGTATTTTTACACTGATTAAAATATATTTAATTGATTACACTTGAACTATTGATATGATACCACTGAAAGAAGGTTTGCTGAATGCTGTGACAGGATTGGCCACACAGAAGATGTGTCACTGCTGAAGTTCTTGGAAACATAAAAACACTCAGTGCAGTCGTGGTCTAGAAAGCAGAAAAACCATACACCATCCAGGCTTATATTCAGTTCATATTCAGTCAGAAAATTATAAATGAATGGTCCATTAAAAGGAGCACTCATTCTCTGTGTTCAACTTACAGAGATGGATCAGAAAATAACCAGGATGATGTCATAGTTATGTAATCAAGGTTATCTTGGTTTGGGTGTGGACGTACTGTATGCAGAGTACCTTGATTGGAAATGTGGGATTGAGTGCTTTTGAACCTTGACCATGTGTCGTTTGTGACGCAGGTTTTAAAGAAGTGGGTAAAAAAAACATCCAAAATGTACAAACACCCCAAAAGCAGATTGCTTCTGTTACACAAGCAGTGTGGGAGGTAGATCAAGGACTATTACATGTTATTTCCGTAAACTGTACTTATGTTATGGTTTTTCATAACGCTACTCGACCAGAACAAAATGTAAGCCCTTGAATTAAAGATCTAAATGTTTTTATGTTTCTTTATTCCGGGCAGCCAAAATAATAAAATAATCATTAGTCATTAGATTCATCGCTTCCCACAAAGGAGCTAAAAGCACCAACTGTAGTCTTTTCGGGGTACAACAATGAGCTAAAAGTAATAATATAAAGCTTTTTGTCTTAATGAGTTCTGCTGCCACCACCAGAGGCCTAGCTCTTGTGCAGAGGGCTGCATATATGAATCAATGTCATGCTCTGCCAGAGAGATATTTCTCCATAATTTGATTTCTAGCCAGGATTGTAGTAAAAGAAACCACGGGTCATAAAAGGTTTGAATAATCTCTCTAATCATGCAGAACTCGCCTCATGAGACACAATCGAGCACCTCTTAACTGACAGCGTGTCCAACAGATGAAATAATGTGTATATGGAGTATATTTTGTCGCCATTGCTGATAAAACGGTGACGGGTGAAATTTCTTGGGATAACACTTCCAAGGCCATATAAGTGGCACCTTAAAGAGGTCCTTTATCTTCATTTCAATGCCTAAAGGGCACGTGTCTGACAGAGTAGGACATTATTGATCGACATTATTTACTTTCATCTCCATTTCGTAGCCATACATGTTAGCCAATGACATGCTGTTTGAACCTCCCCTGACAGCAGTGTCCTTGTCATGTTCCCTTTAGGTCGATACCTGCGCCTGAAAGTGTTCCGCGAGGATCATGGCTCCTGGATGACCATGTTCTTCAGCGCCATCCTCTTCCTCTTCATCTTCTCACACATCTACAACATTTTCCTGCTGATGGCTGGAAGCATGGAGTAAGCCATATCTATCTCTTTCTCTATGCCTTTTTCCCCATCCTCTGCTTCCCATTTGTTAGAGCCTCACTGTACGCTCCCCTTTGGCTTGCCGTGATTGATCGAAACATCTCGCTTGAACTGAGACTTGATAGCAGTCTGATTAATCAGCCCACATTTTAAATCACAGGTAGGAGCAGGCAATAGGAGGGTGGTTAATCCTGAAAGATCACCTCCAGCACCCACTCTTATTCTCCCATGATCTTGACTTATTTTGTGACACCTCTCTGGCTAAAATCCAAGACTTTTTTTGCCATGTCTCGCAGTCGGTGCCTTGTTTCTTCGCTCCTGTTGCCCCAGCTTACCTGCTGGGGAAACACTGCGCACTGCAGAGCCTGACACCCACACATCAAACCTGTGACAGGAATCCGTTTATGCATTTGCAAAGTGTCTGTCTAGAGGAAGGAAAACATGCCCTTGAAGCCAGCCAGCCACACGCGAGGTCACTCCGAGGTGATTTAACATTTTGGGCTGTAAAAAAACAGTGGCAGGTGTCTATTCAGGTGCAAGCTGTCAAGAGAGAGTCCAAGGCTATAATGGGATCTGTCTATACAGTGATGCTTTTCCATATTAACAACAAGCACTAGCTATCCATAGGGTGCAGGCAGATGAAGGCTATTAGCTTGCAGGCGAGGTGTTTTTCTTTGGCCAGAGGGATGAGTTTGTATAATCAGCCCATCTGTCACTCCGGCCAGCGCTGTGACACCGGCATCCATCTTGTCCGTTCTCTCTGGTCGGCCGAGAAAAAAAAGGCAGCTGAGCAGTGAGGAGCAGGTCCGCCGAGACAACATATGTTGCTTGCTCAGGGAAAAGTTACATTTGCAGTCGCAACTACACTCAGTGCATCTGTCACACCGAGGTTTCATTTTTACTGCCTCTCATTCCCGCCTTGAAATGTTGAGAAATGGGGCCCTTTTGAGTCTGTCATTGCTTTTTCTTTGCTGTGAGGAATGTCTGACTAGATGACATTCGGATAATACTTAAGGAAAAATAATGAGTTACTCAGACATTTTTGAGAGACATAATATATAATTTATAATATGATATATAATTGATATCCATCCAACATGTGCAAGTCACTCTGCTCGTATTAGACGCATCACTTGTCAAGATATAAAAAGTAGCAACCAAGAGAGCGTATTAAACCATTAAACTGGCTGACACAACACTAAAACTCATCCGTCATTATATGCATGGTTGTGTGTTGAGCAGTCACATCACTCACTCAACGTTGTAAGTCTCTCCTCGCGAAGACAGATGGTGCTGTTGTAAAGCGAGTCAACGCGCCGCTGCCAAGACACCTGCTCTTATTCTGCACTTGTCCAAAAAAAAACCTCCCATCCTGCCCTGCTTTTCCCCGCTTGTTTTCTTTCTGTTCCAGCAGTGTGTCCACTGAGGACCCGGGCCCTGCCAAAAACCATTAGTGTTCACATCTCTGTTCAAGACCGACATGTAAGAGCAATGTTCACACTCTGCCAGGATGCCCCTCCGAAGACGTTCTCCGGGCTGCGATAGCATGAATGCAGCAGAGTGGGCAGAAATGTGGCTGAGAGGATGGGAGTCTGGGGGGGAGCGGGAGAAGTGCTCCAGCCCTGATGATGCAGTGAAACTTAAGTCTTTTGATTCATGTCCAAACCCTATTTGCATCGCCCCCACACTACCAGTCCCTCACCCCGCAGTGAGGCTGTAGTAGTTTTCTCTTAGCCACTGCACAAAGGCAAAGTACAATATCCCTTTGTGACTGTAGCTGCCCCTCTGTGGGAGTGAATGGTGTTTTTCCTTTTCATTTGTAATGAAAGAACAAGCCGCTGTGAGGTATTATTAATTCCAAGGGCTTTTAAAGGGTTGGTATTTTGGCATGGGTTAGCTTTCTTTGACATGTAGCCATGATGGTACACTGCAGGCTACGCTCTCTGGTGGCAAGACACACACTCCCGCACACACACACACCACGCACATATTGTTCACGTCTCACACCTTGTTCAAGTTAGTTAGCGTGTGTGTAGGAGAGGGAGATTGTGTGTGTGTGTGTGTGTGTGTGTGTGTGTGTGTGTGTGTGTGTGTGTGTGTGTGTGTGTGTGTGTGTGTGTGTGTGTGTGTGTGTGTGTGTGTGTGTGTGTGTGTGTGTGTGTGTGTGTGTGTGTGTGTGTGTGTGTGTGTGTGTGTGTGTGTGTGTGTGTGTGTGTGTGTGTGTGTGTGTGTGTGCGCTGCGGGGTGTTTGTGTTTGCTGTATATGTTGCCCATCTCTGCGCTCATTAATATGCTTTCATTTTCTTTGACCTTTCAGCGGGTCTTGAGCTTGATTTTTACATTACATTGCATTTAGCTGACGCTTTTATCCAAAGCGGCTTACAATAAGTGCGTTCGACCAACAAAATACAAACTTGAATAAAACAGAATCATATAAGTACATCAGGTTTCATAGAGACAAAACATTTACAAGTGCTACTCAACTGGCTTTAGATAAGCCAGCCCTTTATTAGTATATAAGTGCTTTGATAGTAATTCTATTGCTCGAAGTGGAGTCGAAAGAGATGAGTTTTCAGTCTGTGCCGGAAGATGTGTAAGCTTTCTGCTGTCCTGATTTCAATGGGGAGCTCATTCCACCATTTTAGAGCCAGGATAGCAAACTGACGTGTTTTTGCTGATGGGAACTTGGGTCCCTCTCGCAGTGCGGGTGTAGCGAGCTGTTTGGCTGATGCAGAGCGGAGTGCACGTGCTGGGGTGTACGGTTTAACCATGTCCTGGATGTAGGAAGGGCCAGATCCATTCACAGCATGGTACGCAAGTACCAGTGTCTTGAAGTGGATTCTAGTCGTATCCTCCTGATGTTGTAAAGAGTGTTTCTACAGCAGCGGGTTGTAGCAGCGATGTTAGCAGTGAAGGACAGTTTGTTATCTAGGGTCACACCCAGATTCCTTGCAGTCTGAGTCGGGGAAACAATAGAGGTGCCGATGTTGATTGTTAGGTCAAGAGTGGGACAATCTTTTCCAGGAAGGAAAAGCAGTTCATTCATTTGCAGTATTTAATTAAAACTAGCAATACATCCACATGGGAGGAAGATAAACCGCGACATCAGGAATGTAAACAATCACTGAAGAGAGATTGTATATCTTTTTGGGTGACAAGTATTTATTCATGATTAGTAAAATGATTTCATCAAAGCCATTATCTCTCAGCTCAAACAGATTTCCAGACTGCGTAATCTTACACATGTCCAACTGAGCCAATATTTAAACAGCCCCTTCTAGGTCAACAGCTATCAACCTGTTACCTGGCATGTGTCATATCAGGGAGGAAAATCCCGTCCGCTGAGGCACCCTGGGAGCTGTAAGCCACACTTGTTACCAGACCCTCGCATCTGGGCCATTTGCATTTTAATGTAACTGTCAGATTAGGAGGGGGGTTGTTTGTGTGAAACCAGGGGAGTGTGACCGCCCAGGGAGTTTGACGGACTTCATGAATGTTTTGTCACGCCGCACAATCCCATTCCACCATCTTACGGCGCCATTACCAGCCGAAATCAGCCGCTAATTAGATGGTGTTATTTAATTAAGACGGCCCAATGCGTGGCGTGCACATTAATCACGACTAATATAGAGAAAGGGGGTGGTAAAGTAAGTGAAGGTGGAAGGAGGGAGGGAGGGAGGGGGGGTGATGGGGAGCTTCAGTAGGACAGTACAGCTGTAAAATGACTTGTGTATTTGTGTTTGTTACCCAGTAAAGGAGACACAGATGGATGTCAGGATAGGCGGGATAAGAGGGGTAATCTGGGCAGAGCAAGGGGCGGTGGAAGGTTTGCATTTGGTGGATAGCTTTGATGAGGAGCAGGGAGGGATGGAAGTGGCATTTGACAACAGTGATACCCTGAGCGGGATTAGACCCCATCATACGAGGGTATTTGTCTTTTGTTTACCATGATCCTTTGTGCCGCTTGCATGCTAGTCCCCCTCCTCTGTCTGTTTGCTTGTCTGGCACTAAGCTGGGGTAATTCCATGAACAAGTGGATTTAAAAGGCTGAATAAATAGCGTGTTGCGGTATGTAGATGCCTCCTGTTGCATGCAATCACACATGAGACTTGCTGCTGTCTACAGTACAGCATGTCTGTGTTCACTTTAAATATAGATACAGACAAACTATAAAACTGTAGTCAGTCCTGGGCAGTAGTGTGTTACAGTCATTTGATTTCATTAGTCATTTTAATTAGTAGTGTAATTAATATCACAAGATACAATGATTATTCAATTGAAAGACATGGATTATTGAACATATTTTCTTTTTATTTGATTTTTAAGCACATACAAAGTAGTCTTTGAAGTGTTGTATTGTATATCTAGTATAATGAGTTTGTGTCTGAAAACAAGAATGATCTGCAACCATGCTGTGCTCTTTGCTAAGCAATTGTGACATTTGTGGTAATTGTGTTTTGTCTGTGATGAAAATGTTAAGTTCATTGGCATTTCAGATAAAACAACAAATATTTTGTTCGGTCTAAAGCATTTCTGAAAATCACTTGTTTCTTACATTTGTAGAGCAAAAGCTTAATCTGGGAAAATAACTGTTATATTAATCTATTTCAAAAATAATCTTTTTTAAATGAACTGATTTGCTTAATATTGCATAATATTTTAAAATGCAATGGTACAGATTTACTATTAGCTAAATTGTAAAAAAACCTGTTGCTCTTCCTAAATCCCATTAAAAGTCTTGCAGTGTAAATTCATTGATCATTTTTTCGTTCCCTTCCTCACTCTGCCTCTCTCGTACTTTCACACACCCACACGGCAAATCTGCTGCTGTCTTTCACACTCCTACATGCACATTATGTTGGTATCTCAAAAATGAGTCATTACGTATTTAACAAGTCTTTAGTTAGAGTAGAGCTTTCCCTCAAAACTAATGTCTCTCAGAATACGTCTGAAACAGTGTGTGATCTGTATGAAGCGGTGAAGTCAGTCACTTCCTCTCTGATTATATTACCCTGATGTTTTCTGGGACAGAGAGGGGGGGGGCTTCAGCAGTGGCTGCAGCCCAGGTCCTCCACATACCTCACTGTCATATAAAGAGAAACAGCCACATTGTAAACAATAAACATCATAACCTTGACAGCAGTGGGCCTCCACTGGGGATATACGATATGTATTGTATTATAGATGAATGTGAGTGTCAGCGTACATGGATGCAGGGGAGGGGTGTTATAGCAGGAAAGATAGATTGTCCATGCATGTGTTCATGTTTGTGTGTAATAACACGCAGCCACACTCATTCCTCATGTTTCAATAAATATAAATAACGAATAATATATCAGTTCCTGCGTTTTGATGCATCACCTCCATGTACAATGTTTTTTTAAACATGGGCATGTCACACAGTTTGAAAAAAGACTAGCCTATCGACACTATACAGGACAGTCACGATATGTATAAACATGAAAATATTGAAGGTATCTTTGAAATTAGCCCTTTTACATTATCATATTCAGGATGTGACGTTTACATGAAACATAAAATAACCTATATTCATGTCCCAGTTTACATGAATCTAATATTGTCCTGGTTTCTGATCGTCTGCGTCGTGTATCTGTGTCTCCTTCTCATCCTCAGACTCACTTCAATTTCAGTTTATAAACATTTACATTGGATTGGGAAAACGCCAGCAAACATGGAGGACACTGATGGTTGTTATAAAACCAGAATATGGTGTTTGGATGAGCAAACAAAAGTGAGTCTTGTCCATTCGTCGCAAAGGATGAAGTGCGTTGACTTTATCAAAGAGGGACACATTTCGCAGAGGAAATAGGTCGGGGTCCATGGACGGGTTGACAAAAGGTCGGACTTAAACTCAAGGGACTACTGTCAGTGTCCCGTATCCTACCATCAATCAATATTGATTTCCTTTTACCGCGACCACCATTGTTCCCTAACCTTAAAGTGGTTATTACTGCAGCCATAAAGACTACGATCTCCTAACCTTAATTAGTAGTAGTACGATAACAGCCTTAAGCTTGATGATTGCCTAAGCAAACTTGTTTTTGTCCCTTAACCAAAACTTGGCTTGAATGGGCACGAAGAGGTCACAGATTTATTTCTTACAACAGTGATTTGTAACGGTTTTAAATATCAAATATGTATAATGACGACCTTATAGGGGTGTTAGATCAGAAATAAGCCTCTTTGTCAGTGTGGGCATGTGCGGGTGGAGGGAGGGAGGGGGGAGTGTAGTGAGTGTACTGTAATATTACAATATATGAAATGGCATCGATTATTGTAAACTATAATGAAATAAAAAGACTTGAAAAAAAAGAAAAGAAATAAGCCTCTTTGAACAGTTTATAACCGACAGATTTGTTGTTGTTTGTGTCTGTCTGACTGGTTGTCTGATTGCCTTTTGTTTTGTTATGTTTGTTTTGTCCTGTTCGTCCTTGTAAAGCGACCTTGGGTCCCATGAAAGGCGCTATATAAATCTAAGCTATTATTATTATTATTATTATTATTATTATTATTATTATTATTATTATTATTATATTATTAATTAAAGGACTTGTAGGGGAACTGATGTTAAACATGGAGACTTGGTTTTCAACCCCTTTTTGGTTCAAATGCCAGCAAAATGTGACTGCAGGGCCCGATACAGGGCTGTCAAGCACACTGCCTGATTGCATTCACTCCTATTCATGAGCCAGGGTAATGATAAGGACAGAAGGACTCAATCTCCAGCCAGTGTAATACAGTAGATGTGCTTCTTCTGTGCTGAGTGATGAATTAAGATTGAAGTTTGAAAGTCGCCTTGAGAGATGCAATAGTCGAGGTGAAGAGAGTTTGTAGTGACAGCTTTATGCTCCCTGGTAACCACTGCTGCTCAGCGTTGTATACTGTAAATAGGACGTTGTGCTCGAAGAGGGGACAGGCAATGCATTTCAATGTGGAGAGAGCCAAGGTCGCAATTGAATGTTCTGAATGAATCCAGCATTTACAGGTTAGAGGAGGTCACTCAATTGCCAGTCACTAAATCACTGGGTGTCTGACAGAGAATACAAGTTGATAAACCCCAGCTCAGAGGCCTATACTTCCAAATGGACGGTGAAAGAATATAATGGAAATTAGAGTATTGATGACTCAGAGTAGTGAAAGCTCAGCAGTCTGTTGTATAACCTCAACTATCAGGGCTTTTATAGGCCAAGTCAATCTTTGAGTTGAGACTTCCTTAAAAAAAAAAAAAAATCAAACCATAAGCTTTTTTCTTTAAATCGATGGATCTATGGAGCAGTACAAAGTGCTTGGTTTATAGCAAAGCATGACATTGCAAAAGTGTTTTTGGCACTACAGTATGCTGCAGTGTGGGTAGTTGAAACGCTAATATAAAAACAAGCATGTTGTTTTTCAAATTAAGATAACCAACATATAAGTCCATACTGAAAGAAAACTAATTTGTTGCAGTTCCACATTGCTGGACATTATTAATATGCACTATATATAACTAGCTGCAATACAATAATATAGAAAAAGGGTCAAGCAAAACTCATTATAAAACACTAATGTAGCTTATGTCATTATGAAAAAACAATCAGGTGCACAGTAGGTGACCCATGGTATGATGAGAATAGCAATAGTTTGACAGGATTGAATTTGGATGGAAGGATTATTATGCGAACATGTGTTTGTTGAGCAGACATAACATCTGAGTACCATCAGAAGCTTGAGCTTTATCCAAATAAAAATAGAGTGAGATAGATATTATAGTACCAACCCCAATTAATAACTGAGCCACCTCAAAATCATAACTGATTACTTAGCACTATAGATAATAAAGCATCATAAACATTTAATGATCCTGCAGATGAAAGCTTTATTGCCACAGTTAAACATGGCCTTTTAAAGTGGTTAATGTCAACCAAGGGTAACGTCCAAACTCTTAGCTCTACAACTCTTTACCCTCTAAAGCGCAAAATTGTAATTTCTCGAAAAATGATGGAACAAGACTTTGGAAGGCAATGAATTGTCCTTGAATATTTGTCTGTGAACAAGTGTTGGAAACCTGATAACACTCCTCAGAGGGAGGGGGCGGGGGGGGACGGGGGTCTGGCTGAGCCGGCCGGCTGGCACTGACACTGCCACTGGCTCTGCGATTAAGCCACGGGAGCCATTTTGGGGCTGATTATTCATGGTGCTACTGTACTGATGTTCCACTACACTGAATTCTCTCATTAGGTCATCCGGCTCTAAAGGCCATTACATTTTCAGTCAGCATGAATAAGTCAGAGAATTCTGCCTCTGATCATGCCGTGCAAAGAGTCCCCAAACTCATCATAGGTGCTCTGCTGAAAAATAAAAAATGAAACCCCCCCTCTCTCCGCACAGGGGTAACATTTTCCCAATTAAATATGTGAGAAGTGCAAGGGTTGGCGGCGGGTTATTTAAAAATCGTATTAAAGCTGAGCGCGTGGTGCCAGCAGGCAGCATTTCCAGAAGTATCGATCAGACATTTGCAGCGGGTAAATGACTCCCAAAGGGAACACTGGAGCAATGCCAAGCCTCAGAATGTCTAACTGACTTAATGCAGATATAAATCTCCATTCCAATCAAGGCCTTTTTATTTGCGGTCCTGAGCAATGCAATACGTCACCTGCGCTGCTGCACGTTTCCGTCAATAAAACGCTGTCAAATCTTTTAAATGCATGCTGCATTGACGACATATGATTTATAATGTTTCCTTCCAAGGAGGAGCGCCCCTCACACAATGCAGTAAACAGGTACTTGGTGCTTCGGGTCGTTGGCTTGCCACAATTACTCATCATTGTTCTGTATTCCCTAGGGCCATTTTTTATGCTTTTCAGATCGGGATGCATAAATAATGTGAAAAGGCACGAGCAATTAGCATTAATTAAAAAATGAACTACTATTAAAGCCTCTACATTAACTAATAGCTTAAAAGGATTACCCCCCAATTGCTTTTCAAGGGATTGTTTAGACGTCTCATTTACAAAGTGAACAGCACACCAAATGGAACTGTTAATGCAATCAGCTAAAAAATGAAATTAAAAGAAACCATCAAGGGCATGGAGAGACATTAGAGAGAGAGAGAGAGAGAGAGAAAGAGAGAGAGAGGAAATGAACTGTTCACCAGCAAGGCAGTAGGCGAGATTTTCCAGAGCCCTCTCTGCAATAGAAAACATTTGTATTGCTGTTTGCTGCTGGCCAGAAAATGACCGGGGGAAAACAAAGACGAATGGAGCTATTGACTTCAAATACGACCCTTTGAAAGCAAAGCCACAGCCCTATCCATCGCCATCTATTGTATTCATGAGTGTGACCTGTGGGGGTGGGATGAGATGGAGCTCCGGGGGGAGGTGATGGGTGCCCACCTGCTCCACTCAGCCTCTAAGACACTAGCTGCCAGGAGATCAAACAGGCCTCCTCGCTCCCCTCTGTTCTCCTCTCTCCTCGGGAACAGGTCCCATATAGGAGGCGAGTGACCCACTTTTCCTCCCTCCCTGTGCTATTACCTGGAGAAAATAGACTGATGTGGTGTGTGTGTGAGAGAGTGTGTTGAGTGGGTGGTTTTGCAGTGCTGAACAAAAGCTTCTCATCTTCACTTACTGTTCAGAGATGAAGGAGTAACTAGGACTCCAAAGAAAAGCATGTCATTTCTTATCAAATACTATTGCATGTGAGATTGTTTCTCTAATGGCTTGTCTTGACCTAGTCTATGTTTTGTTTCTGTGCTGCTGCAGTGGTTGTTAACTGAGCTCACTCAGATCTAGTGCATTATCGGGGGGGATCTCTTTGGGATGGCAGTGTTGATTTGAAATCAACTAGACATGCGACAAATTTGCCAAACAAATGGATAATTTGCCGAACACTACGAGACCAAATGAAAGCGATGATAATGCTTTGATTCCAACGCGCCCGGTGTAAATTGTTTACAATCCTCGGGGCTTTATGGAAGGTAGAGCCATCGCTTATTGTTTTCACAGGAGCAGATTGATATTGATCGTCTCTGACAGCTAGCATCATGATACTTAGCGGCAGTGACCATTTTCTCTTTGGCCCTGCACTGACTCCCCCTCTGCTGGATCTTTTTGTCAGTCGTGTAGCCACCTCTCCCTTTCTGTCTCCTTTTACTACCCTCTTAACATGTACTTCACTTTTTATGTCCTTTTCACTCTTTGTCTTCTTTCCTCTCAGGCCTCACTTGGTGACAGATTACATGGGCATCAGGAATGAGAGCTTTATGAAGATTGCTGCCGTGGGGACGTGGATGGGAGACTTTGTCACAGCGTGGATGGTGAGATCTCAACTCTTGAGGCCTAAACAATAGATAGTGTTGCATTTATTAAAAGGTAGTATTTAATTTAAACATTCAATTCTACAATATCAAAAACACATTTGTATACAATTCTCTTTTAGCCATGCTAGCAGCTTGGTATTGTAACTTGTAAATATTCATGGTCCCCAGATGACGAATCCAAAGTGATTTTAGTGAACGCTTCTCTTACCATGCAGCTCCGACAGGTTGCAATTTACCACTTGTTTGACACTAATAACTCTTAATTTAATAACCATAATTAATCAACACCTTCCAGCTGTTGTTGTTTAGAGAATGCTAAACATTAGCATGCTAATGCTAATTTGTTTTCCCATACCTTACCATTAGAACTTTAACCATGTTTTTCTATTTATTAATAGGCCACATTGTCATATTTTAGAAATTGTAACAAGTAATTGTTTTTTATGTTGGTACAAAAAGTATTAATATTTGATACCAAGCCCTCACTAAATAGTAGTAGGCCTATGTTAATTTGCCAAACACTTGCATTTTAACATTCTAAAAGTGCAAAACAGTCACCGACCCCGTAGCTAATGGCTAGCTGCAGGCTTGTTAAAATGCCGATGTTAGCACATAGGAATGCTAATTCTTCTTAATTTTCCCATCCCTACCATCTTTTCATCTATACCTCATGAAGTAATCTTGGCATTATGCTGATGAAAGTTTAGCCTCATCTGATATTAGATAGATAAGTCTGAAGGGATACATTGGAGATACGCTTTAAGAGCTAAAGTACATTTGATACACCCTTTTAAATGAGCTAATTAGTAACAATGGCTTTCCTCCGGTATCATCTGCTCACGCCAAACTGTGTAGATGATTCATTGCCCCACTGATGGCATTCAAGACTATCCTTTATTCATCCTCAGTTCTCTACAAAGTTTCCATCAAAGATCAAAAATGTTATTTTTGAATATATCAAAATCATATATGAAATGCAAAATGAAGCTATTAGTCACACACTTTTCTAATTACTAGGCCAGGTATATCCTCTCCGCTGATGTAACGCACACACTGAAAGCCCTGTGCGCATCCAGATCAATCTAATACCAAATCTTTAGAGTAACATGCGGTTTGATCTAAGAAGGGTCAAAGGGAACAATGAATGCACAGGGGGCGGGAGGGAGGAGAGAGTTTGTTGGTGTGTAGAGATCTACCTTTGTTCATTTGTCAACATAAAGAGAGGAGGAGAGCTCCAGCGGGAGTGGACTACCTGTGGTGGGAGGAGTGGAGCTCTGGCACCGACATGCTCACAGCTGAGACAACTTGACATGCTCCCTCACCGCTCACATTAGTATTCCACAGTACATACTGCAGAGAAGAGAGAGGGGGAGGAGGGGGAGGAGGAGGAGGGATAAGAGGGAGTAAGACACTGAGGTGAAGGGGAAATGTAGTCTGGTCAGAAGGGAGGCGTGGGGGAGGCAGTAAGTGAGAAGGTGAATCGGGGAGACAGAGGTGTGTGTGTGTGTGTGTGAGAAAGGAGAGTAAGTTGGGCCAAGGCAAAGTGCTGATTCCAGAAATTACTCACAAGGTTTTTACATTCGATTAATTCAACAAGGCACTTTGAAGATGACCTCTGTGTCTCCTCCGCCCAGCAGATTTACAGTGTGTCTTCCCCAGATGAGTGAACAGGAAGTGTCTGTTTTTGCAACGCTGCAACGGCGAAAACATCTCATACATTGCCTGATTCAAATCCTCTTTCAACACGAGCTACAGTTTCTGCAGTGAGGCGCTTTATTGACGAACTGACCTTGCTTCTGCAGTGGCTCCACACAAAGAATATAGTGGAATATTTCATACTTGTGTTTAAAATGCTCTCTGTATCAATCAGAACATCTACTATCTATAGTAGTAATAACATTATCAGATGTTAGAGGCAGTGAAAGACAGGTACAACCACAACATTCATATTGAAACAAGTCGATATTTCTTAAAGGCAATGACAAGTCATTAATGTGTAATCACAGATTTTGTGTTATTCAATTATTTAATACTTTGATAATATGTTATAATAATATGTATTATTAAAACAGATTCTAATTGAAATGTTTGAGTGACTTGGAGGTGGATTTATGAATATCAGCCATTACACACTGTCACTGTTTTTACAATATTTTGTTCCCGCATTAGTGAGGTCAGGACTCTCAGGCTTCTGTCTGTCCATTAAATATGGAGCCTTGTCTGGGAGATGATTACCTTAGCTTGGCACAAAGACTAAAAGCAGGGGGAAACTCAAAAAGCCTGTCTCTGTACAAAATTGTAAAAAATGATTTACCGGTGACTCTCAAGCTCCCTAATTAACACGTTGTATCTTGTATGTCAAATTCGGAAAAAAAAGGTGAAAAGTGACTTCCAGGAGGTAACTGCACCTCACAACGAAATGGGAGGCATTAACCACTCCTGTAAAGCCCTTTTTGCACTTAGTTTTTTTTTACCAATTACACAAACAAGATTTAATGCTTCACATAACTTTACTCGTACTGTAGGAATATGTTGTTACTTTGAACACAGCCAGGTCTAGTCAAAGTAAAGCTGTTTGCCTACAATTTGTTAAAATAATCTGTCCTTACTTCCTCTAAATCTAATCTTCATAAATAATGAAGTGATACGCACGTTTCTTTCTGCAGGTGACAGATATGATGCTCCAGGATCAGCACTACCCAGACTGGGGCAAAGCAGCCAGAAGGTTCTGGAAACAAGGCAACAACCGGATTGTTCTCTTCTGGTATGTTCTCATCAAGATAAACTGTCAATGAGACCATGTGTATCTTTTTTGCACATAATAAGATTTTTATAAATGTCTCTGGCTACTGGCTACTGAAAGTGTGTGTGTGTGTGTGTGTGTGTGTGTGTGTGTGTGTGTGTGTGTGTGTGTGTGTGTGTGTGTGTGTGTGTGTGTGTGTGTGTGTGTGTGTGTGTGTGTGTGTGTGTGTGTGTGTGTGTGTGTGTGTGTGTGTGTGTGTGTGTGTGTGTGTGTGTGTGTGTGTGTGTGTGTGTGTGTGTGTGTGTGTGTGTGTGTGTGTGTGTGTGTGTATTCATATTCATAAGTGTGTGTGTATTCATAAGTGTGTGTTATGTGTTCTCTCCAGCCCTCCGCAGGGTTACACACAGTCAATAGCCGTGTTAATCTTCCCTCACTCAGTGTCAGCACCTTTAATTAGGAGAACAGGGAGAAAATCAATGGACACAGCAAGGTCACGGGGCAAACCATAACCCTGCTTTCTTACTTTCCTACCACAAGCTGTGACCCTTAAATAACTGCTAAACAAATGCTGCAAACCACGTCTGATATGCCCATTACCAGACAGCCAGTAGGAGCGTTCCCCGTTTAGATGCATTTCACCACCAGTGCACGGTCCCAGCGGCGTTCATTCACCAGAGTGGCTCAGAGCTGTCAGTCAAACACGACATGTGAACGCCTCTCAGTGATTCATTTCAGGGTCATGGTGAGAAGTGAAGGGTTTAAAGAAGACATTGCGGTTGAAACAGTTTGACATCTGTTTGATATTTACACAGAGAGGTCTCACACTTCACATTCAGTGTGGCCGCATTGTTTAACATGTCCTATCGCCGCATCGATTCACCTGCAATTAAAATGCAAGCAGTCAAATTGTTCTGTGACTTTTTCTGCAGCCCTTCATTTTATTGACACATGGCCCGACTCACACCGTCACAATCAATGCCGGATTTGACAAGCTTTCGTTTGAAACTCAGAGCTTGAAATATGATTTGATAAATGCGTTGCTGGATGTATCTTATCATAATGCGCCGAAGGGGTCAGGGACGAATCGTAGAGGACAATGCCAAAAATGGAGGCAAAGGACTCCCACAGCGGAATAATAAAACCCCTTTAAAAGCTTCTCCCATACATTTGAAATGGGATATGAGCTGGCATTCACTATCTGCAATGCAGCCAGCCGATGTGTGGTGTGAGAATGCTCGCAACAGCACAGCAATCACAGGGTGACATTGAGACACAATGCACAGTGGAGAATAATACCAGCCCTTTCCTCAATGTGCCATTCTTCATATGGGACATTTCCCAGTAAACAGTGAAGGCAGGACTACAGCAGCGTGACACAAACACAATTCAGAGAGTGTGAACGATTTCAGAAAAAACCCACAGCAATCACTGCATGCAGGTAAAAGATACTTTGGCTCATGTTAAATATGGAAATACATGGAAATGTATATATATGCAGTAGCGTTTTGAATGGCATTGTTTCTGCATCCACAAACAGACACTTCTTTCCTCCTTGAACATTCATCTTCCTCGAAGCTTTATCTTCTGCCATTTTTCAAATCCAGGTAAAATCGTTCTTCAACACATTATTGAGTCTGAGCAGAGGAACAGAATCGACCGATTTATCTACCTATTTTTGCTTTTGACGTAGGAAAGGAACTGGAGCTCTTTGTCTTCCAAGATAGACACAATTAACTGTTCACATCTTCTTCTTTATAGATATGTTAACGTTTTTTCATGGCCCGTCTCATTTTGAATGTGTGTCAAACATTGATTTATATCCCCTTCACTGCTTGCCTCTTTTTTACTTCCCCTCCTATCATCCCCTCCCCTTGGCTCTTTTTTCATTCCCTTTTCCTTTCCTCTCCTTTCTTTTCCCCTCTGCCCCCCTCCTTCCTTTCCTCTATTCTGCATTCCTTCCCTTTCCTTGCTTCCTTCCTGCTGCCAATCCTTCCTCTACTCTCGTCTTATTTCTCTTTATTTGACCTCCTCTCCTCTGCAGGACTGTGCTCATCACTCTGACCTCGGTGGTGGTTCTGGTCATCAGTACGGACTGGATCAGCTGGGACAACCTGAACCGCGGCTTCCTGCCCAGTGACGAGGTCTCCAGGGCCTTCCTGGCCTCCTTCATCTTGGTTTTCGACCTTCTCATTGTCATGCAGGTAGACCGCTCCCCTGTGGCCAATTAAAAGAAGGGATCTGGGACTTCTCTTGGCTTATTCCTCTACCCATCTTGCCAGTTCCCCTCCCTCCCCTGCTATTCATCAATGGGGCACTGCGGCACAGAGACGGGTGTTTGATCACTCTCAGTTGGCATTCACACAAACACATGCACACGCACATGTATACACCCACAAATATATAGACATACAAACGCTTTTAATTCTTTACATCTCCTCTCTGTCGGTCCCTCCGTCCCTCTCTCCCAGGCCTCAGCCATGAACTCACCCTTTACTCCCCTACTCCCCTGTGAGCCTGGTTTACTTTCTTTAATGATGACTCACAAGAGTTTTTCTCACTTTCCCCACTTTTTTTTTTCCCAGCCAATGTCCTCCCTCCCACAGGAGAGTGTAAATCAATAAAGCCTGTGTCAGTGGCTCATGCATATGCAAATGTGTTTGTCTGGGCATAACCACATATCTGCGTATTGAAGCGGAAAGAGAGTGGGAAAAAGCGTTTTTTTTTCTCCTGTTGTTTTTTTACGCCCGGAGCCAGTAATGCCGGCCAATCATGTATGGGGTTTGACTGCCAGCCTAATTCAACAGGGCTCCTCCAAATGTTTAATGAACATATTTCACAAGGCCTTGTTGGTGGGTATTAGAGGACAAGACTAATATTTGGTATCCACTAAATATATGTTTCTACTCGGTTGATTATGCTAATTAATAAAAGCCTACAAATTAAAGGGAGAACATCTTCTAGTGTTATAAATACACCATTCCACAGAAACCTGGCAACTGCACTAATAGTATTCCTATGGAAATATGTGTTAGAGCAACTGCACCACTAAAAGTGACTTTTCATTATTACTGTATAAGAAGGGCTTGAGGCCGCTCTGGCCTGTAATTACTTCTCACTGGTGTTTTTCTCATTCATTTACCCAATTATTGTGATTATGCAGATATACAGAAACAGCTTATAGTCTGCATGCGTTTTCTGGCAAAGATGCCAATGTCTTGCTGTGGCCAGCCTTTTTAGAAATAAAAACACAAATCTGATGTGACATTAAGGAAACGCTCCCTATTTTGACATCTCCGTTTGACTCCCTTAGACAGTCTGGACCAGTGACTCCCTCTCCCTCTGACTTGCTGGTATATCACTCCCCGCTCACATAGATTTGTTTACGACAGGCACTTTTCATTTTCTGCACTGTGTACAGAGAACACATTTACAACAGTTATTTATGATTTAGTTGGACTGCGCTGTTACACGGCCCAAGCACTGGAGGTCGACGCTACATTCCACCTTTCGATAAAATCCGCCACTCTCCCAACAGCTCCATTCGCCTCCATCTTGGAGCACAGGGTGCCATTGTTAATCTCTCACCTCCATGAGAAAATCTGGTTGTTGTTGTTCTCAAACTAATTAATTCCCCAATTAATGACCTGCCAGGATTTGCCTCCAAGCTGGGTTTGACTTTTTTTTTCCTATTTTCGAGCATAATTGTACCGTTTCTCCCAGCTGAATGTCAGATATCTATGCCCTTTGTGTATATGCATATACACATTTACATATGGGGATCATATGCCTGTATTCACACTATCAAATTACTCTTCCCATATATGTCTTGGAGACTCATTATATTCTGGGATAGAGGTGCATGACTTGAATACCATGCCTGTTAGTGCTATAGCAACAGATACTGCAGATATGGAAGAGGAGTGGATGACTTAATTAATATCCAGGGGACCATCAGCAAGCTGTTATGCTGTTCATATATGTAGCCATGGGAGACTCTGGATCACATGAGGATACATGGAGTGTAACATGGTAATGTGAAGCCGTAGCTCTGTGCAAATAATGATAACCGAGGGGAAATATTGCTAATATAAAAATTCTAAGATTATGTGTGCTTTTTTTGCTGTAATAGTGATAAAAGCTCCTATGCGAGATGATAAAGTCAGCTCAGTGGAAGGAAATGTTTCTGAAACATTTACATTTTCATCGCTATCAGAGTGATTTTCATTTGTTTCATCTGTGTTTGCCAGTTTAATTACACCCTTCATTATGCAAAGTTGATAAATACAGTTTGTGTAGTACACATTTCAGTTTTAAAAGTAAGAATTTACTTACTGTAAAATAAAGATAATATGGCCTTATTTTCAATTTTGTACAATTACATTTTTATTTAAGGAAACACCTTCAGCATCAGATTTTTTTAAAACATGTTCTTATTGGATGTTGCAAATCATTATTCTATGAAACAATTTAACATATTACACACATTATTTATCTTTTGAACACACTAACTGAAGCATATGTACCAACATGTAGGAGGTCTTTCAGATTAACTCAATAGTAAGTGTTCTTTATGATTTAGGCTAAGTAACCCATTTACATTGTATTGAAGGGAAACTAGTTATTCACAAAACTGATCACAATGTAAACAAGCACAATAAAAGTTGAATTTTTATTGACGAAGGGATTTTGAGAACATTGTGCTATCTACATTCTCTTGCCTTTTATTTTTCTGTATTTATTTTTCAGTTTTTCATATGCACCTCATCAGGGTAGTGACTGCTGATTAGCCACCAAATATAACCACACTCAAAAAGAGCTAAGTGGCACCACAAGGCATGGGCAGCTTCTAAATGTCAGGTTTGGTTGCGTGTTGATGTGTTTTGACATGTTGAAATCCCAGTGCACATTAGAACACTCCAAAGTCCTGTAAACACACAGCGTAGTCAACAGCAGCTGGCACCAGGTCTGACCTCCAGTCAGTGCACGAGGACACTCCACAGGGACTGAACATCAGCTTATATGAGAAAGGCATTGCTCAACAACCAATAAAGCACAATACATGGCGGACATTTATCATGAGGATGTGGATATTTGGATGTCTTCAGTTTTCTACAGCGGAGACATTATCACAGTCACAAGGTACATTGATATGCTTGTGTGTGTGTGTGTTTCAGGACTGGGAGTTCCCGCACTTCATGGGTGACCTGGATATGAATCTTCCAGGAATGTCAACTACGCATGTGAAGGTCAAGCTTCCTCTCTGCAAGAGTATCTTTAAAGAGGAGTACCACATCCATATCACAGGTACATGCCGACACGTGCACTGCTGCTGCATACAAAGCACAGGGTCATCTCATTGTTTCTTGGGAAACCCTCTACCTTTACTCAATAGTTTAATCAAATATCACCCGTATTGTTTGTGATTACCCAGCAGAAATAACCTGATTAAATAGCAGAAGAAAGAGGAAATGTCCACGGTATAGAAAAACGTAGAATTTGGTCTAGTTTTCTCCCTGCTCTATTTTTCCATTTCCCTCTATATGGGAAACAGTTTGATGATTAAACCACAGCATCCATTTATAATACATGTGTAGCGATCTGACACACAGGTGGCTCCACCGCTGCAAATGTGCTTCCCGTTCCTCATGTTCCACCCTGCCGTGCGAGTCGCATCGCTCATCGTCTTTCCCGTCTCCGCGTCTTAATGTTCTCGGCGAGCGAGTGTATTTCCCATTCGTAACCACCTTCCCGCTTTCTCCATTTTGTTCCGCCGCGTGCACACGCTGACTCACGACCATAAAGAGAAGGCAAAACCAATGTTCCCGTGCTAAATGTTAAGCTGTTCAAACGTTCAGTGATTCGCAAGAGGTTGTTAACCCTAATGCATTGCATATCCATTAAGCATTATGGAAATGGCTCCGATGCGACGTGATTGGTTTAGCTAAAAGCGTATTAACGGCGTATCTCAGGGAGGGTAAAGGGAGAGGTGTCACGTATACCCCGGGAGACATCTGCCTGCTATCAGTCAACCTGAGGAGGTGGCTGTCTCGTGGTAATGTAGTGATCTCGTTAGAAGATACTGTTGAGGGAGTAGCGCTTACAAATGGGTCTGTGTCTCAATGCCCGGTTATATGCAGAGGGAGGGGAGTTCCTGATAAAAATAAATGTGACAGCATATCCGTCTGTCTGCCTCTGCCCTCTATATCTCGTTTGTATTTATATGTGCTATACATCAATGTGTTGTTTTTCTCTTAACCTTCTCTCAAAGATAGCCTTGTTTGTGATCTAACAGAATGTCTCCTTACAGGTAAGTGGTTCAACTACGGTATCATCTTCCTCGTGCTGATCCTGGACCTGAACATGTGGAAGAACCAGATCTTCTACCAGCCCTACGAGTACGGTCAGTATGTGGGCCCCGGTGAGAAGATCTTCACGGTGGAGGAACCAGAGACTCTCCAGTTCTTCAACCGGAGCACTCTCACCTACGAGTGGCGCTCCACCAACATCAATCCCGACAGCAACCTAACCTACGTGGAGCGGGACATGTTCCTCCACAGCCGCTGGACCGGATCCGGCCTGGACATCAAGTGCCTGGCCTTCATCCCCAGCCTGGCTGCGTTCTTCCTCTTCGGGTTC
Source organism: Notothenia rossii (assembly GCF_949606895.1). NCBI lineage: Eukaryota > Metazoa > Chordata > Actinopteri > Perciformes > Nototheniidae > Notothenia > Notothenia rossii. The sequence goes on along the minus strand of NC_136903.1, from coordinate 11,881,941 downwards.
TTCGTTTGGTGGTTCGGGCGATTTCAGGACAGCGAGACGTTCCCGGAAAACCCGGACAAGTCGTACGAGAGGATAAAGAGGAAGTCGCCGTCCGAGTACAGCAAAGAGATGGGCGTGACGCCAGAAGAGGTGCCCATGAACATGAGTGACAGTCTGAAACGAATCGGAACGCCAATGCTTCTCTCGGTGGACGGGCAACATTTCGGAGCGACGCCCTCTACGAACTCAACTATCTCCATGGAGACCCAGGAAACACATCCGAGCATCGTGATTGACAGCGCGGAGCAGGAGGAACCAGCGGTCTCTTTTGATGTCCACAAACTCTCTCCGTGACCTCATGAACTCCTGAAACTTCATTTATAAAGGAGAGCTCAAGATTCAGTCGGTCAACATCTTAAGACGTCTCTTGTTCCTTGGACAAAGACCAAGCTTCAGCAGAAGTTGACAAAAAACTGTTCATGAGATTTGGAAAATATGGACAAAGTGATGTTCCATGATCACAAAGGCCAGTCCTGATGGCTGTATTTGTTTGAATATATTTTTCTAAATCTATTTTTTAAACAGCACCGAGTCTGATAACAAACACAGAATGCAAAACTTTTAATTGACATGGTGCTCGCTCGGGTTTTGCATTTTCATAATTCAATTTTGTCACGGGGAAGCCATTGTGGTGCCTATATACCAGAGGAGTATTTATACAGTCATGACATTGCAGCCGGGTGGAGTTTATCGTATCACACCGATGTTACAGCTACACTAGTGCCTTGATATTTCATATATAACCAGATACAGACTGAAACGTATTCAGTCTATGCTACTATAGGCAACAAAATGGAAGATGTCCAAGTTACAGTATGCTTTAACGTCTTATTTATGTATCAACTGGACAATTGTTACCTTATTTTATCATTTTAATTTATTATCATGTGACGTCAATCGTCAACTTCTTGTTAAATGACATGGTTATGAACATTGATGACCTACATTACATTACATGTTACTTGTTAGACGCTTTCATCCAAAGCAACTTACATACTCAATACCCACAGGAGCAATTTGGGGTGAAGTGTCTTGCCCAGGGACACAACGACATGCTGACTGCAGTGGGGTTTGAACCTGCGACCCCCTGGTGCGAACACATGCGCACAACCCACTGCGTCAAACATTCATATCCTCAAATTTGATGTTAGTTACTATTAAATGCAATCAGCTAGGATCAAATAGCTAACCAACAATCCACCTCATGATTGCTCGTGTGGCCGCTGCATCTGGACTGAATACCAACACAGTCAGAAGGGTGGTTTTGCCCTCGGCATAAACACGCCATTGAAGTGCAGAGGAGGCTTCTGCTCCAAAGCTCAGGATTTCTTTATCTCTAGATAAACCTTAAAAGGTTTAGAAGCAGTATTTTCAGACATGGTAAATGCATGAAGACTTATTTATTTATTTATACATTATCCTAGTGTTAAAAAAAATAATATATGATGTTCAAACGCAACTGAAACCTTCAGCATTTATCTGGCTTGAAAAATATTCACTGCCTTTCCACATATTCTCCTATGCTACCAAATCTCATATACAGTATATTGGCAGTTTTTGGTCCAAAAAGCATGCCCTTCAGTTTTTTCTGTGAAGTGCAAATACTAACTCAATTACCAAATTACTAACTGATGTTTTTTTAGGTGTGGCACTTTCAATAAGTAAAAGTAATTTGACCAAAGATACAACATGTTTAAGTGTTCTCAACAAATAATGCTGCATAAGATGATATGCTAATTTAAAGGAGCTATATTCATGATAGACAGAGTGGAATGATATTATGTGTTATTGCACCACTCTGCATTATAATGGACTGTAATGTACTATAATGTCCTGGAAAAGGATTCCCCAAAAACAGGGAAATATCAAACACTAACCCCATCTTTTGCTTCCTAACACAGTTGTGACAGAGTTTTGTTCAAACATTATTATAAGTAATGAGCCTGGGGTGTGCCGCCAGAAGTTACAGAGTCCTGCATAATTTCACTTTAATCATTAATGACTCCATTTTCCTTTTCTGTCTTTCCATGATACAGTATCTGCCTATCATGATGCATCTTACTTTTAATGTGTCTGCTTCTTTCCATTTACAGTTTTCATTTCGCAGTTGCTCAAATTCAAAGACATGTTTATGTTATTTTGAGATGTGTTCTTATTATTATTATCATTTAAAAAAAAATCTTGATTTTATTTATTTTTGATTTTATTAATCTGTGTGAATCTTTGCTGTCATGTGTTTTCACGCTTACCCTGTTGCTGCTTTGTACAACTGAATTAGGTTCATCTTATCTTATCTTATCTTATAAGCAGCAGCTGTCTGATCTCTGATTGGTCAGCTCCCATGTATTGGCAGGAGTCTGACCAATCAGAGCAGCTTCTCTGTGTGTTGGATTTCATTTTTAGGTGGCACACTGCTAACATTTCTTTAAAAAGTTAATTAATACACCAACTAAATGTGCCTCGAATTAATGAATTGAATAGTTAATCAGCGTAACATATTTTTTATGTGTTAATTTATTATATTTAATACTGTAAAACGTAATTATTATTATTACGGTTTCACACCCCCGACTCCTTACGTGCGCGTGTGTGTGTGTGTGTGTGTGTGTGTGTGTGTGTGTGTGTGTGTGTGTGTGTGTGTGTGTGTGTGTGTGTGTGTGTGTGTGTGTGTGTGTGTGTGTGTGTGTGTGTGTGTGTGTGTGTGTGTGTGTGTGTGTGTGTGTGTGTGTGTGTGTGTGTGTGTGTGTGTGTGTGTGTGTGTGGCCGCCTTTGTGTGTGTGGGGGTACATTGTGGAGGTGTGTATTTATGTCTGTAAAGGATGTTTCATACAAAATAGTGCATGTTGTGTGTCTGTGTGCACTTGAGGCTTGAGGAGGGCGTAGGTGTTTGCCAGACTTGTTTTTTGACAAAGGCCATTCTGTGAAGAGGTCAATTTATTTAGCATAATTGGTTTGCAGCATTTGCTTCTGTAATTATCCTTTTATACATTACAGCTCTTTGAGGACATTAGATATTAGTGTCTCACCAAAGGCCAGCAGTTCTCTGGACTTGAAGAGTGTAATCTGTTTGTTATGTATTGTGTTTAGGTGAGGCCTTCCTCTTTTTGTTGTTTTCATTGAATTGTGTTGCAAAGCTGACACTTCCTTCAGTCCCTTTGTGTTTGTGCTTTTTACTTAAAGCAGAGTAAATCTTTTGTCAGTGTTTGCTCAATGTATGTCTGTTGAACCTTGTGTTGACAATAAATTAATACATTTGTTATATACCCTATGGAGCTTTTTTGACCCCGTTGTTTTATTCAATAACATCAGAAAGTCTTAAAACAAGGTTGCTGAATTGGTTATCAAGAAAAGTTCTCGTTTTTTTTATATGCTTGGGAAATGGTTGCCAAGCAACAGCACAGGTCAAGCTTCTTGCAGCTGCTGACCCAATTAATACGGGCGATACGAGAAATAATGATACTATCTCCACAAGGTCTCTTGAATATATAGCCGGCATACACATGGCACCCGGCTCAGATTAGTATGAGGACGGCTCGGGGAGGGTCCGCTGCTTGATTTATGCCAGTGGGAAACAATTTGAATTTGTTATGTGTTCTGTTCCCCAGCAGGATTAGTTTACAGAACATCTATTTGTGAAAATGAGTCATAGATTGAATAAAAGAATCTGAGGAAGGGAAAGTGAAGAGACAGAATTGGTTTAAGGCTCTCAAGCCGGGGTCAGGACCTCTCCAAGGGGTTATCAGATTAAACTGACGGGTTGTGTGGTTGCTCTGCTACAAAAAATGTAATTAATTATTATTGTAACTTCAAAATTCAAATAAAAATTCCCTTTAAAAACGTTCAACAACATGAAAAATGTCTCATGTAAGAAAAAAGGAATAGAATAGTATATTTAAAAAATGAGTCATAATATAGTATGTAGAAATATGAACATATGGTATGTCGAAAAAGATTTTGAAAAAATACTATTACTTAAGTCATGCTTTAGTATTTAAAAAGACAGTTTTAAATAATATCATAGTATTGCATGTCAAAAATAATATTATAAAATGTTCATAAAAAGGGAACCAGAAGCCAAGAATCCTGTGAAATGTATTTTTATTTACAACATTGTATTACATATCTCACCACTCGCTGTAAATTCTCCCTATGAGCATCTGCTACCTGCCTTTGATGTTAAAATATAAAACAATCCCTATTGTGTGAAGGCCCAGCAGCTGCATCAACACCTGAGGTCTGGGAACATATTTTTTCATTGTCTGAGTATTAGCTGTTTGTCTGAGGCCTTTTCCAAGTCTGCCATTGGGCTGAGATGAGATATTGATTTCCGGAGGGCCTTGCAATAATTGAGAGAACACATCAAAACAGGAGTTTCAAAAATGTTTGTGGGGTTTGATGCCTGATGCCCAACGTTGTGTTAACAGTGTATTGACTAAATCCGGTTGGCAGCGTTCGGGATCGATTGCATTCGGCCTTTGATTACATTTTCAAAAAGCTGCTTTTTTTCATGACTTTGGATCTTATGTAGACATTTTGAGGGGGGGGGGGGGTTACCTTGGTGGGTGATTGGCTAATGGTTACACAAGCCAAAAAATCGTTATGACATCATAAAGTGGCCAAAATCTGATCAGCTCATTTTCAGACAGGTTTTTTATATACAGTAAATGGATCAGGACAAAAAGTGAGGGAAGCTTTTTTCCTGAAACTTTCAGAATCTCTTAACGCAGAGGGGACACATGTTTATGTGAAAAAGATATGAAAAATAGGTGAACTTTAAACTAGTACGGTTGTATCTAAAGCTAAATGTAAACCCGAAAAATCCCCCAGAGGAAGCGAGTCATGACTACAGATCAACTGGAATCTCCTCCACTGTCTTTGAGCTATTCTCTAATTAGATCAGTGTATCATGTCCTGGCATGGCCCATCACTCTGTGCTGACAGCTGCGTGACTCTGGGAGACCCTGTGAAATGTATCAGTGCAGTCAGTCACAGCCAGAGAGCAGGTTTCCCCCTCTTCCTCCCCCCCTCAGCCCTTCCTCCCCCCAGGGAAACGCCATTCTTCTGTAATTCCTCCTTCTGGTTTCTGATACCTAACAGAGCGACATATGGCACGGATATATCTCTCAACACATCCAAAAACTCACTTAGTGGACTGAATCCCAAGACAGGGGTTTGTGATAATGCTGTCTGCTTTACTATTCCTCTGTGGGGGAAAGGGGATTTGGTTTTATTCTAATTCTTCTTAAGTCCAATTTAGTGAATAATTAAGTGGTGACTAACTGTTGCGCTGCTTTAAGAATGTGCAGCAGCCAGGGACAGAAACTACTATTGAAGAAGTGTTGCGTTTTAGATATTGTACTTATTTAATTTGACAATTTTTGTCACCATTTTGGAAGACCTTTCTCACATTGGAAAACATGACACACGATAACAAGAGAGGGTGAATATGCAAGTATAGGAAAATAATAGAGATCTGTTGTTCTGTTACAAAATATATAAAACTATTCAACACATTCATCCTGAGCTTGAACCTTACATCTTGACTTTGGAAATGTTGTTGGAGGACTCTGAAGGTTAAAAAAAAAGAAACAGATTTCATAAATGTAAGATGTAACAATGCAAAGAAACAGAACAAAAATGAAGTTTGACATTTTTTTTTATTCACGGTCCATCCACTAGCTTTCATTACTTCCAATGGTTTCCTTTATGATGCTTAATGAAAAGTCACTGTTATTACAATCTCTCCTTAAGGGGGCATTCAGTAAATGTGAGTATAAAATGTTATTGCAATAATAGTCGTTGGTACATTCAACCAAAAATATAATATATGTCAACCTCGCAGTACAGAAAAAGGCAGAGATCATCAGAGCCAGGAGGATTCATCATCTGGGAACCATGAATTCATTAAATGGCAATATTTCCTATAGAGGTTGGGATATTTTATTCTTAACCAAAGTAGTGGAACAAACTAGGCTTTGCCAGCTGGGCTAATAAAGACCATGTTCAGGACAAGCTTTATTACCGTAATCACTTAACTGGCAGAGCTCATCAATACCAACACATGTAACATCTGGTTTTCAGATGTAACACGGGGGTACAGCTATAGCAACAGCCAATGATTTGTCTCATCGTTCAATTAGCCAAATCCCAGTACAGACATGTACGCAGAGTGAATCTGGTCTTGATGAACGGTGTCTATCCTGATTGTTTCTCCTTCATCTGCAGCTACAGTCCAATCTGGAAAACAAGCCTCAGTCACAGTGGTACTGTGGAGCATTTATATTTGTTTGTTTACATAAAGACAAATATGGCAAACGGGATCTTCCTTCTTGCTCTGGCTGAGACTCTATATGTTTGTGCATTCAGTCAATCCTGCAGATTTCAGAAAACAAACAAATAGAAGCTCAGAGTTTGCACTGCAGTGATATGAGGTAAATATTCATCAAGCCAATGCTTCACACTACACTTGTTCCTGTGATGTTTCTATAATTACTGGATGGATAATAATTGCCAAGTGATTGCATTCCCTTCCCTCTTTTTTTTCTCCACAGATATCTCTTTAGTGAATTTTACAGACCAATTAAGTCCATTTGAAGAATGGAAACTCACTGAAAACATAATGAAAAAACTGTCAAAAGAATATTGCATGCTAATACATGTAAACTCTTAACTGAAGTAGAACTGAGCTTTTTCTCTTTTGCCCCGCTCCGAAAGCCACAATGATATGTGCGGTCATCACCGGTGAATATAGGACAGGCAGAGAAGTGGACTCCCTGTGGGTCCCGGCATCTGTTGCAGAGGGTTCAGCACTGCCATGGAAAATTGGACATTTAGGAGCCAGCTGGAGGACCAGTGTGCCCCACTGTGCCCCCCCCCCCACCCCACTCAGGTGCCCACTGGCTCCAAGCCACCACCAGCTAGAAGCCACTGGACCAAAGCAGGCCAGATGGTGCCCTTGCCAACCTTCGAGCTGCCCACCGTCCCCTGCCCCACCGTCCATGCCCTATCATTCAACTCAGGGATGAGTTTGAAGTCAGCATAACCCGAGGTAAAAAAGTTTGTTTTGGGGAGGAGAGTAGCAGAAAAAGCTCAAGTGAGTGGGGAGTATGTCGGCATATAAATGGGCCCCATTACGCTGTGTGTTTGTTAATGTAAGCAGCTGCAAGGTAGAGTCGGGGAATCAGTCGGTGGAGGAGAGGACGCTCCGCGGGGAAATAAAGCCATCTTCAGGCTGAGCTCATTTGTCCGTGCCTGTGAACTGATAGATAATTATATTAGTAGCTTTAAGTGCCGTTCTGCAATACAAGTATTACCACCATCTCCAGAGGCGCAGGACAAAGTACGGAGGAGAGGAATCTGTGGGCTACAACGACGGTGGTGGTCCGTCCTCTGCATCTTAATATGTGGATGTTGGAGTGTATTCAACACAAGGGGCGTCTTCAAATCAAAGTGAAGTTAGAAAACTGTTAGTATTGGATCTGTGCAAGTCACCAATTTGATTTTACTTATTCATCTTACAAAATCAATCAATTCACTCTGTCGCCCAAGTTAAGCCGACGTTCGAAGGCTTAATGTATAATCTCAGCAGTTGGTCATGCATCTTGATAATCCTTTAAGAATGACACACTTTTAATATGGTGTGAGATTACCAGCAGGAACATGTAAAGCATTAGATTCACTGCAACCGACATGAACAGCTATCCCTTCGATTCATTTAATACAGATTTCATTCAGGTTGTGTGACCAACCAATGACTTATGTCCATGAGGTATAGAGTGCTAGACATATCCTGTGCTTGTATGAATGATTATCATTATCATGTATTCAAGTATTTAAGATCATCTCAACAAACCATTATACTTTTAAGGAGAGAACTGCATCTAGAGATATCTGTGTTGGATTCAAAGGAAAACAGATAGAAGGGATTACAAATACAAAAGTATTTAACCAATGTACCTAGTGTACAAGGTAACTAAATACTATTAAAAAGGTGTTGATTTTCACATTTAGGGCAACTTGAATATTTTAATTACATGGCAAGTAAGTGAACTCAAGAAAGATGGATGGATACTTTTCTCATCCCGAGGGAAATTGAAGTGATGAGAAGATATTATTTTGCCCTTTTTTGTTTGCAAGGTCAATAATGAACTTTAAAATGATGTTATTTTGTCCATTTAATGTGGATGTTACACGTAAATACTTTTCTTTGTTATAAAAGTGCTACGAAACTACCTATTAACCTTTAATGAAGCCATTATCTACAACTGACCTGACCATAAATGCCCTAGGAAGTAGAACCCTGATTAAAACTCAACGCCAATTATTAATTCAATTGTTTGGAGAGGTATTATAAAACGTTATGATCGTTTTAGAGGCTGTAGTTTGTGATACATTACACAGAGGTGTTTCTGTTATTTAGCCTACCATTATTCAGGTAAACAGTGTTGATTAAATAATAGAAACACTTATACAAGCATTATTATTTGCATAAAAGGTATGGTCTATTATGGGACTGTTGTATTACACTGCAGTTGTTTAAAGGGGACCTATCATGCAAAATGCACTTTTGTACGTCTTGTATACATGAATAAGTGTCCCCGGTGTTCGAAGGAACTCACCAAGTGTCAGAAAACACAACCCTCTCTATTTTCCTCCATACCCAAATCTCTTAAAAAGGGGCTGCAAATGATCTGATACAGACTGATCCAGATTTGAACACTTCTATGACGTCACAGAAGTGGCGCTACGGCTATTGGGCCAACTCCACCAATCAGGAGGAGACAGCCACGGACATTGCCGTTGGAAAGCGCTGGAGACGCTGTAGTACATATGCCAGGCCTGTAGATGGTGCTGTTCTCACAGAATCAGCCCATGCAAAGACAGTGTTAAATTGAGCGAAATGAGGAATGGCTAAAATGCATGATCTGTTTGGTATTTTGAAAAATAAAAAGTATAAATATGCCTTATATAGGTATGGTCCTACACTATATTATTCAAATATAGCATGATAGGTCCACTTTAAGCTATAGGTGTACCGGATAAACTGGCGAATAGAAATGATCAAATATAAATAAAGAATACAAATAAACCGCCCACTCATACATAAGCAAAAGACAAGAATTAAATGTAAATGGATATACTTTATTTCACTATTACACAATAACAAGCTTGGAAAGAAAAATTACAAAAAAGAGAAATGGAACAAAATGCTACAAAGCACCACATAATAAAGACAATTCATAAATGTGGCAAAGGAACCTTATGCTAAACGCCTTTACTCTATCTAAGGTATCATCATCATCATCACTGAGGACTTAGAAATCAGCAGAAATGTTTTGGACATCAAGCACAGTCATGCCAGTAATAGTAATATCTTACAGATTCATGTAGCGATGATTCGGAGTGTGGGGGGGAGGGGGTCGGTGATCCTTAAAGGTTCACTTTGAAGTGGTGAGACAAAGAAAGTGGGTTTAAGGAAACTGTTTTCCATCATCTGTTTGGTACGATATAGGTTTGCATTTGGTATAAAGAGGAGTTAAGGAGGCAGACGTGGGTCACAACGCATTTGCAAAACACTCCTAATGCTTTTACATGCATGAGGTACCAGTTGGCTGGACTTATAAACATACCATAAGAGCTAGAAATCTGCAGAAAGTACCTGAAGGATACATTTTTACAATTGTCTGTTTGTGACATTAAATGAATTATCCTGACTTGTAACCCCCCCCCCCCCCCATCCCTCTGAAACAAATCCTAACGAAGCAAACACTGTGTGACCCACGCCTGCAGGAGGACAGTGAGGAGACATAGGGGTGGTGTTACTTTTTTTTTTTTACATGGAGAACACTGTACAGGTGCCTTCAGCTCTGCCGGGACTAAAGGCACATGGGGTCCACTGAGCAACAGATGTGTCCGTTCTGGAAGAGAGAGATGGGGAAAAGAAACACATCAGTGATCATCAACCTCTTCACAGTGTTTTCCAAGCTCTGTAGTTCATATGTTAAGGTGCTGCTGCAGCATACAGATTGAGTTTGGCATTTAGAAATCCCCTGGGTATCATTCCAGCACCAACTGATCCAATAATTCGGAGAATACAAATGTGAATGCTCTCAGAGACATTTCACTTTTAACTATGGTGACTGGATGGCTAAAGGTTAGCTAGGGGAGACATCTGACTGCAGCACAGTTCAAAGAGCACATTTTGATTAATTTAAATGAAATGTTAACTTCTTTGATTAAAAGATAGAGTTAAGTCTGATGTTGATCAGTTTCCATATTTCCCGTTTCTGTTGTTGTCTATTGTCAGGCAAGCAGAGAACACATATTCCCTTCCAGAAACTCAAGCAATGGAGTCAGTCTTAGTGGATTAGTCCCAAAGCTGAGGCAAACAATTTATGCTCACAATTGTTAATGAAAAGGATATTCGCCTGCTTGGTTTACTTTCAAATGGATTGTTCTGGGCCAAAAGTCTTAAAACTAAAACTTGCACAGAGCAGCTTCCTCCATCTCATTTACTCCCACCAATTATGCTAAAAGTTTGTCTGTGTTTCCTAGATGGAATATTTGAGGCTCCATACATCGTAAGTGCAGCGTGTGCAAACATGTCTGCTTGTTTAACGCCGTGCCGGCTGCTGTGGCTGAGCCGGAGGCGAGGAGAAGGGGAGCTGGAGGAGGTTTTCTCAGTGTGCGTTCTCATAGTCTACATTTCAGTTCTTTTTCATTAAAGGAATTGTTGGGTAAAATACACGTATTGCTTTCTTGCTGGGAATTTGATGAGTAGATCATAATCTCGTATCTGTGGAGAAATATGAATTCACAGCAGTTGGCTTTGTAAGTTTCGCATAAAGATAGGATACAGGAGTATTGTCTTTGCTGTGAGGTTGCCAGGCAACCAGCAATGACTGCATGAAGTTAAGTTCCCTATGAAGGAATAAAACCAGCACTTGTAGTTTTAAATAATTCGTATATAATACGCTTTTTTTAATCAGAGATTTTTGAGAGATATAATGATTACATTTGTGAATTTATTTGTCAGATTTCATTACTTTTGGATAAATCCAGGCTAGCTGTTAGCCCGTTTTGAATCTTTATGCTAAGCTAAGCTAACTGGCTGCTAGCAGTATCTTCATATTAAGCAGACAGATATACAGTATGAATAGAAGCACTAGTTTTATGTAACCCTGCAAGAAAGTAAATTAAATTCATAAAATTTTGAACTATCCCGTTAAGGATAACTCACAGTAGTATCTTGTTTTGATATGCCTATTAATTAGCCCCTACTGTAGTTACTAGAGTATATTAAACCTGGACTATTGAAAGCACAGTTTGCAAATGGAGCATTATATCTCATTTTCTATACTCTCTGAGCTTTATTGTGATTTTGAATAAAAAAACATATTTTTAGAGTTTAAATCTCAGTCTTTTTGTCGAACTGTGTGTATTTCGGTTTAGAAAATAGACTGAGTTAATAATTTCATTAACCTTTTTCATCTTTGGGCATTTCTATTAAAATTGTAAATTATGTTTTGCTGTCTGCAAAATGAGAAACTAAAAGCTGCTTTTGCACCGACAGACATATTTACCACAAAGTGTAATAAATACGGTGGCAAAGATGCACAATCTGCCTCCACGATGTAAAGTCTGGAGCTCAGTGTGCTCCTTCTTTTTCAAAGGACAGAGGATTCTCAATTTCAAAGCCATCTCTCCTGGCCGTCTTTGCTGTAATTTGCTGTTTTGGAGGCTGCGGGCGGGCGTACCTTGCACTGGCACAGGGTGCACTCCGTGCCGTGTTTGATCCAGGAGGAGCCGCTGAAGCGTGAGATGTTGTGCTCGTCTGCGCACGTCTTGGTGATGTCGTTGCGGATGGTGTCGGCCTGGCACGGGTCGATGACGCAGCGGGGACAGCACTCGCCCTCGGGCACCACGGTGAACTCACAGTCCACGGGGGGGCACGGCAGAGGCCAGCAGTCCACCTGCCCCTGCTGCAGAAGGGGAGAGAGAATTTCAGAGAGATTCAAAAAGCGATTCAAAATAATCTGTGAAAACGCTCTATTGCATTTCCCTGCCCCAAACAAGTTATTCATTCAAATACACATATTTCTCCTGACGCTGTGTATTTGCATGCTAGGGGGAGCGGAGCGTCTCCACTTGATGAAAAAAACTGTACTTAAGGTACCTTGAAAATATAGATGAGCAGAGCAATCTTCCAACACAGTCAGCAAGTATTTTTCAGACTGTGGAAGTAAATGTTCCGGCTTTTTAATTGACTTGTTCTAGTCCCCCTCTCTCCTTGTTGTTCCTATACTAATCTCACAGCAAACTTTCAGCACAGAGAGCGTTATTGGATTTCTGCTGCTGCCATTTTCTTTTGGCCGGAGAAAACAGGTCATAAACATTGGCCAACTTCATAAGCCCTAACTATTGTATGTACACTATATCATTCAGACCTGACCCACTTCTGCTTACACTGGCATCTATGCGCCTTTCTACCTCACACTGACCCTGGGAATGAAATATGGTGTCAGACTGTGTTTAAGCACACTGCAGACACAAAAGGCATACACACACACATTAAGTTACAGGAGGCTTGATGCAAGTTTCCCACAGGGGATATTTAATATCACTGAAAAGTGTCTGGCTCAGCATTTTAGGGAATGTTGTAGTAAATTAGGCTGGTTATAAAGCGCAGGCTCTTGCAGGGCTAATGTTCGCTCCCTGCTTCCATAGTGTGTAAACATTTGAAGTGGGGAAACCCCCCCCGACTGGCACTCTTTGCTGGTAGCCAGAGGGAGGGATTGAATCTAGCCTCAGGTACCTGTCCCACGCTGAGGAAAGGGACACTGCCATCTTGGTCGGTTTATGCAGATGTGGCCTATGTTCACAAAGGAATACGATGTGCTACACAATCAGATTCGATTTACTTTTAACCCAGAGCAGTGTGCAGTGGAAACAACCTAAAGCTGAAGCTGGTCTTTCATTTCTTTGATACATTTCAGAAGGTCATTATTTTAATCTGGCTTTTCATGGAGTGGTCATGGTATCTAGCTATAAATTAATCTCTTTGCTTTTACATAGATAGATGCAGGGATTCACTGTGGATACGACTGCCTTTCACAAAAAGCCTCCAGGAGATTACAAATAATGACATTTATATTTGCCAGGGAATCAACCGGCAGTAATCTGGCTCTTTTTCTTCTCTTCGCCCCGACCTAAAGTGCAACCTATGGCGAAGGAATCTGCTCCTTTGATCTCCTGGAGATTTAACAAGATAGCAAATATCAAGCGGCCCATGTGTGCACATTCATGCAAAAGGCCACATTCTTGATTTCAAATGATTGCACGGTTAGCGCCCCGAAGGATTCACGTCTCTTGGGTCTTGGGAGAATGATCTGGCTGCAGTCGCTGAGTGTTTTAAGGCCCCTGCTGAGCCTGGACAGCCACGGCTCTTCTGAGTGTAGCGCCATTCAAGGTTCATTTCACGTCCCTGTCACGCTCCCAGAGCCTCGGTACGGTATCGCACGGCAGCCTCCTCCCTCGCCCTTTCAAGTGCTGCTCTTTATACCGAGCGGCTGGTGGTCCCCTGCTTTGGCTGAATGTGTTTTTATCTCTGACTGCCTGCATGCCTGCCTGTATGAAAGCATTATCGTGTGTTGTCTTGGTGACAGGTGTGCCCTCCGACATGTACATGTGTGTGTACATACTCGTCTTTGTATTCGGTGTGTGTACGTGTGTGTGTGCTCATGCTGCTGCAGCCTGCATCCTCAAATGGGTTTGTGTCTGTTTGTGTCAACATCTATAAGTGCCTACAGTGAGCACAGCCTCAGCGAGAGTGAAGCCGAGCGAACCCATTTTCAGCCGACTGCGCTTCCCCGCTGCCTCTCAGCTGAGCAGTGATTTTCAAGCTCCTCTCTATAATGGCTCGCGGTAAGAAATCTAAAAAGGCAACCCTCAGGTAAGGGCATCACAATGGCGGGGTAGGGGAGGGAGGAGATGGTATTAGTGTTGCCACTCATACCATAAATCTGGAGCCAAGTTATATTAGCTACAAGTAATGCTGGTCTTTAAAGGCACCAAAAAGGGAGGGGGAGGGAGAAGAAAAACGAGTTTCTAAAGTGCTTGTCTGAGATCCACTGTGAGGATGATTTGTGAGTCACTGAACAGAAGGAGTGACACTGGTGTGGGTGTGTGCTACAGTGTTGGTGAGACAAGACAGTGCGGTATAATGTAAAGAAAGACATTTGCATTTAATATGCATATGGGTGTGTGGTGGGGGGAGCTTCACAGTATAAGGATTGATTGTTTTTTTGTCAGGTTTATTGGGAAACACTTATGAAATGCTTCTCTGCTGTTCGAGCAGCAGCAATGTGACTACTGGTTAAAGGTCGACATGGCAGAAGACGTGGTGAAACATGTCTTTGAAAGATTTATATGATGAACACTGTGTTTTATTGTTTTGTATGAGAAATATGATTGCATGTAGAGGACACTGAGGAACACCATATACTCATCAATCAACACAACCTTCTCAAAGCACACACAGATGATACGTCGTGCTACACCTCCCACTCTACAGGCAAACACACTTTCTCCTCTTCTTCCAACCTTCAATACAAACATACAATCCCATCACAGCAGTGAAGAGGGTCCTTTGAATTCTTTCAAATCTCACTAATGACTTACTTCTGACACGAGTTGAAAAGCAATCTTCATGTTCTCCTCTCCGCAACCTTCCTTATTCACCTCCTAATCACTCCCCCTCTGCTGCCACAAAACTTCTCTCCTTGACTCTCTTTACATAGCACGTCTCTCATTCATTTCCATGGAGACTGGGGTATTGTTCTGTGTCTTGTGTGGGCACTGTGGCACGGCAATGAATGCTTATGTTGTTTTTGCTAAATTGCTCTTGATGAAAGCATCAAAAGTCCCCGCGATGTGAGGTTCATAAACATGCGGGGGTTTGTTTATCCAGCCGTACTCACCAGGCACTGGCACTGCTGACAGTTCTCCACCCATGTGTCTCCGCTGCCGTAGGTGAGCAGGCCGTTTTGGTGCAGGCACTGGCTGCTGAGGCGGGGGTCGCACTCGGGGCAGCAGAACAGGTCGGCGTTGGGGTTGTCGCAGTCGCACACCATCCGGCGGCACATCACCTGGCCAGCCTGAGCGGGGAGCAAAGAGCACAAGAGCGCACAGTGTTATGGAACATTGCATCATACAAAGGGAACATTTAAAGGTCACCTACTATGCAAAATCCACTTTTTCATGTCTTTTATACATCAACATGTGTCCCCTCTGTGTAAAGAGATTCTGAAAGTTTCATGAAAAAAGATTCTCTCTCTTTTTGTCCTGATCCATTTCTATAAAAACCTGTCTGAAAATCAGCTGATCAGATTTTGGCAACTTTATGATGTCATAACGATTTTTGGCTTGTGTAACCATTAGCCAATCAGCAACCAATGTAACACCCGCCCCCTTATCACCTGAATCTCCTCGTAGAGCACCATTGTGTTCTTTTTAACCAAATTTCTCTCAGAGGGGCGTGGGGAGGGGCTCCTTATTTTCATTCTAAAGTAACAGACAGAGAATCAGCACTTTTGAAACAGGGCTGAAACAGAGGGGATTATGGGTAATGCTGCAATTATCTGTTTGGTGTTTGGAGCCAAACACTTCAGAGACATGTTTTGTTTATATCTGAGAACTATAATATATTGAGGAAAAACCGTATAACAGGGGACCTTTAAAGTTCATCATCTGTTCCTCTTTTACAAGCTATTTCTCAGGTAGCAGCAAATATCCTAACCTAAATGAGTCGTAAATCGGGTTAGAGCTATTTATTGTTGTAAGGTTAATGGTCTTGTCCTTTTGTGGAGTGTAGACATGATGTTTCTCCATTTGCTAGCAGATGTGTTTAAAAATAATCCTATATTTATCTTTTCTGTTTGTCACAGCCCCTCCTCGTATATTCTTGGTGTGAAAATGTGGATATAAGACCCTCTGCGGATCTTCTGACTTTTGTACTTTGACTGCTTGACACTTTAACCATTTACCTTCTTTCAAGAATAAACTCCCTGAAAGACCGTCTTATTCCAAGAATCTTCATTCATTTCCTCACCATTTCATTATTATTCGTTAATTTGTCTCGATAAGTTTCCACCACAACACATTACACGCATGCAAAGACAAGGCCATTTGTTGTGGGATCATTAAACATGTATGTTATTAATACGTATTGTAGTAAAGACTGTGTAGCCTAGCAACCGATTCAAAGCTGTATTTCATGGCTATAGAGGCTCAGACTGGAGGAAAGATAGGATCGGAACATGTTTTATGAACACTGAAGCTCGGTGGTTCTTCGGGAGTGTTTGAAAAAGTGCTACTCTGCTGTCTAGTTGTCTCAGTGATTTAAGGTTCCTTCCACATAGAAGAACTTCTGCGGGTCTGAATTCAACTCATTACTTTTGTCACATCCTTCTCGACTACTCACGTCTGGTGCTGCCAATTTAATGTGTGTCTGAGCTATAAAAGGACATACATGTAAAAGTCTTTCTTCTAGACACATAAGAAACAACATGTGGATTAATCAATACGTAGATTGACGGAACATTTATCAGCAAGTATTTTGATAATCGAATGAGAATTAAAATAAGTGTTTAAGCAAAAGTGCAAAAAAGTATCTTTGGTTCCAGCTTCTGAAATGTGAATATCTGCTTGTTCTTGTCTTTGATGAAATTAAACAACGATTGTTTGAATTTTGGACCAGAGTTTGAAAATTGTAAATGACATGTCATGTAGCAAACAGTTAGTCATCTTAATGAAGAAAATACTCAACAGATTAATCCTGTCTTGAGATGGAGCAAAACACAATATTGAAGAAATAGAGGGAAAAAGTTTCAAAAGCATCAATATTGACTTAATAGCTTGAATGTCTACTTTAGTTGCAGCTTAAGGTTGCAGTTTTATATTCCGTTATCATTGTTTGCAGGCTTTAATGCCCAAATATTGATTTGAGTTGTGCTGAGTTGCTTCTCATTTGAGATTCTGGCCCACCCCAATGCCCAGGAGCTCCAGCGATACCTAGAGTTTCTGTAAATTGTTTTTTCTCTGCCAAATTAATAAAAAGCAATTTAAGTTTTGCACTTTTTTTATAAATGAGGGGCCCCTGCTGAAAGATGCACTCATGTGGAGAGCCCCACCCACCTGGTGCTTCAAGCTGAATGAAACAATGGACTATCTGCATATTGCACAGCCTCAGTCTGGCCCATCCCTGTGTTTGTCTCCGCTGCCATGTTTGACCTTGGTGTCCTCCATCAGTTAGTCGCACATCTCCATCTAATATCCAGCTGTGTCTCCCTAACTCCAAAACAATAACATGTTTACTCTTCTGCTTCTTCAATCGCTCAATACAACTAATTTTGACAGGCAGCTCTTCAATCTCGCAAATCAATTAATATGACTCATTTAATTAAGGAGCCATTTCTGCCCTGGTCTTTTGTAATCAAATGAATAATTTGCTGCCTGATCATTCACTACCGACACTAATCCACTATAATCACCTTCCAGTACTGCCAGACACTTGGCATTAGGGTGAGTGAAACGCTGAAATGCAAAGTATGACTGGTCCGTGACCTGATAATCACACAGAGAAAATGTGTTTGGGATGATGGGATGAGTTTTCCGGACCAAATGTCCCCAGATGCTTCGTCACTGTGGTGTCAAGAATCAATCAAAGCCTCTACATCAAAAGCCTGACTCACACTGGTAGAGACCTTTGAAAATGGCTTCATACGTCATGATTTATGAAAGTACTCGTCAAAAGAGGATCCCTGTCATTGACAACAGCACTGTTGCATCAGGGTTTAGTATAGCAGAGTTTCCTCTCCATGCCAACACATATTCTGTATGTTTCTTTCTTTAAAAGCGGGTAGCTCGGGACAGTCTTCCTTTTGAATTTGATTAATCTTGTGAATATGAATCACACCATTGCATTCTGATATTTGCAAAAATGTCTTGGCCCCAAGGGTTCACCTATTGCTTTACTAGCTGTAGGAGTAATGAAATATGTTGATCCTTAACTGAAAACAAAGTACAAGCAAGCTTGATGTGACATAAATGGCAATAGCTGCTCTACCACCCACAGAAAGGTTAAAAATAATTACCAGGAAGTTATTCTAGAGATTTCGGTGTACGACAAGCCATGTCTTAATTTCACTCTTTTTAGTTTTGCGCTAATTGCAGCAGAAACACATTAGAAACAGAACACTGACATGCAGCATAACAAACTTGAATAACTTTTATCTGGGGTCGTGTTTTAGATCACCACACTGTTTCAAGCTGTATTGGGTCTCAAATGAATTCAACGTCAATATTTGCCCATCTTAGCTAAACGCTCTATCAAGTGCACCTATAAAAAAAAAACTAGAGTAGCATACAGTGTTTTTTTTTTAAGTTGTCATTTTGTCTGCCTTCTGCGGTTTGAATTCTGGACCATAATATCAAAACAGTGAACTCAAAGACAACACTTTATAGAACGGTTTGCGCCCAATCGATTTCCCCAGACGAGACATATTTTCAAATGTTGGACTCTCAATTTTTGAATACCCCTTCAAAGCTCAATTAGGTGCAAATGTGTGCGTCCTAGTTTGAATTTTGAAACATTAGAAGAACTTAAAAATGCACCGATGTTATTTCCTTAACTGCTAGAAATGATGAGTCAAAATCATATTAATCCAAACTGGCATGACATTGATCAGGTCATGTCTCAGTAGAAATATAATAACTCTAACTCATCATTGTTTACACTATACTGTACTTCAATATATATAATTATAATACTCCCAACTGTTTCAAGGGGAGCCGTATGATTACAGGACAAACCCGGGGAACATTGGTTGCTTCTTAGGGAAGAGCAGGCTTTTGATTTGTTATTATTTGTTCAGAAACTTGGATAGGGGAGCAAGAATAAACAAAGAACAGAAAATGCAATCATAAACCAGTTGAGTGCACAAGCAGTAGCAGAGAGAGGGAACATCATTGATCCACTATCTATGGCACTGGGTTTCTAGCTGCCTACATCTATACAGTATATATCTATCTATCTATATATCTATCTATATCTATATTTATATACATCTTCCCTACACTTCTCCACCTGTCTGTTTCATCCAATCCATCCTCCTCTGCTTCTGTCTCTGTCTCCATCTCCCTCTGTCTCTCACCTGGCAGGAGCACACGGAGCACCTATCGCTGTCCAGCACCCAGATCTGCCCACTGTGCTTGACCTTGTTGTCATGGATACAGTCGCCGGTGCAGTTATGCCCGTGGGGGCACCTGCAGTCATAACCTCCGTCCAGGTTGAAGCACACCGTGTCGTTGGCACAGGTGTTCCTCCCTGACTTGCATTCATTAATATCTGTAGGGAGCACAAACAGGACGACATCATACATATGCTCAGGGCAGGGAAACGTTTAGGCAGGGCTCGTGGAAATGATAACACTAAGATATTAAAAAGCCGCAGTGACAATAGAGGAGCATGTCCTGTCACAGAATGGTTCACAGTACAACATGTGGTAATGAACATCCACTTCTTCCTCTGTCATTCTGAGGAAGATAATGACCTGCTCTCCACACCTGTTGGCTACAACTCAAATACAACATTTTTCAGATTTGGGAGAAGCATACCATCTAAAATCTATGTAACCCAGAAAGCTACTTTTGTTGAAATAATAACTTTGCTCTGTGAAGCCCGGACAGGTGCCTTTAATGTGTGTTTTTTCCGTGCTTCTACCAAATCAAACTGACAGCTACGATGGGGTCAACGAGTCGAGCGGAGCCAGCACTATTTTTACAGGCAATGCATCAACGTTGCTGTAGATTGAGGGTTTCCATTTTGACAGCTGATACTCCTCCTGACAGGCTGTATCAAAGATTGTTCCAGAAAATGAGCAGGCTGCTAAAAAAAAAAACTTACATTTGAGGAGCAAAACATACTGGTAGTGACATACCTATCCAATGACACCATTACTTACAGGAGTGTAACAACAAGTAATGAAAAACAAAAGTTGAGTGAGTTTTAGATAGCAGGAGACTCATATTTCTGAGTTTGACTTAATTAGAAGACACTGTTAGTGTTTGCTTCTGTTACTTGAACCTCACACCCGGGAGCTAGAAATCAGAGAGAAGACCTTTATATCTGTGAAGGGACTGAGATGTCAAATTGGGGGGCCATGAAGTGGATAATTAATGGAGTATTTTTCTATTAATTGGGCATTGTGGACCTTTCAGATGCAACAAAGGTCATATTCTTTCAGTTTGAAAGTGTATGAACCTAATTTAAATGTGCGAAATCGAAAATTTGAAGTAAATGTCAAATCCTATTGAGTAGACATAGAAGTGGAATTGCAACTTTAAAAGTAAAAACAATAATTAATCATGACGACATGAAAGGGAACGACCTATCCTGAAAAAAGGTTAAAATGTAATTTTACCCTCACTCAGCCTGCTAAAAAAAGAAAATGATACAGAAATGAACTGTTTTACCCTCAATTTGTTATATTTGCTTGAAGACCACTCACCTACACATGAATCTCCACTGGCGGAAAACAAACCGTTGTCATGGTAGCCATCACGGCACTCACAGTGGTACCAGCCAGGCAAGTTGACACAAGTGGATTTACTATCACACTCGACAAAGCCGTCCGCACACTCATCAATATCTGAGGAGAGAGGAGAAGCAACAATAAGACATCCACATACACCACCACCATCGTGTTGGATTTAAAATATGCTCTTTACACTGAATAAGCTATCGAGCTCCATTCTTGCCTGGTAGGCATTTTCAATACTGATTGATTCATAATTGATAAAACACCGTGTCTAGCATTTGAGTGAATCTAGTTCTGTAGGCTGTATTGATCAAGCATAGTTGGATACCCAGACAAGAACATCTGCATCAATAGAAGACAGCAGGAAATGAATGGATATAATGAAAAACAGAGATTTACCGGTTTGTTTTTTGAGATGACGGTAAAAATCCTACACTGTTTAATCCTCCAATATGTGAAACAAATACATCCTGAAGTATGCACACCTTGATTGAACTTTGCTTGGACTTTCTGTGAATTGTCTATGAAGTGACGTGTGGAGAAGCTAAGCAAAGGGCTTTAACACACCTTTACACACATCCTGTGGGTGGTTGTCAATAGCTTGGCTCCACTTAGAGATATCCTTGACTCTGCCTCCTCCTTCAGTTCTTGTCTTCAATGCAGAGTCCTGCACGGGTCTGATTTTCAAGACCCGCTCCCGCCCCGCACCCGCGACGTGCAATACCGAACCCGCCCCGCTACCCGCACATATTGCCAATTAGTTCCGCAACCCGACCCGACCAGCCGGCACAAGATCCGCAACCCGACCCGAACCCGCATATATGAGCAGTGAAAACGTGTAATTATTAACACACGCAGTTGCATATTTGGCTAAAAAAGCGTGGGATGTTGGTTATATTCTCCATCTAGGATGACACCAAAAGCCTCCCAGACGTTGGATTTCGCTCTTGAGGAAGAGTTATTGAAAATGCTGTATTCTCCGCTAGAGAGCTTCACCTCAGCCATTCAGAATGTGGCGCGCTCAGCAGCAGATAGATGCGCTTCAGAGGTTATGATTATGCTCGGTCCCGCGGGGGGGAGAGGTCTGAGGATTTAAACAATAAACTACATTATTATTATTTAAATATATTTATTATGCAACACCCGCAACCTGACCCGCATCATCTTTGTTTTACCCACAACCGAACCCGGAAAAAAGCGTTTGAAAAAATACCACCCGCAAATCACATTTTTTGCGGGTCACGCAGGAATCTGCTTCAATGAAAGACTTTGATTACATGGTCTGACATTCCTCTCTCTGTATTTTGTTATTTCTCCCCATTTCCTCTATTCAGCTTTTTTCCTCTGTGTGTCCTTGTTTCACTCACTTCTCGATTCTGTTGAAAACAGGCCAACATTGAACCCTTTCATTTGAACGAGCAACTTTCCTGCAAACATCCACCGAGAACAAATCAACATCATTTCCAACAATGAGCATAACAGAGAGACGGATCTCTCTGATATTTCAGCTAACATTTAATTAAACTAAGGGTCAGCTCACGGGAGCGGAAATAAAGCCTGTTATTACACAGTAGGGCTAAATATGTGAGGCCCGGACATGCACCAAGATTGAATGTGTCTGTGTAGTCGGTGATGGCTTCTTTATGATTGTGCACGATGCTCTGCTCTCATTATGAAGATGGCAGTGTGACCTTCTCCACCACTTCCTGCACCGTTACTCCCCACAGAGCGGCAGGCAGACGGCCTCATGGTCCCCACCGCCCAGGCAGTAATGGGATTAAGATCTATTGGCTAATGAGCCCTCAGCTTTTTAATAGAATTTCAGCAGCAGATTAACCGTTGATTAAATGTCCTGCAGATTAGGGATTTATCTATTTAAAAAGTACCCGCATTGGTCTGAGTAGTAGGTTTGCTATATATTCAATGTTCTGTATTTTTGTGTGACAGACTTTAAAGCTAACCCTCGTGTTTCACAAATGATCAGTTCGGTGAGAAAAGAGCACCTAACAACAGCAATTTTGAGTTAAAAGGACACTCGTAAAAATCACGATTTATACTATAACTACTATCTTTGAACATTATTATAAATCATCCCCACTCCTGAAGAGAAATATCCAATGCTCTTTGTTGCCTGTGAATTTCAGCGTGATGATACAGTAAAAGTGCAGGGAGATTTAGGGAAAGCTGCATGAGGCTTATTGCCTGTATATAAAAGAAAACAAGCTGAATGTGTTCGTATCATCATCTCCTCCCAAATAAGGCTGTGTGAAAATTGTTCAAAGCACTGCTCAGCAGTCAGATACTATTTATACCAGACACTGACGGTGAGGTAAGAATCTAAATATATTTAAATGGGTTATTTTCAGGCAGTTTTCATTCAGTTGTTTGTGGGTTACACCCTCAACACAAGATGTATTGTTTTGTGTTTTATCTGAGCCAAACCTGTCGGATACAATTACTGCCCAACACTTTCCAGCCTGCCGTCAAATCAACTTTTAAAGTGCTGGATGGAAAAAGTCACTGTTGTCACACCTTGGTTGGACTTGACAAGATTGAATGTGTGAGGTGCAACAAGGATACAACACGCTAGCAAAAGTCTCGCCTTCTCTTTTGTCATGTTGCATAAATGATAACGGGAGATCATTGTAATTAAATCATCAAAAATGACAATTAGACAAAGGCGCTAAAGCTCACTCCGCTAAATCACGAGGCTTCTGCTTTTAAGAAATGTGGATTTCTCAGTGTTGTGTTTTCTCCACTCTATGTGCTGGAAAAAAAGAGTATACAAACAAAATAAAAGCTGGCTCTGTCTCTATCTCGTGGAGAGGTCAAGGCCACGGAACAGTTATTTTAGAGTTAACTTGCGAGGAAAAGCGAGGAAACTGAAAGAGAAAAACCTACACTGAGAGAGGAGGATGTGCTAGATTAAAAAGAAGGAGGAGGTAGAGTAGGAGGCAGGAAGAGGTGGAGGAGAAAGGAAGCGTCGATATGAGACACACTGCAGTTATCCTTCTCGTTATCCTGAGTGGCAGCCTGGAAACAAGGGCTCTATTAAAGCCGCTCTCTGAGGACAAGTGGACGGTCTTTCCTCTGCACCTCCTGGGCTTGTTACGCCACTCTGCCATGACCATCCTCCCCCTCCTCTCGTTCTTCACCCTCTGCCTTCACCTTTCCAATGTTCCCTTTTTCCCTCCGCCCTGTTCATCTCTGTTTTAAAGCTGAGGCAATAACCGAGGTGCCCTCATCGTCACCTTTCCCCATCCCTGCAGTTTCCTTCCTCTTTGAGCAGAAAATGGAAGACTTGAGAGTTGCCCTCTTCTCTTCACCCCTCCCTTTCATTGTCCCTGCTCCCTCCGACCTCCTCACTTTGTCCTCGTTTCCTATTCTGATCCTGGACAGGTGAAGTTCTTTGCTTTTACCCCTTCTTTTTATCCTTGCCTTCAATATTGTAGCTTCTCCCGTGACGTCTTCTACCTTCTTTGACTGACAGATATATCCCAGGCTTTAGGTGCAGTACTTCTGCTTCGATGTTAGCGCTGCCATACACATGTCTCCCGTATGTAACCTAATTCAAAATGTATTTCAATTTCCATAAAGGTCTACCTGATAATCCTAATAGGCTCCAGCAGGAATTCCACTCAGGCCATCTCTGGATCCCAACAGAACCATTCCTCTTGCTCCAAAGTCAAATGCCAATTGACAAGAAACGGATTTCAAAGTGATTTCAATTGTCCGTGTCAGATCACGTTTGTTAAGACGGCTGAGAAAAGGCTGCAGCACCTTTAAGTCGATAACAATGTGTGCAAAGCTTTTGTCAGCGTGGACGTGACACAGAGATAAGGTAGGAGATGGATTCCTGCTCTTTTATGTACAGTAAAGTGTAATGGAGTGATTGTCACTGGTCCTCAGTCTTCATTAAGAGAAAGAGCAATCCAAGTAATCAATCAATCATCATGAATCCCGAGGCAAATTGAGTTACACACTGGGTTCCTGAAGATGAAATAGACACTGGAACGCAAATCCATATCTGCAAGCACTTGAGTGGGAGAGTGGATGAGTAATCATGGTAAATTGGAAACGAGCCTTGTGAACAATCGGTAGCTGCGAGCGCATACAGAATGCAATCACTCTGTATCACTTACCTATAGCTGAACAGCCCCTCCCTCTGAAGTACAACTTATATCACCATCTTTATAAGATTCTTACGCCAATAAATCATGCAAAAGAAAACTATTGTTTCATGTTTTGAAAGAGGCGTTTTTACGGAGATATTAGAAATGCTCCATCGGTGAGCAGGCCTGAGAGTGGGAGGATGGATGATTGACAGCTGGAGCAGCAGGGGCACCAAGACACAACAAACCTCTGCTGGTAACTGCTATCTTCTGTTTATATAAGCCAAGGAGTCGTGTTAGCAGCGACATTTCAAGCCGCACTTACAACGGTTGCCTTGCTGGTGAGCACAGTGCACTACTTAGCAGCTACACAGAGCCTGATATCTCTTCAACATGTATACTTCAATGTGCTATATATGTACCGCCATTAAGACACCACGCTGGCTAAAGTCTGTAAACTGTGAATTTTTCTTGGACTGATTTTGTTTGGGAGCATAAAAGGTTGTGTCCATGACTGTAGATAAGAAAGACTTTTACTATGAAGTTAATGCAGGTTGCAGTTCAAAGTCTTTTTGTGTTGCTTATAGGCTCTCAGTCTCACTGTAAGTCAATAATACACCCAGGAGTTACACTGGTTTATGCAAATACAAGTGTCTACATGCAAAGAACAAACACTCCAGCTGACAGATGAAAACATAGATGCTTGCAACAACAACAAAAAAATATGACTTGACTTTTAGATACTGATTTTACCTCCAAAGCGTACAGTACATGCAATCTACACGGCAGATCTTTAGGCGGCAGCACAGGAAAACATGCAGTTCAATTTCCATTGGCATTTAAAACAATGTATCTGTCGAGTGTCCGGTTGGGTTTGCTGCAGTGCAGCAGCTACAGCAGAGCGCTATCCCTGGGAGATGTGTCCTTTAGGTAGAAGCAGCAGGTTGCACCGAGCTAAATGGCAGCTCCGGCCATTAGCAGGGCCTAATTAAGACACACTAATTATGGGTGACTGAGTGAGGGCTTTGTAAGGCTGTCTCTAAATAAATAATGAAAACATAATCACTGTGCTTAAACAAGCCGCTTGAGCTTCAACAGTCACAGACCCCTAGGCCTTGTGGGTAAATCGTGGAGCAAAGGCGAGAGAAAGGGAGAGCTGTGGCAATGCATCATGGGAGCTGTCAAGACGGAGAACAAAATTAATATGGTTTTAAATATTCACTACCTGAGAGTCGGGTGGGAGGCGCCCAGGGGAGACATCAACTGTGATGAGGTTGTGAGGTTTGTTTCCTCTCCTACCATTTTGTAACACACGCTGTGACCCTCGCTGTTCAAAGTGATACAACAGTCTTGTGTCCTGTGCATTTTAACCCAGACTAAGCCAGCACGTGTAAGCCGACATTTATCTGCTTGTTCCATCTGTCTGTCTTAGTGTTTGGCTGTCTGTTTCTTTGTCAATATGTTGTTTTGTCTATCTTTTAGTCACTAACATCGACTCCGTGTTTTTTTCTAAAACTCTGACAAGCTTCCTGGAGCTCGACATCAATGTAAATGAGGTCTGAGGGAACAAATTGTTTGTCTGGCCCTGTTCAGCTCTCTGTCCTACTCGATATGCCAGCATGACCTCGGGGCTCCACAGTCCTTTTCTCTCTGCCTTCAAAGTCTCCTCATGAACTCAATGGAAACCAAATTGTCTCCTCCCATCCTCCTCATATTCGTCTTCATTGCTATTTTCTCTGTTCCATTTTTAAATCTCATAATAAATCATCTTCTTCTTATCTCCTCTGCTATCCCCCAACAATTAAATACCTTCTCCTTTCCTCACTTTTCATGTGCTCTTGAAATTTCGCTTATCTCTTAGGTCTTTCCTTATAGAACTGTAAAGTCAGGAAAAAGATGGCAAAAACGAATTTATTATTGAGTTAAATGTGGAAGCTCTGATGAAAAGGCCCCGTTTTACCCGCATAAACACAGCGCTCCTCTCATTAGATCACGTCTCTTTATGAGCATCTCACTTTGGAAGAAGTGTGCTGCTAAATGATCTCGACTTGAGAAAATGAATTTTTTTCCTACCAATAAAACATCAATTTACAGTGTAGGTGTAACACGCCAGGCAGGGGTCCCTGGTGATGCTCGTGAACATAACCCTCCAGGAGTGTGTAGGAGTCACACATCCAAATTGCATCATTAACACCAAACATCAAATCTTTCCCTTTCTCCTTGTCCTCAAAGATCATTGTTGATGCTAAACTAGCCTACGTGTGATTCAGTGCGGCTGATGATTACAAGTGCTTTTGAGGACATGAGATTGTAGATGAATTAAAAGATGAAAGGAGAGGTGTCCATCCTCAGCATCTGCTCTTCTCCCTTAAGCAGCCCAAAGCGTCCTCTGAGAAGTTGAAGAGGCCATCCAAGGACGCCAGAGATGGCCATTAGTAACAGAACTGACAGCAGTGACAGAGGATTTTAACTGGTGGCAAAGCACCATAACAAGTTTAGAGGGGCTTGAAAGGAGAAGATAATGAGCGGAAAATAAAAGAAATACAAACGCTACCTCCCAATTCATCTCATAGGAGCAGTTCAGAAATTCAGTCAACAGACGCGTCTGGGGCCAGAACAGAAAGGGATGTTCACAGATGTTCCGTCCAATTATTTCACGCAGGGGCTATGGGCTGGTAGAACATTTTTACAGTCCTTTTCCTAAAAGAAAGATATAAGAGCTAAGAGGATCATCAAGCCCTTGTTTTAAACCTTCTTACATTTATGAGGTATTTTTTTAAAGCATTGTAAAAAAACACTCTTTCTCCTGCTGACATATCTTTATGATGTAACTGCAACATGTTTTATTTATTGATAACTGCAATACTTTAAACTGTGTTTAAAGTGGTCTTTTATGCAACATGAGTGAAGATCTTTAAACAATAAATAAATAAATAGCCCTATAAGGGTATATACTGTAGAGGAGATGGAAATGACTAAGGACAAGACGAATATCTCTAACCTCTTTTTCAGGGAAACATTTTTTAAATCATTGATTTGCATCAAATGGTCATGACTTGTGCATGTTTACACCTGTCTATTTTCATTATCAATCTTATGTTCATTTGTTATGGAAAGGCACCCACAGCAAAGGTATCCAACACAACCTTCACAGTGACGACTACTCTTTGACAGGGTAACTTGGAGAGGGTCAGAGTCCGACCCTTGTCAATTAACTACAGGGGTCCCTCAGGGCTCTGTTCTTGGTCCCCTCCTCTTCTCCTTGTACAAAAACTAGCTCGGATCAGTCATTAGCCCGCATGGTTTTTCATACCACTGCTACGCTGACGACACCCAATTAATTCTGTCCTTTCCCCGCTCAGAGACCCAGGTCGTTGCACGCATCTCTGCCTGTCTAGTGGACATCTCTCAGTGGATGTCTGCTCACCACCTCAAGCTCAACCTCGACAAGACTGAACTGCTTTTCCTTCCAGGAAAAGATTGTCCCACTCTTGACCTAACAATCAACATCGGCCCCTCTGTTGTTTCCCCGACTCAGACTGCAAGGAATCTGGGTGTGACCCTAGATAACAAACTGTCCTTCACTGCAAACATCGCTGCTACAACCTCCTGACCCAGAAGCTCTCGTCATCTCACGCCTAGACTACTGCAACTCCCTCCTGGCTGGTCTACCTGCATGTGCCATCCTACCTCTACAGCCAATGTTTTGGCTCTATGAAACCTGATGTACTTATATGATTCTGTTTTCTTCAAGTTTGTATCTTCTTGGTCGAATGCAGTTATTGTAAGTCGCTTTGGATAAAAGCGTCAGCTAAATGCAATGTAATGTCATGATAGACAGTAAGCTACAGGATGTGGCTACACTAAATTAATATACAGTACTTTCATTTAATCCATTTTTAAGTGCACCTCCTGATCTTTTGTGTTCTCTTTTTTATATCCCTTCTTTTATTATTGTAGTGTTATTTGCTACCAGTTTTTTTTAAATCATCCTCACAATTGGAAGCTAAATAACTCTTTCATGTAACTTATTAAATGCTGCAGCTCTGATTGTGTGTTTATGTTGGGCTAAATTAACATAATGTACTCAAGTTTTTATTTCCTTTTTTTTCATTCATGCTTTGCATTTATTAGAGGCATAGGTTTATTAACTATCTATAACGGCTAATGTAAAGTTATTATACATTTTACCCTTTACGATCGAAATTTAAGTAGCATTTCTATTTGCTCTTGAATGCTCTTTTTAGACACACATTTAAAATGTATTGAAACGTCGTAAATCTAAATTGAGATATAATGCCCGGGGCAAAATATTGGGCAACATTTTCTGCTCTGTGGAGAGGTTCAAGTCACAAAATAAATTACATGGAGCATGAAAACCAAATTAAATGGAAAACATATATGACTGAAATATAAAACAAAATGGTGTCAATTTCAACAAGGTATTGGCTGGAGCTAATCAAATAAATGTATTTGTTGGTGATCAATCACAATATAGTAAACTCACTCATTTGATCCGGTTTTTGAGTACTAGTACTGTAGGTAAAACAAAAATCTATTTGGGCTTCAACACACATTCACTTTTTACTTTCCATCATTCTTACAAGTATAGTAGCACATTTTTATGCTGGAATTCTCCAAGACAGGGAAGAAAATGGACTTCCATTTAGATGAAAAATAAACCTAATATTACAGCGTTTGGCCATCTCTCACAAAAGCCGTATAAAGAATGGAGCTAGCCTGAGGCAACCATATTGAAAATGCGCCATGTTCGGGGCACACATTACATGGCTGGCCCTGCGTACATTTATATCCCCGAATGAAGTGTATGTGCCCTGCTGCAGCTGGGCTCTGCATAATTCATGATGTGTCAGAGTTCTCCACTAGCTAGTGTCTGTCTGTCAGAAATGCGTGTCCCTTGTCCCTCCCCATCCTTTCCCCCTGAATGGTAATGACAAACCACCAAGCGCACACACACAGTCACTAAAAAGACCATAACAAATATTAACACACACTGTACAATTACAGACTACACATATTTACAGTACAACACATTGTTGTGCGACAATCCATATGGGACGGCAGGTTGACAATGTGGAAAACTGTTAGTGTCTTCTCTTACGGAAATGTGTTTGTGCTCGTAGGTGTGTGTGTGTCTATCCGCACTGTCTTGAAGCGCTCCTGTTCGGTGTCTTATGACAGGCCGTCAGTCTGCAGCAGCAGGACTGGTGGCGTCCCGGGGGAGGCCTCTAAAAGCTCGCATGGTTCTAGGGGTGGGGAGCTCAGACTTAGTGAAAGCTTTTCCATGTTCATCCAGCCAGCTCCGCTTCTCCTCCGCCTGCCGCACCGACTCCTCCAGCCTCATTCCGCATCCAAATGCAGAGAAAAACTCACTAACCCCTGGCCCCTCGCCACCCATCCCTCTTCTTGCATTTCCCATTCCATCGCCGCATCTGTCAGTTTTTCCCCAACATCTCTGTATCTTCCTTTCCACTTCACCTCCTCTCAACCCCCCCTCCTGGTCGTTACTTCTCTTTCCTCTCCCTCTTCGAGTCACTCTCCTCCTACATCTCCATCTCTTCTCCGCAAACTACTGCGCTCATCGCCCCTCCTCCTTCCCGTTCTACCCACCAGTAGAGCAGCATATCCAACAGTACATTAACCTCCATACATCTCTGTGAGCTCCTCCAGTCGACACTTGCCACAGTGGGAGCTCCTGTCAAGCTGTGAGGAGACAATAAGACGGACTCCCCCTCTCACACTGAACGACTGCTGAAGTTTCTAAACGCTGCCGGAGGCTTTGGCCCTATAGCATGGGACCCTGACGGTGGAAATGGACTACAAAACCTTAAGGAAAAAATCAAAACACAGGAGGATGGTGCTGAAGCTGTCACTGATTCTGATGTGATAGTTAGAGATGGAGGGGGAAAGATGTGCACACTGAAGCAGCAGCTGTGGTGACAAACATCTTGTCGGCTGAGGCATATGAAGCGTGCGAGAGACTGTGCTCGCATGTGAGGGATCGTTTGTGTTCCCAAACCCCAAATTCTAATCAGCCTCAATGATAAGTAGCGAGGAATGTAAAAACAGACTGGTCCCTGTGCAACAAACTTTCATCCCCTGATTCCAATATGGTGTGATTAAGGAAGAAATGTCTTTATGGAGAAACATTTTTGCAGCAAGATGTTTTTAGTCACATTTTAATGGAGAAAGTCCCTTTTGGTTTACCAATGTTACAGTAAAACTAATGTTTTTCATTTATTGGACTCCACCTCAACGGGGGTAAATTGATATTTAGTTTTGAGGCTCATCTCATAGCTTTAAGGGATCACATTTAAAGGGACAGTTTACAATAAACAGTGGGTTGACAGTTGAAATTAGAAAATGGATGCCGCCCTCATATTTGTACATTAAATATGATACTGTAGCCATGAAGATAGATTTCAAAGAATGGTAAGATGTGACTTCCTATAGCCTTCACTGACTCCACACATTATACCCCGAAAACAATTGTATTCTATAAACATCCAGGATATAACTTTCAGGGAATAATTTCCATAGATGTTTACCTTTTGCCCTGTGACGCAGATGCCCAGCCTTGGGCAGCATGCTATCTCCCTTAAGGAGGGGCTACCCTAGCATTTTGTTGTTGTTACCAGTTTGTGACCGGGCAACTCTCGGTCAGAGATACAGTAGTTATTGTTGTGGGACACCTGGAACACATCCTTCTCGGGGTGTAGATGACCTCGAGCCAAAAGCGATAACAATGTCCCTCAGCTGTTTATTCTATCGATTGAAGAATGTTGATTATTACACTCTGAACTAGTTAAAACCTCGAGCTACAGGAGGGTTCTTCAGAATTGATTGTGGCATCTCAACCGTGTGCTCAACTCGTGGCCCGTGACATGTCTTGTGAATTCTCCGGCCGAAGCTCCAAATAAACCGTCAGTGTTTGCCATCAAAGCTCCAGCTCTCCATCGTGACTCCCTTTGAGTCCTGGCTCCAATTGCTTCAGAAGTTTCCCCCACAATAATGTGTTAATGTTAATGTTAATCTAAGAGGTGCTTTACATTTGGAAAGAGCAAGGCTAGCTTTTTTTGCCCTGCTTTCGGTGTGTCTGATAAGCTACTCTGTTGCCTTGCTCTAAGATCAAATGTGCGTCTTCATTCAAAATGGTATTTTTGAATTGAATGAGTTGCAATGAATTTAAACAGTACATTTTCAAGGATTTATTATACTGTTGGACTTCAAAAGACCTGGTGAAAGTGGGGAGCTACTATATTTCTAACATTTCAGCAGTATGATTGAAACAGAAAGGACAATGGTGTAATATATCAATAATACATATGGTTAGTACAGGTTGATTTGAATTACATTCTTTATGTTGTGAGCATAATAAACACCATTAAATTCACCTACATAAATTGGGGTGAAGGCAGCTTTCTCAAAGACAGAACCAAATGTATTTGCACGGCTAGATACAGCTACTTCAAATGAGATATCACATAGATAGAAAACAAATGAGGAAGTGCTCTTCTTGGATATGAAAGACATGTTACATAAAGGAGATGCTCCTGATGCATTTCAATCAAATGAAAAATGATTCAAGAAAATGTTTCTTCATTTTCGTGAGGAAGTATTATTATTCATCCTTTACAAATAAACTGTAACAAAGTATATATATTTAACACTGCCATTAGGGAAATGAGGGAGACAAATGAACACATTCACTTGTCTGTGTGAGATTGTTTGACCCTGAGTAGGACTTGGCTCCGCCCTCCGCAGCTACGTGTTGGTCTTATTCTTATTTTTCATGAAGTCATTATAATAAGGGCTTTTTACATTCTATACTTTAACGAATGAGTACGCTTTGACTTTCAAGGGAATTATATCCCTTTGTATCCTCTATTTAAGAAGAAAAACCTTCCTCAAATCTAACCTTGATATGACTGATTTGATGCAAATGGAAGTGTGAAAAACAAACCTACTCTGCTACAAAGTAATTTCTCCTACAAAACATTTCCTAATTTGTAGAGCTTTTGAAATACCGAGAGATGAATAGAATCACCTTGGACTAGGCTGCGGTACATTTTGAAGAATTCTCCTTTGACTGACTATTCAATGACTGTTCTTTGATACACAGGGACACTCACAAAGGAGAGTGAGAAAGAGACAAAGAAAGAAAGGCAGGGATCTAAAACACTATGGAGGGTAATGAAATGTGTGATTGCCTGGACCGTGCCATTACTAAGGGACGAGGTCCTCAGAACCCTCTCTGCTGCAAAATGGGGAGGAGGATAAGTCATTATGGTTAGGTGTGTTAACACATTCTCAGTGGCTTTAAAAAAAAACACACACACACACACACACACACACACACACACACACACACACACACACACACACACACACACACACACACACACACACACACACACACACACACACACACACACACACACACACACACACACACACACACACACACACACACACACACACACACACACACACACACACACACACACACACACACACACACACACACACACACACACACACACTAGCCTTCCTCAGCATCCCAGAGCAGCACCATGAGGAAATTCATTTACTTTAAGACTGGCAGTAAAAAAAGACGCCTCGTAAAAAAGGGTCCTTTATGTGCAATCAATACCTGAACCAATGAGCAAGCAGGGAGGCTCCGTTTGCTTCACCCCAACAGAAGCACACACACAACTGTCATGACTTGACTTTCTATTAGCTCGGCCGCTTGTCTCCTCAAGGACACGCCGCCAAAGGTTGAAACGTGTTATGAGAAAGGTTCTGCTGCTGTAGATAAGACATATGTTGCACCTAGTACAACCAACAGGATTACAGCCTTTCTTGGTCACCTTAAATCACCAGCACTGCAGGGGAAAACACACTGAACAGAATCTAAAGCCCCGAGTCTTATCACAGCATTGACATATTTCCATGCAAGAGAGCGAGCAGTGATACGGTCTTTGCTATAAACACAGGCCGACTTAATACTCAGTTAGGCTATCATGCACTATCGGTTGTTTTGCATGAGGAGTTTGTGCAGTTGTAATTTGTTTGTGGTACGGAGCCCATATGAGGAGGAATGCCACACTGATTAATGTTGGTTGTGATATGAGGTAATTCCCATACTGCTGCAGCTGCAGTTCAAATCCTCCATCAGCCCTTTGGAAGAGGTACCAAGCCCATTATTCACCATGGGACCACAGTCACACACACACACACCAACTAACACACAGCCACAAATACATAGAAATAAACACACACCGGGAAGCAGAGCGTAAGCACAGGAAACATTTCAGCTGTTTTGTTGGGACAACAAATATAGGCTATATTTGTTAGCTGAAACAGGGCTGCAGCTCTGGGAGGGGAAAAAACATTTTTGACCGTTGGTGCTCATCCTAATTTTCGGCCTTGATGTAACAATATTCATAATTAAGTAAATCTAACACCCTTTTCACCCCGGTTACACTTTTCATTTGCCCTGTACGATGGGCGCTGTAAGTGATGAAAATGGGGGATGTTGGCTTATCTGGGGGATGTTGGCTTATCTGGCGCCCGCAGCTCACAGCCAAAATGCGAGGGAAAGCGAGGGAGAGAGCGAGGGTGCACCGGTACCGAAGCTGTTGTTATTAGAATCTGATGCTAGCTGCTTTAAAGGATATAAGAAGAAGACGTTTCTACAATAATGTGGAGTGAGAGTCCTCTCCAGTCAGACTGAGAGGCTGATAACTACAGCTCAGTGAGGTAAGGACTCTTAAGTTCAAACGGTTTGGTCACTATTTATGTAAACACATATTTCCAAGGCACTCCTTTATAATTATTGGGATAAACAGGTTTGAAATCATTCCAATGTATACTAGGACAGTAACCAAAAATATTCTTTAAAACTGGAGAGATAAAAAAAAATGCATAAATAAATAAATGTTAGGGTAAAATAAGATATGAATGAACAACACAAATAAAATAAGTTACATTAATTTGTTATTGGCTATGGTAGGTTATTGGTTATGTTCACATACTCATTTGATTACATCCACTTGTCTAAGATGACAACAGAGACTTTCGACCCAAAACCAGCAGCTAATCGCAGACTCAACCAGAGAGAAGGTAGTAGGCCTACATCATCAGCTACCATGTCTGACAGAGAGGAAGACAGTGAGGAGAACAGTCAGGAGGGTAGTGATGACAGCTTGTAGGATTACTGGTCGTGCTAATGTTGTCTTGTGTTCACCTCTGCATGTGTGTTCTGTGTTCACCTCTGCACGTGTGTTCAGTGCCGTGTGTCTGGCAAATAAAGTCAAGACCCCCTCAAAAGTTATGTTTTATTTCATTTTAAGGATGAGCACCAAGCAACATCTCCAGGTGCTCCTTTGAGAACCAAGGCAAAAAAAGTTCTGTGCACCCCTGGCTATACATATATATAAAGATATGCAAAGATAACTACATCTAAAAGTTTGATCTTAAAGGTGGGGTAGGTAAGTTTGAGACACCGGCTCGAGATACACTTTTTGTTATATTCCATGGAATGCTCTTAACATCCCGAGAGCAATGAATATCTGAAGTTCTTTGACAAAAAATCCATAACAAAATGTCATCTGTGGAAGCCGTAGCGCTGTAAAAAGCACGACCAATCATCTGAGCCGGCCCGGCTAAAATAACTGGATGGCCTACCTGCCTGTCAGCCTTCCACCTGTGCACAAACTTATCTCGTGCCCTCATTGGTCATGTGTGCGTTCGTGTGTGTTGGAGGAGGGGCTCTGTAAGGAAGTGGCAGATTTTCTCCGGTTGTGTATTTTCAAATTCTAGCGCACTCGATCTGGTTTCTCCAAAATGACCTACCCCACCTTTAAGTTCCCTTCAGCAGTGATCTAGCTTCTCCTTCGTCCTTTTTTTGTCAGATTTTATCTCACTTTACCTCTTCTTCCGTTTTTTTTGTCAATTATCGCACATTCAGCTAAAAGTCTTCCTTGAGCTATTTCTGAGGAAGGAAACGTGGGAGTGCAACTAAAATAAACTCGTACCTGTCTCGCATCTCTTCCCAGTAAATCCTTGCTGGCAAACGCAGTTGTTAGGTGAGACGCAGGTTCCCCCGTTCTGGCACAATCCGTCACACATGGCTAGAGGTAGACCAGAGGAGAAGAGCCATTACTCACAAAGATTAACGACCATTAACTATGTAATTAGACCAGCAGCAGCATATGTATTTGCATACAGAATAAGAGCTAATTTGGTGGTGTGATTCATTACATGCTCTCACGATATTATTTTGCATGATTAATGCATCTCACCAAGGTTAATTTTAAAATGTTCATTATCAATGTGAAGAATGTTGGTTAATGTATCCCCAAAACACAGAGATGTCATTGAAGCTGACAGAATACAATTGAAATAAATTAAATATATGCACCATTATATGCTGCTCCCCAGAGTAAGAAGTAGTAAGAAAAGATGCTCTATGCAGTGGTAGCAGTATCACAGAGTGCTTTACATTTAAGGGGCTATCCAGCTATTCAGTTCTGCGAATCAGTCGATTTACAGAAAAATTTGAAACTATTTTGATTAACAAATTCTGGAATTCTTTCTTAGTCAAAGGAAAACTGAATAATTTAATGTTTTGGCCTGTTGTCTGGGTCATACAACCGATTATAAAAGTTTACTGGCGATAACAAGTCAACTGATTTGTATGTGTAAGATCAGCGCTTCTCCTTTTAAATAGATTTCTAATGAAGGGATTAATTAACGACCTAAGGTCAAGTGGATTTTCCAGTAAGAGCAGAGATTACAAATAGGACCAAACACAGAGACAGGCACTCAATAAACCCGGGTCACTGAAGGCGTTTCACCGAGCGCAGGTGACACTGGACCACAATACTAGTAATAATAGTAGTGACATGGACCTGAACATGTATGTGGTTTCATTTTGAAACAGCTCAATAGAAAGATTGTTAGTTGAGACATTTTGCAGGAAACTCCTACATTGTTTTGCACGATTACACTGTTAAATTCATGATGCTGAAAAAAGGTCTGGTATCTGCAAATATCCTAAATTACAAACATATGTTCTTTGAAAACTGAGATCACTAAGTAAACAACTAGTGTGAAGATCACTTCAAATAAAAGAGAATGTTATGTGTACAGTGAAGTTGCAGTACATAACAATAGCTTTAGAAAAAGCTGTGTTTAATGGTCTCCCTGAAGACAAAAGACTGTGATTTACATTTAGAGGAATCCATTTCCTGTTTTATTGCTCATTATATGATCATTTTACGACAACACGTTTGAGTAAAATCCCTTTTATTTATGGTTAATTCTTCCGGATGGATGATTCCAAAAACCTTCAGAGTGTTTTTGGAGGTACATTTTTTTGTGGCTGACTTTATTGGAAGAGAAGACAGGAGGCTGAACTCTCTCCCTTCCCTCACCTCCCTCCCCCTCTGGACTATAACACCCCACACACACTCAGAGAGTATCACACACCAAAAGATATTGAAGTGACTGTTATTTTGTATATTGATTGTTGTGCTTTTATCTTAATGTGTGCATATGTATAAATGCGTCTGTTGATTGTGTATATATAGGATATATATATTTTATACATATTTTTATATATATTTGGATTTGGGATTGTGAGAAACGGTATTTCGATCTCTCTGTCTGTACACACCAACTGAAAGATTGACCATAAAGT
The DNA here is from genome assembly GCF_949606895.1 of Notothenia rossii. NCBI lineage: Eukaryota > Metazoa > Chordata > Actinopteri > Perciformes > Nototheniidae > Notothenia > Notothenia rossii. The sequence continues at coordinate 11,844,466 of NC_136903.1, read as the reverse complement.
TGACTTTGACTTGAAGTCAGGATTTGCAATGTGGTCTAAGAACAATTGGAGCTTACCTTTGCACACGGTCCCATTGCCGGTGTAGCCCGGCTTACAGGAGCAGCTGTGGCCTCCGACCATGTTGAAGCAGAGGGCGTTCTCATCGCAGTTGTGGAGCCCGCTGAGGCACTCGTCATGCTCTGAAGACGTAAACACAACAGACGTCATTTCAAAAACCCCTCATATATAACTGTAACAAGTGGAAAAATGTAGAAGTGAAATTTGTTTTCTCATCTAATGTTCAGACAGTGTCATTATATTCACATCTGTACACTACTCTTATCAAAAAAATAACACTTGAATAAATAAATAAAATGCTTATTTTTACTTGTAAAAATGAAGAATGATGGCACCCAGCTGGTCATTTGTTTTATTTTCAATCATGAAAAAAAAACATTTGAGACTCAGTCTTGGATTAAACGACTTGATAGTTAGACAGCTGTGAGTGTAGTAATATGACATCAGTGACAAACAGCCGACTGGAGGATGAGCTATTTCTCCATCTCCCATTGCGATCTGTCATAATGAATTGTTTCAGATGTTTTGCAGTCATTTGGTGTTATTTTAGGCACAATGTGAACAGTCCCCAGGATGAATCTGAGTTTTAAACTGAAAATAAGCTCCTTCATTTGCACATTGATGTTTACATTAAAGAGGCATGTTGTTTTGCATTCACGAGACACTGGCATTTACTTTGAATGTTGTACAATGCCACAATTGGACACTGAATACAAAGAGAAACGTTTTCTGTGAGTTTCACACAAGCTTTAACAAAATATCCCCTTGGCACGATGAATGCCTTTCATTGCTGCGGCTGTGGCTTTAGTGATATGGTTTGTTATGGATATCCCACTGACAAGCCTGACTAATGGCTACAGCACATGACAACATACTGTATCCAAGTGGCAAACCAATCTCATCCCCTCTATCTGGAGACACTGAGGAAGCCAAATGTAATAAAGGTCTGGAGAATAATCGACTTTACTGCTAAACAAACCAAACCATCCAAGAGAAAATATTGTTATGGTGCAAATTGAATAAAATAAATAAATCCAGCGTGGAGAAAGAGCAGAACATGTGTTAAAACTGCTGTAATGGGAGACAAATGGGAGAGACGTGTGATAGACTTCATATACGGAGTAAAATAAACATTGTATTGACTTAAAATATATATAATTATATCATTTTGTGGTGTATAAATAATTCTAAATATGGTAATGGCACCATAAAGTCTACTGTAAACCCCCACATAAACGTTGAAGGATTATAATACAAGGAGTGGGATTAGGAAGTTATGAGACGTACAAAACAAACTAAAATAATTTATTGTAATCTGTTGTTCAATGGTGGAATGTAACCAAGTCAATTTACTTTTACTACAATTTTATAATAGTACTTCCTTTACTTGAGTATCTCCATTATTAGCTTCTTCATATTTCTCCTCCACTTGATGTCAGAGTCTATATTTATACCAGCTTGAACATTCAAATGATTAATATATTCACGCATCAATAATTATGAAGCAGAAATATACATTATTCTGAAAAGGGATAATTGTGTATCAGAAGTGATTTAACTTGTTGTACTTTAAGTATACTTTGGTAGTACTAATTTCACTTGAATAGGATTTTCAATGCAGGACTTTTACTTGTAACCGAGCATTTTATTTGTATGTACTGATGTTTATGGTAGTTCCACAGGTTTCCTAATGGTGGATACAACTTTATTTGAAAGTTGTCTTCTTGTCATTTTATATTCCACATCTTGTGTTACTTTTATAAGACTGCTGATAAGTACTCTCACACACGTCGTATTTTATTTTTTACAGAATGAAACAACCATGTATCAATAGGCCTCCTAAAAAATAAATGTGATGCTGCAGTGGAGTCTTTTATGATTCCATCACACACCGGGTGTTTCCACTAAGCATTTTATTGTCAAGAAGCTGTGAGCTCAGATAAATGTTATCTGATCTCTACAGAGGCTGCTAGATCTGGACGTTATACTGACCTGAAATGATATAATATTTAACTGTCAAAAGAGTGTCAGGAGTTTATATCCTGAATTACACAATATTTATATTCATATTTTCTATCACCACCAACTGGATCTCCTTTACTGCTGTGTGAAAAACATCAGGTACATGTTTACGACCCTTAAACTGAAGTCAGTCACATTGTGCTGCCTGACTGAACCCTTCTGATACATGAGTTTTAACATAGTGAGATTTCTATTTCATTTTTATTTTTAAATCCCTGCTGCAACAAAGATACTGTAACTGGAAAAACGATGGAAACCTCACATGATGGTGGCTTAAGACGAAACAAGAACTGTGCATCATTAAATCCCCTTCCCTTGCTTTATGAACAGGAACCTTAATGCACACCCTTCCTCTGCCTCTGAACACAAAGGCAGATCTTTATCCCTATGAGACACACCATAGATGAATATTGTGTATTGTATTTAGGAGATTCACATAAATATTGCTTTCTGATAAGAACTTGCTTACCGAGCACCACGTCAGCTGAAATGCGAAAAACTTTCTGCACCCGTTTTAACCTTCGGAAACTAGTATTTCCGGGGGTGAAAAACATGAAACAAACATGAAAAGTATTTTTTGCAAAAGAGCTCTCTTTCTAACTACAGTGTTTGAGAAACATTTAGTAATTCAGCCAGACTGTTTTTTCATGTTGTGTTATCATGAGTTTACAGTAGAGGGAGAACTTTCAAAGGTTGTTGAAAGGACACTGAATCTCTTAGAGAAGGTCAGGATTCTTGAAAACACAAACACAAAGACTTCAGTGCTAATCTGGGGGCAACAGTTTGGACTGTTTCTCATTATTTTTTCAGAATTTATGGTCCATACTTCGCCTGGCAGGGGACTGAAACAAATGTCTCTCAACCATTTCCACTTGGACACATTGTAGACACATTAAGCAAATATCAGGAACGTTCCACAACCACAAACATACAATAAGTGTATTATGTACTACCTCGTTTCAGGGAATTTCTCAACAACGTGGGCTCATGAAATGCGTGCTATTGGGAAAGACAGTGTGGTGAGGACTGAGAGACTTGAGAGTGAGAGGATCATACATTTGAATTCTTGTTGCAGGAGACCTGAGTTGCATCATCCATTTCCCTGCCATCATCCAATCCATTATATCTCCTGAACAGACTGTGGGGCTCATCCAAATTGAAAGTGACATTGTGATGAGCTCCTCCATCGAGGGGTATGATGTATGTGTGCATGTGTGAGAGATGGATTGAAGGGCACTTAGAAAGGGGCCTGCTGCTCTGCTCTTGTCGCTGCATCTCAAACATGCACACACACACACACACACATATACACACTCACCTGCTGTTGGGCAGAATTAAAGTGTGCTCATGGGCATATAAAAACAGGAGCACAGGGGAGAGGAAAGAGAATGAGGTGAGGAGGGTTTTTTTCACAAGGTCACATCTGCCAGATCAGGGAACAGCTATCCATCAGTGTGAACGTGTGTGTGTGTGTGTGTGTGTGTGTGTGTGTGTGTGTGTGTGTGTGTGTGTGTGTGTGTGTGTGTGTGTGTGTGTGTGTGATCATTCTGACCCTTGAGTTTGGAGTAGTTGCTTCTTTCTATTTATTAAGGAATGTAAACCAATTAAATGCCTAAAGTGTGTGTGTGTGTGTGTGTGTGTGTGTGTGTGTGTGTGTGTGTGTGTGTGTGTGTGTGTGTGTGTGTCTGTGTGTGTGTGTGTGTGCATGCGTGCATGCATGAGTGTGAGGTAGTTCCTAGCTGACTGCTGCCGCTCAGACTGTAGACGGATAAACAATCAATTATGTACAGCCTGTCACCAGGGATCTCTCTCTGGCCCTTTGTCCTCCTGCTCGACTCCCTCCACCTTCTGCCACAACAACACCAGCCTCAGACTGACCTGCGGCTGCTTTCCTGAAAACATTGTTGCCTCGGCTAGAACTTCACAACACTGAAAAGCTGAAAGGACCATGATTTTATGATACGTACAGTATGTCAGGAAAAAAGAAGTCTGAAAGGGGAGAGAAAAAATAAATAAAAATCTTTGGCAATATTGCAGAGTATATATGAAGTTCTGATAGTATCAATTATTTGAAGTCTGAACTTTGTTTTCACACTTTTTTATCGACATTTTGTTGCAATAATGTACTAAATAATTCAGGTAAGTGCCAGGAATGCAAGTAAAAAGGAAACTGAAAGCTGCCAAAAATGGAAAATGTATTATTATTTTGCATTAATAATTGCCTAATTAGGAATAAAATGTATTTAATGTGTTTATTAAACTGATTTGCTGACATGAAAACTCCATAGGGCTCCTTTACAATACCAAATACACCAGATGTTTCTTAATAGTTTCTTCTTCTACTGAGTCAGACTGCCGATGCAATTTCCTTCTTTCAGCAGAATTCTTGGAGGTTTCAGAAAAAGAGGCAAAGACTCTGTTTATCCAAATCCCCCCATGCCATAGCCTTTGAGCTGTCAGGCTGAAAGTCTTCTTTCAGATCTCTGTTGTTGTCGAAGCCCCTGCTCCACCTTTGGCCCCTGTCCATCCTTTCATGCCCAGCCCTCCCTCCACCGCTCTGCCACGGGGGCCCAGGTCTGGTTATCACAGGATTAGAAAATAGACTCACACCTTGCATACGCACCTCAGGCCGAAGCGCACGCATGCACATGTACACCTAGCACATTCGCACACCTCAGGACAGCCTTCTTTAATAACATTCAAAGGGTGAGCACAACCAATCCGCTACCTTTCATGGATTAGCTGCTAATCCCACAGAGCGGGGAGCACCTAAGGCCCTTTGGGGAAAAGACCAAGAGTAGAGGGGTAGAAAGAGGAAGAAACTCGACCTTCAAGATCAAGGATAAAGTGCTAGTCAAAGAAAAGGGCAGAACAAGTTAGGGATGTTTCCTTAGCCAAAGGCTCTCTGCCCTGTCAGGACATTTAGTACATATTTCATTTAAACAAGTACATAAAATCCACATGTTGCAGTCTACCACCAGCTGGGATCTAAACCCTCGCTGCAGGTGGTCTCGATGTATAATATGGACTTCTGTCTGAGCTTGCTGACCCCCTGACAAGCTGAGGAGAAATATAACCAGCGGCTCCATGCTGTTTCGTCCAGGCTGAAAACTGCGGATCAGGTTTTTAATCCACTATTCTGAACATAAACACTGAACCATGAAATGAACTACAGTCAACTTAATCCTCTTTACTAGGCACACTGGTTCTCACGCATCCCTGTAATGCATGTGGAAATATGGCTATCAATACCAGGACATTGTTTCTGCTGAGTTTGCAACTCGTTAATTGGTGGAAGCCATTGAGGATGATAAAGATGCTCGTACATCATGTGAATGCACAATGTCAATAGGTACTGATGGGGGGGGTGGTTTAATGTTTCCTTCCACAGCTGTAATATTTCTTCTGCGGGTAACTAAGAGGAATCAGCACTCCCTTTGGACTCTTCAAACAGAAGCAGATGTTCAATCGCTATTAATAAACACTCGTTGCTGCAGCCACTAGCTTAGCATCTTCCTTTTTTATTGTCAATTACTGCAAATAAGAGATAGGACACTAAACTAGCATGTCAACACGGTAAGAACAAGCACCCTGGTGTGTTTTTCAGGCTTTATTTTTTTCGTTTAAGGACTATGAATGTTATTGTTGACACCTCATTTGGCTTTAATACATCTTTCTAATAATGGCTAAGAGGTGAAATGTGACTCTAATAGTGATTGTGGAATCAAGCATCCTCTGATGGTGGATATGTGGGAGCTGATAGTCTAAACTCTATGGGGAGACTGCGATGGTAATTTGACTGAAGCAGAGAAAAAGTCATTACATCAAGCCTCTGCATAAGCCTTGGTTTAATCACACAAATTGACTTTTATATAAGACTCTGTGTATTCCACCACAGTGACTTGAAGGCATTTTAATAGGGAACTACATAAAATATATGTGACACAGTTTAATCCACTGGGTGTGAGGGTATTAATCTGCATTGTGAATCTGAGAAATGAGCACACAGTGGAGGAAAGACAAATGAGTATAACAATACAACTTGCCCGCAGCTCAGGAGATTAGAGAAAACATGGTGAGAGAAATTACAGAACTGGCTGTCTAGAGATAATAAAGAAAAATACTGAGTGTGCAAGGAGGTTTCTTTCTCTAAAGGAATCACAAGAGCACAAGAAAATAAAGGAATGTGCATTTGTAATTGCCTTACATTTCTATTCCTGATCTCTAACTTTTGAAGGCTTTTTTCAGAAACCTGCTCATAAAGACTCCCAAATCCTTAACTATGCTCTATTATTTCCTGATTTCCATTGACAGAGGAAGAGAAAAACTCCACAGGGGTCCGGATGGAGCAGGAAAGGGGAGTTTTCAAAGTGTGTGCGTTGTGTTGCTGAGTCATACGGCTTTTATTCAAACTCCAATGGCACGGCAGGAAGGCTGCGGGTCTAGATCCGCCGGCGTTCAACCCCTTTACTCCGCTGCCGCTGAATTAGTTTGCATTGGTGCAAATTGCTTTTTTAATTACTGACACTGAAGAAATGCAGCACAGTGCCACCTCTTTAGAGATGATGCACACAGGGAGCTACTTAGCAACGTGTTTCACAAGCTGCAAACAACTGGGGAGGAATTCGGCAGATCTGCCACTCATCATGACATTGTGTTACTCGACATCACATGTGTCAAACTCAAGGCCCGGGGGCCAAATCCGGCCCGTGGTGGATTTCATTTCGGCCCGCAGGATAATTTCTAATTACTATCAGATCTGGCCCTCCGGTATATTGCACGCACACCGTCACTCCATCCCGAGGGTTTCCTCAGCTCAGAGCCTGACCCCAAACATTGATGACCTTGCACCCAAGATGAGATGCCAATTATCTGCTTGAGCTAGCATCATCAGTTTTGTTGAAGCTGTTGTTGGCCTGTGGAGAAATGTAATCATAAGAAATGACTCCGGAAAAGCTGCAGATAGAGCCATAAGAAATGAATGCAACTGATTATTTAATGTTTAATGTTGTTTTTATAGGCAATAATGTAAGATTTGTTAGTTCCAGGTTTAATATGTGCAATAAGTTCATTTCAATACGTTTTGCAATAAACATTGAACCAGTCCGGCCCTCGACTAGTACCCGGTTTTTAATTTTGGCCCACTGTGTATTTGAGTTTGACACCCCTGCTATACATGAAGGACAGAGACATTGCATTTTAGAAGGATTACTGCCGCAGATTTCTTTATGTATTTTACTCTACGTGAGGTCCTGTCACTGGAAGGGGAGCAGGGTAGACCCAAATGCAGGAGACTGTAAGCTACAGGAAGTTATAGAAATCAAGTCAAGACAAACAGAGGAGAACAAAACTTCACTTTATACGTGATTCAAAGATCCAACAGAGACTGAACTGAAACTCAAACAGAGTTTAATTACAAGCGCAGCTAATGAGATAATGTCCCAAAGGATGTCAGGTGGTAAAAGCAAAAAAGAAATAGGAGTTTCCTGCATTTGCCAAGATAACAAAGCCTTTACTTTGAAGAGAGCCTTTATAGGTGACTTTATAATAGTCCTCAGGAAATGTTTCTTTTTTTTCTTTCTCCACACTTTCCAATCTGATACTGGTTAAAAAAGGCAAAAACTTTGACTGTGAAAGATCTAAGAAATCCAGCACTCTGTCTGGGTGAATGCATGAAGGGATAGACAGTCAATTTGTATCTTAGCCAACAAAGGTCCGAAGAATACAAATTCAGAAACCCATGAAGACTTTCTCTATGATTTCGATCCGATAAGGTGAATAAAGTGATCCTCAGAGTTAAGGATTTCTTGGTTCTTTAAAGTCAGTTTTCAAAGGACCTGTCCATGTACTCAAAATTCAGTATAATTTTATTTTATTCCCTAAAGCTTTATATTCGCTCAATACAGAACCTGGAACACGTTGGAGGATTGTATAATTTTTGGCTGAGCTGTTATTGGGGTTTAGGGGTTAGGGAAGAATTACAATATTCATGGTCCGATGGCAGTAAACTTAGTTTCAACTCTCTCTCCTTTGTTTCCTTTCATCTCTTAACTATCACTCTCTATGAAAGGCATTCAGTATCCAAAATGATAATAATTTCACAACAACATTAAAAAAAACTAAATGTGTTTCCCATTTGGGATTATCTCATTGTTACTTTGTTTTTCCCCAACAGCTCTTACCGTTTCAATGTTGTGTAGGTGATGTGTAACCAATCAATCAGTATGATGCTTTATCGGTTCTGTTTTTAATACGCAGAACAGTTGTGTCTTATATAACCTAGTATATAAGACAATAGTGGAAGAAGCTATCGTGACGAACAGGGCTACTACCATGATTACCCACAACACAGACAGAGAACAAAGTGAATGTGAATCATTAGCGCAATCTTTTAAGATTGATTTGGTTTGCTTTTGAAATTCACTTCGGTTTCAACTTTGATCAGGAACAAATGGGTTTGCCGCCTCCACTCACTGTCTCTCTGTTTCTCATCGACTTTCTTTCTCCTTATGGCATGCACACAGCACATTCACACACCGGATGAAGACTCACACAAACTCGGCAGAAAGTCCACAGAAACTTTTCCATTTCCAAAGAGTCCTGAAGGGAAGTTTTCAAAGTATAAAAGTATTCACACAAAGAAAGGGACTCACTTTAAAAAAGGCCAAGACTTGAAAATGTGTCAAATTACAAACAACTATCTTGTAGCAAATCAATTTATGGATTAATACATATTTTTATAGAATAAACATGTGAAATTGTGTTTTTTTTACACAACAAAGCAGTGAGATAGGTACACTACACAAAGGAAATTGATTCAGGAATTGATTTTACACTTTTTCTGTGTACAATCTTCTCTGTACTGCTGCTAGCAAATGCTAAATCATAAAGTATTAAGGCTGGTATTGATTTGTGTGTGTGTGTGTGTGTGTGTGTGTGTGTGTGTGTGTGTGTGTGTGTGTGTGTGTGTGTGTGTGTGTGTGTGTGTGTGTGTGTGTGTGTGTGTGTGTGTGTGTGTGTGTCTGTGTGTGTCTGTGTGAGTGCGTGTGTTTTAAAGTAGTGCTAGTAATCAGAGCAAGATCAATAGCAGCAAATCAAAATGAGATATTCATCCCTATGCATATCAAATGAAAAGACTGTGCCTAATTGCAGGGTGACTAACTCAAAGACAAGTGTGTCTAACCAGCTGCCGTCTGGATTAGGACAAGAGGGAGAGTAGCAGTAGCACATGGCTAAGGTTTATAGGTGTTCTAAGATAACTATGTCTCTCTGTCGAAGCATGATTTTCTTTAACACAGCTTCCTTATTCGGCCTCACACTGCACAATGACACTGATAACTCACTATGTTTACATTCTAAATGTCTGGCTGCCTCTTGCTCTACCGGGAAGTAGAGCAAGTAGAGAGTCTCTTGGCTGCAGAATTTATAGTAATGAAATCAAATATAATTCTCCAGTGTATGACTGATGATGCTAATTAAATCATCTATAGATGGCAATACCCAAATGTAGGTTTACAAATGCTTTAAAAGCATATCTCTCCTCGTCTCCACCCTTAAACAAACAACAATATGAGAACAAACTACAGACTATCTTTCCATCACTACAGCCCCATATGAGACCATGTACTTAATGTATGGGGGGGGCTTCCCCTCTTTCTCTCCTCTGACTAACAGCGCCCCTGCTACAGTAGGACAAAAGTAATGGTCTACCACAGCCTTTGTTTTGATCTCAACTACACACATGTAAAGTTTTGTCTGAGACAAATCAGACAAGCGGCTTAAATTGCTGGGTTTTTTGGACCCCGCTTGCTTGGACCAAACCCCACTTTCAATTTGATCTAGACTACACATTTGTAAAGTTTGTACAGCTGCTATGATGGTTGCAATGCTCTCACCTTGACAAAATGTCTCCACAGAGAACTATAGAGACAATGATCAAAACTGCTTCTGTTATTTCCAGCTGCAGTGCGTGCCTCCCTACTCACAAGGTACCGGAGTCGCTATTAAGGCAGGTAATTACATTCCTTATTTGTAGTAGTTCAAGTCTATTACCAACCGACTTCACAAAATGGTTGCTGTGGAAGAGGAAGCACATTAAGCTAGAATAAAAACAGTGCCTGCTCCGCTTGATTCCAGCATGTCAAAAGGTCAGCAGAAGAGGAACTCACCTGTGCAGGAATAGTCATCGATCCTGATGTAGCCCGTATGGCAAATGCACATGAAGGAGCCCGGGGTGTTTACGCACATGGTGTTCTCCCTGCAGTAGTGCTTCCCCTCAGCGCACTCGTCAATATCTGCAGAGAAGGTAGAGAGAAGCAGAGAGGGGGAGAACAAAGCTTGGTTAGATGTGGAATGCTTTCACATTACTAACAAGTGATAAGACAACTGTAAATGCGCTTTTATAATCGTTTTAAGATGATTTCCACATTTGAAGGTAAGTACATTGTTATAGACCTTCACATAAAAAATGTTTTGGTAGATTTGAGACTGCCTACAGTGGTGCAAATCAAACAATACTTTTAATCAGTGTTCAATGACCTCAAGTTCAAGGCCCTTGCTAACCCTAAGCCTTTTTTTTAACCTTCTAAACTGAGTGACGTTCAACAGCTTCATCATCTGGAACTAGTTGATTTTTTCATCACGTAACCTACAACATTTTTAACCAGTGGTTTTATTTAACTTTATGGCTTCATTTGTTGAACAGGTTGCAACAGTACAATTATCTTTGGAAAAGGTGTGACAGGCAAATAAGACGCAAAGGAGGCGCAGAAGTCACAAACTTATTTATCATGTGTGTTGTTTGTCGGGGTTTCACCAGCTTGTATTCTGATTATGGAAATAAATGAGCTGACGGAGCTTGTTGTCTTGTCTGGTTCTACAAAGCTGGGGATGATGTTTAGTAGCTTTCAGAATTCATTAAAGATGTTGAAGCAGGCTTTAATTGACTATGGCTTTCATTAATTTGTAATGAGAGATAAGACGACACTGACATGTAGTCATTGATGACTTCTTGGGATTAAGATCTGGCTTTCTCTTGCTAATTTTCTCAACAAGTCCCCTATCAGCACTATGATGTCATTTGTCTGCGCCTTGCATGTTGTAAATCTGTATTGTGAACTTATCATTTGACTCTAAAACATGATGTGGCTACTAGAGGGCATTGTGTACGTAAACTTATGCTATGTATTCAATTCCAATAAAGAGAAGGTATCTTTACAGCACTGTCATAGTGACATCTCCAGTATGATACTGTGGCTTAGTTTGAGTGTCCCTCCAATCCTGGAGAGCATCTTTTGTACTTTCTCAAATAGTTGGTTCTTACATCAGAAGAGTTCTAAAAGCTTCTATGCAGCCATTGGGAAAAGTGCTATTTGTCTTCATCAGAGGCAGACAGAGGTCGAAAAGCAGAGGGTCCATGAAAGGGGGGCGCTGAAGCACTTACGGTTCCACCACTCGATTTTCAATCCATTTAAAGTAAAGTAGAGCTTGGCTGCTTTTTTCCAGACTTCTGGTCATTTATCTGTGTGTTTGAGTTGACTTTAGAGCAGGGGTCTCAAACTCAAGGCCCGGGGGCCAAATCTGGCCCGCAACTTCATTTTATGTGGCCCCGCAAGAGCTTGCAAAGAATATAATACGTTTATTATAGGGTTACATGCCACTTTATAGAAGCAGGTTGCCCATAAACTACATGTCCCACAATGCATCTCGTTTTGTGACATGCCACTGAAGAGACTTGCAATTATTTGCCCTGGACTTCTGCTTCCGACGTAGTTAATTACTAAGTTATTATCCTATCCGATAATAATCCAATTCAGAGGCAATAATGTAATATACATTTACATTATTTTATAAATATAGAATATATTTATATAGTTACAACTTTGAGTGCAACCTTTATGCCAATGTGGCCCGCGATGAAATTGAGTTTGACACCCCTGATTTAGAGTAAGAATTATATAATTTGGGAAGATGTTTAGGTTTAGAAATCTGAACGGGTAGGAAACAAACTCAAGTGTTTTCAATTATGCTGGCTCAATTAAAGTAAACCAGGGCGTAGTTGAGGTAACCAAAGTGAATGTATATAAATTATGATAAAAGGTGTATGTAAGGGAGGTCTAATCAGGCAAATAAATGAAAAACCTGGAATTATAACATTAAGTCTCAATCACCATTTATACAATCTAAGGGGGCAGTTTCTAGACGAACAGTATTTGCATAATAAGAGTCAGGTTGTCAGAAATACTCACGCTCAAGTAGTCTGATAACTAGACTGAATTACAATTTTCTTTCACTACATTCATCCAGCCTGATACTGTGCTCAGAAAGCACCAGGTGAAAAACTTGAGCTTTGTGCGAAGATGAAGTCCAAATGATTTTCTTTCTCATACTGCTTTGATTAGTTGATAATTTCTCTAACCGTTGGAAACAGTCACAATAGCAGAACTATTTTCTATTATGCTCATTTTCCGATGTTATAATTGTGCCTCTACTGTGATATGTTGACATGCTTTAATGTTCAAAAGTTCTTTATTTTTCTCATACTGCCTGTGCTACAGAACCTCTTTCCACCCTCTGTCTGAAACCAGAGCCCAGTCTTCTCTGATTGGTTAGCTCTAATGTGAGTGGTTAATCTATTTTAGATGTCCCGCCCCTTAGCCTCTCACTTGCAATGTGTTTCAGTGCTAGTCAATAAAAGCGCAAGTGTTACGTAGTGATGTCATTATTTCGCGGAAGTAAACAAAGGAGTCCAATGGAAGTGTTTCATGCAGGGCGGGGGAGTGTGTGGGAGAGAAACTCCCTCTGGAGGGAACTTTGGGATTTCAGCCTTTGCAGACCATTTACATGCACAAAAACCTTTACAACACACTACAGGGAAGGGAAACCCCAAAAAGCAGAATAGGGCCCCTTTAAATTACTAAGCAAATCTATGGGTGGTGATTCAAATGTCTGCAACAGGCTAATACTGATGTTGCTGTTGCTCCGTCTCTGCTGGATATGTTAGCTGGCAATTGTTTGCTAACATGTTGGCAAAACAACTTGGTGCTTTGTTTCTTTGACATTGTTAAGAAAGCTTTCGGCAACCTAGTAATTAAACTCGGTTAGTGTAGCTTTAAGAAAATAATTCATTAGATTGTCCTTTGTATTTCCTTCTCACTCTCATGATTCCATATTTGGATCCTTATTAGCTGTTGCCTTAGCAACAGCTATTCCTGGGTTCTAAACTACATGCCAAACCATCAGACAGAAGATGCACAACACTGCCAGGGTAAACAAAATAATCTTGATAATGTGATGCAACCAAATGCAATTTGATGCAAATACGAGTTGATCCGAACAAACCCGGCAGTGCAATATGCTCCCGGTCCTGTTCCTGTTGAAAGAACAGGTCAAATGTAGGTTTCTTCTTGAGAGACAAGCTCCATAGTCCTTGAGGTGACTAATTTATTATTCATCCCCTGTATTCAGTGTCTGTAAGGGTGCAAAAGGACATTCACCCCTGAATATGTTCCGTGTCAGGTGCTTTTACAAAGAGCACTTGAAATTGAATTTCAATAGATTTGCATTGGCATTCATTTTGGCTTGCATGTCCTTGGGTATGGCACCGCCCAGCAAGCCGCACACTCAGAGCTCAGCACCTGTCTACAACTCAAGCATTCCTATTTCCTTAGTCTTCTTCCTTTCACAGTTGCATCAATACTTGCTGTCTCCGGCTACTTAAAAGCTTTATGGATAAAAAAGCATAGACAGACAATCACAGACCACCTATGAAAGTACATATGTCATTCAGTAAATGAATGGAGGCTAATTAAACCCTGTGACTGGCCTTGGTAGAGGGGGACGGAGAAACAGAGAAGTTGAAAGGCAGGGAGAACTTGGCAGTAGATGGAATGGCAAATAGCAGGTAAGGATAAAAACTGATGACAAAGATGGAGTCACGACTAGCTTTACTATTGAGCTTGACAGAAAAGGGGAAATGAGAGAGCGGCGTAGACTGACAGAGATAGTGAGGTGAGAGAGGTACAGAAGGAGGACAGGAGGAGGTGGAGAGAAAAGGGCAGGCAAAGTAGTGGATTAAACAGAGAATGATTGAAAAAGAGCCCAGTGTGAAGTAAAAGGGTTGAAAAGTGTCGACTGTAAGAGGGTGGACAATTGAGATAGTAAAAGAAAGAGATTTAGATGGCAGAGGAGAAAAGTATTAACTGTATCTGAAGAGACAGAATGTGGAACTAATTATGTCCGTCCGCAATCACAATAATAACCTTGAGCGTAGGTCTAAGGTGAAAGCTTTCCCGCTTTGTGATTGGCCGTCCATGCTGCAACTTTGATTTAGAGCCTTTTAACTGTGAGACATCATCCGTCTCGCCCCTGGTGACAGCAGTTACGTTTGCTAAAACAATATGTTAGGAGGTGAGATGATGAGGGGCAACTGAACGCACAGGGGAGAGCCACCATCTCCATCTCCATTAACGCACTCCATTTTCTTGATTGGCCTGTCACATGGTCACACGTGATGCGGCAAGCGAAGGAAGCTTGCCAAGTGTCAGCGGCGGCTTTTATCGTTGAATAGAGTGCTCGGGGTCAATGTTTTGCCACATCGCGATAGATGGCTCGAGAATGGCTTTCTTCTCTTTTTTTTCACCTTTGCGCATTCCTGCATAACGACAGAATCAATCACAGTCATATCTGAGGAGGGCGGGTAACTTTGTATTAATAGGACAAAAGACGTCCTTGTTATGCAGAAAGAGGGGGGTCTTTGGTTCCTAATGTCGGACAACAACCACAGCAGCTATAGCAACGTCAGTGATTGGAGGGCTTTGAGTTATATGGACTCACTGGTTTGCTATGGAAGAAAGACAACTCATTTCAAATCAATAATTAATATAACTATAAACCAAACACCACAACATAATGATTTAACTTGATTACTCTAAAAAGGGATTAAACTAAATAAACAACAAATATCAGTTTTAGATTAGTAAGAGCCGTTCTTGTTATCTAGCTTGCACTGCAAACTAATGGTGTTCTTGCTGACCCTCTGCCAGACACCTCTGTAACTCTTTCCAAAATCTAGTGTGGAGTTACTTTATAATGAACTTTATTTCCCACAAGCCGAGTACCTTCGCAGGCCAAACGAGTGGGGAAAAAGATAATTGACTTTTCAATCTCCATAGTCTCCACAAGGCTATTAAATTGCAAGCACCATTACTTTTTTTTTTAAAGAGGACCTGACAAGAGGCAGAGAAGCGATGTTTCACTTCCAATTCTGCAGAAAACTGTTGCACATCTGACCAAACATACTGTAGCATGAGCACTGATTGGTTTTGGTAGAGTATGGTCAGAAGTGTGATCTGTAAACAAACAGTCATACCACAGTGTACTGACAGACTCTCGAGTGCAATTTAGCATCACTGAAGCACAAAACTCAAGTTCAGCAAAGAAGGAAATATTCTCTGGTAAAGTAGTTCTTTAAATACAATTCATAAACAGATAAACAAAAGGATAACTAATCATAAGGAAGGGCTTTAGATGATGCTGCTGCCCTAAAAACACAATACGGGAGCTGTGACTTTTTAATTAACAACAAATGAGTTATTGCTTGAATCCCCAAGAGTTCAAATTGCAATAGCAAGTGATGTACTCATAGTTATGTTAGCATGAGTATTAAACAAACTTATTTTTTTTCCCGAAGGAACATTTAAACACATTTTTAGTGTAGTTAGAGAAGTTACACCGTCTTTATTGACTCTTATCCAAGCCAACATTGCCTGTCCATGATATGAAACTCTTCATCCATCTTTTAGTTTTTAAATGATTTGCAAGCCAAGCGTTGTTACATTCTTGGAGGTCATAACTTTTCATTAACATTTTTAACATACCCATTATTCCTCATAAACTATGCAAATAGGGAATATCAGCTTAGCCCTCTCTGCTTGCCCAACATGTCGTTTCTAAAAGAGCCTCCTCACTATCTGTTTTTGATACTGCAGTACACCAAGGTCTGGGAGGAGGGAGATAACGCTGGCTTTGCCTCTGGATGTCCCACAAAGACACCCGAGTCTGTGCCATGCCACCAGCAGTCCCTCTTGCCCTTTATCTCTCCGTCTTTTTCTCTTCTATCCCTCTTTTCCCCAACCATCTCTCTAACTCGCTTTTCAATAATCGGCAGAGGGACGACGGTTTCCAAAACAGTGTCACATATTCTTCAGTAGGCAGTTCCCTCTTGGCCAGATGTGTAGCAGGCAGAGGGAAGTGCAAAGAGACAAAGGGCCGTCCCTGCTGGCCAAACAGTGTCCCACTCAGCAAATAATCTCCACTGTTAGCCTTGGTTCCTCGTGGGTGGAGAAAGGTGTCAGAGAATGTTAAAGGATCAGATTAAGGGGAGTGGCATTGGATCAAATATTGAGTTATAGTTGGTGGTCGGGTGAGTCTTTATGATTTGGATTTTAATGTGGTTTTCAAATCTTGAGAATTTGTTTTTAGGAAAATAAATCAATGCTTGTGAACATTCGTGCAGTGTGTGTTGCTTAACCCTGGGCTGATTTGGCCGCTTTCGCATACTTTTGATTTGTCTTACTAAACCCCATTAAGAAATGTTTAGCATGTCAATGTTTTGGTATCCATCACCAATATAAATTGATGTTATTTCTTACAATTTTGACATAATATATGAACATTTTGGACCCAAAACTGCACAAAAAACGTAAAAACTGATTTTGAAAATGATATTATGTGTCCACAAACATGCACAACAAAACATTTTGAAAGCTGGAATTATATACCTGGGATGTCACTATGATAAAGTAAAAGTTTGATTGAGGTAGCATGAGCCATATACACATTTTATGAACAAATAGCAGGTGTATCCATAGGCGTTTTTATTCGGTGCCGGCTTGAACAGGTCACATGATCTGATCACGCCGGCGTGACGGTAGACTCCTAAGGGTTAAGGGCCTTTTCTTGTTTAAATTAAATAGTGAATGGAATTCCATACATTCTGTATGTAAACATATTATACACATAGTGGCTTTTATTGTACTTTAAAAGAAGAGTTCAACATTTTAGAAGATGTATATGAAATACATTTTGTTTAGCATCAAAGCTGGAAGCAGAGGGATACAGCTCGCCTGCTTTGTTCACAGGTGTATAGTATTTTATGGCCAGACACAGTGACTTCCTGAATGTGTCACATTAAGGACACATTAGTAAGATTTTAAGCTGCTTATAAGCTACTCATTATAATGAGCTAACACAAATGGCTGCTGGTGGTTACTCCATTGTATTGTACAGATAAGACCGGTATCCAATTCCAGGAAAACAAGTCAATTAATTTATTTCACAAAATGTTCCACGGTGATACTGCATACTGCAATTCAACTCTTTGAAGTTCATTTCAGAAATTAAGGGTTTTATAAGAGTTGCAACACATCAATACATTAATTTTAAATGAGTTGATTATTCTTTTGAAGTTGCATGGGCCAAAAGGCTTCAAATTGCTTATTTTGTTCACAGTGCAGACTTTCCTATTATGTTGAAGGAGTGTTTAGGGCTGTGAGCACATTGTCTGGATCTTGGAAAAGCAGTACAATAATGGATAATTCTCTAAAACCTCTCCACTCCCTTTTATTCAGAAGAAAATTGCCGTAAAGGTGTGGCGTGTTTGCTACTTTAATGTAGAAAATCCTTCGAGACACTTATCTTTTTAATATGGGTATACAAAAAAATAACAATGAGAAAAAAAACAGATCAAATTAGTTTATTTTGAATGTAGCATAGTTTATTTTATGAGCAATTAACTTGAACTACAGATATACTTTTTAAAGGCAAATTATTTTAAGTATCTTTTAAACTTACCAAATTAGACAATCACTCTAATACTCTAAATAAAAGCCTTGGAAAAAGACCCAAAACAAATATGCAAAACATCAATGCCAATTTGGGTTGGAGCGGAGGGCAATTAAGATGACTGAGTGGAAAGAATCCCATTAGGAAGCAACAAGAGTGAACATCTGCATACTAAGAGCACAGTCATTGTCTAAATACAAGACACTCATACTGCGATCAATCACTGTAAACACTTAGAAGCCTGTTACCTGACTCAAAACAATGAACATATAGGTGTGTTCGTGTCTAAGCTGGTTGAAATTTGCGAATATGTGTTACTGTTCTTTCTTGTCAATGTGTGCACGCAATATCTGAATATATTTAACACATGACAGCCAGATCACTTTCACATAAAGAACCACCCAAACTGAAAAGCCATCATCAAAGCCAAAACATCTACCAGGCCTCGAATGACATGTGGTGGTGGATTGTGTGTGTGTGTGTGTGTGTGTATGTGTATGTGTATGTGTATGTGTATGTGTATGTGTATGTGTATGTGTACAGTATGTGTGTGTGTGTGTGTGTGTGTGTGTGTGTGTGTGTGTGTGTGTGTGTGTGTGTGTGTGTGTGTGTGTGTGTGTGTGTGTGTGTGTCTATACGTCAAATTAAACATTCATTTAGCACATTTTGATATGGCATGCCGTAAATGAAGCATGGTGCATCTCGTAGACCAAACTAATTTGTTTACGTGTGTCAGCGTGAATGGGGGTTTGCTCTGCATCAAGGCTCTCATTAAACTTGGAGAGACTTTCCACCACGAGCAAATCGATGGAGCATTAGGATCCATCATTCGTCGAGCTGTGACTGAGAGCAGCCTATAGGCCAGAGGTCTAAACAATGACTCACAAGAAGCACAGCGGCTTTCAGAGCTCTATGACGGACTGATGTATAAGAACTCTGTTTTCTTAATCAGGGCTCAAAACATTTGTTTGCAACACCTGCATTGTATTTTCATTTTTATTTTAGGTTAACTGTAGGACTATATCTTGTAACGTAGTGTGTGTAGGCTGTATTTGATCTGTCTGTGTAATTGCTTTCAGTGTGTGTACATGGAATTTAGCTTATATCTGGCATAAAACATATTTTCTCTTTACGTTAATGTATTTTCTTGCATGGTCCTTTTTTAACTCTACTGTTTAATCTGTCTTAATAATATGTTTATTTTGTAAGCGCTTTTACAGATGCTCAAAGTTGCTTTACAGAGGTAGTAAAATAATTAATTAATTAAATATAGTAAAAAATCACATTAAAATTGAGCAATAAAAAAACAATCACAGAAGAAACTGGAAAGTCTTAACATGTACGTAAACACCCATTTTAAAAAGAAAATATGAAATGTATCTTATTAAAGCCTCTTTTAACATCACCTTGTGTTCTCTTCTTTATGCCTTTATGTTTTATGTATAGCACTTTGAATTGCCTTGTTTAAATTTGTTAAACAGAGAAGCTTGCCTTGCAAAGATTTGGTTCAATAATGTGTTTTTTTAATTTTATGGATGTATTTTCTTTCTAAATATATGCTTCTGTAAATGTTACTCGTTGCTCTGCGTGTTTTAATGTACACCACACTGGGTCTACACATTACACTGGGTAATAAAAACATGTTTTACTGTATATATAAAATTGCCTTGCCAACTGTTTGCGGGGATAAACATAGAGATCATTAATTTATTCCGATGTGGTTATACATTAACTGATTCATTCACCATTTTCATTGTTCCTTTATTACTGGGTCAAATGCAAGAAAATTGCTGAGCTCAACTAGTTTTACATTATAAAAATAAATTGGATTTGGATGTACCATTCAAAATTCATTGATGAGTTGCTGTTGTTTAATAAATGATTCACAATAATTAGGCAATAAACAATTGTGTTGCACAGTCATGGAAATAAATTGGATCCTTTCTGAAGTAAAATGCGGAAAATATACTACTCTGCAAGTGAAAGTGCTGCATGTAGGCAGGGAAAGTGCAAGTACCTGGAATGGGAGTACTTAAGTAAATGTCCTATGTCCTTGTGTCAAGGTTTTACTCCACACAAATCGGGACATAAAGCGTGTACAGCAGAATCCTCCAGTAATCATGGATGTTTAAATGTGCAATTAAAAAAAGATATCCTCCTGAGTTTAAAGCAGTCCAAGGATGTGTGTCAGCTGACCCGGAAAAGGGGGTAGAGAGAAGATGTTTCCCATGTGACATTTGAAGGATACTGGTTAACCACACACTGTTATTTACACTGGAGGGGGCTGCCTGGACGATGGTGGGATTGTCTGTTTTGGGTGACATTTTCAGCAGGGTCATAGAGGCGACGTGTGTTCAAACACACACAGCCAGACAGAATGTGTTTGACTGCGTGTACATGTGTGTGATTCATTTGTGTGTGTGTGTGTGTGTGTTGAGGGGCGTTCGGGCCCAAGCAGGTGGGAAGCCCAGAGGCTCGAGGCTCATCCCGGCAGTGATTGGGTTTTGGAATAGGCCGTGCTCTTCAGTCAGCGCCAATTAGCCTGCTGCCACCTTGTGACATTCAGAAGAGAGCGACGGATATCCGATCATTCTGCGTTTGCACGAGATACGCTGACACAAAAACACACACACACAGCCGTGGCTTATATGCGATAAAACCTCACTCTGTGTGCAAGCGGGCTGACCTTTTTTTATTAAAAACACTTCAATGAGCTCCCACACTGGCTGGCTGACGTGTGCCTTCAATAAAATGAACATGGGCACTGTAGTTTATATTGAATCAATTTCACAAACACCATCCTGTTGCTTCTAGATAACATATAAAAGGTTAACAAATGAGATCTGAAAGTATTCCCGAACAAGAGCACAGTAAGGAATGTTTGCCTAAAACTTTGGTGTCCAGCTGAGCTTTTTATGAAACTGCAACAAAATATATGTGATCTGTTTAATACAATCTTTAACGTGAAAGGATCTTACAATGTGGCAGTCAAAAAAGTAAGATCGATAAATGGATAGATACTTAATTGATCCCAATTTGGAAAATGATTTCGTCACAGAGGCAGAAGTGTGTTCAGACGTTAAAATACAATACTTACAAAAGTGGAAAAGAGAATTAACAATCACAAATAAAATGAAAAATATGATATCAAATATAAACAAAGCAATATAAAATATTCTGGATGATTAAAATAAAAAGACAAAAATACTAAAGGGTCCAAAAAAATATATTGCATGTTTTGGAATCTTCATGGGATTTCTTGGACATATAATAATACAATACAATTTATTTCTAAATAATGAATTGATGAACTGCTTTAAATGTCCTTGGTTATGCACAGACCATGAAACAAAAAGCAGCCAAAATATTGAAAATAATATTTTCTTGTTCTTTTCAGAAGTACATTTTAAAGCAAAACTATCTTAAAGGTGACCTATCATGCAAAATGAAAAACACAACCCCCTCTATTTTCCTCCATACCCAAATCTCTTAAAAAGGGGCTGCAACGGATCTGATACAGACTGATCCAGATTTGAACACTTCTATGACGTCACAGAAGTGGCGGTACGGCTATTGGGCCAACTCCACCAATCAGGAGGAGACAGCCACGAACATTGCCGTTAGAAAGCGCTGGAGACGCTGTAGTACATATGCCAGGCCTGTAGATGGTGCTGTTCTCACAGAATCAGCCCATGATGCAAAGACAGTGTTAAATTGAGTGAAATGAGGAATGGCTAAAATGCATGATCTGTTTGGTATTTTGAAAAATAAAAAGTATAAATATGCCTTATATAGGTATGGTCCTACAATATATTATTCAAATATAACATGATAGGTCCACTTTAATGAGTGTGAAGAACAACATCTAGCCTTCACCCAGGATCAATTCAGAGTGAGATATTTGTTGTAGTGTTTTATATCTCTTATTTCTAGAAACCAAAAGACTGAGAACATTTTATTTTTGTATTGGGGGGAACCAGCCGTTAAATCTTGTTGTCTTCAAATCTATCAAACTATATAATCTATCTATATGTGTGTGTAATTGTAGTGAACATAAATATATAATATCTGATATCTGATATATTAATCTATTTTCCAGCAATGTGCACTGTTCCCTGATGAAGTGAGTCAGTAAAATAACACTATCTAGGATACGCTTCACATGACAAATAAAAGCCTGTTTTACGTTGTCTCTTTCTATTTCCTCGGTTCTACAGGATATTATTTTGTATTTCACTATTCCCAACTGGGTGCCACACAAAACACCCGAGTAGCACTATTTTGGAATGTGGAGACTTTCTTAAGTAGGGCATTTGAAAACCAGACAACAATGGGATATTGCTCTCTGTCTGCAGTCCTTACAATGCTGAGATGAATAATGGTATTATCTGAACACATTGAACTATAGTGATTGTTCAATTTAGAGACAATCACACAGTCTGTCACTTCTCCACTGCTCGCCCCTCCGTCTAATTCTGCCCTAAACACATGCATGCATGTAGCGGAATAAGCCTTCAGCCGGGCTGCGCCGTAAAAGAAATAACTGGGCTCTTTTTTTTTTCTGTTGGAGAACTCAATGCTTTAACACACACACACACACACACACACACACACACACACACACACACACACACACACACACACACACACACACACACACACACACACACACACACACACACACACACACACACACACACACACACACACACACACACACACACACACACACACACACACACACACACACACACACACACACACACACACACACACACACACACACACACACACACACACACACACACACACACACACACACACACACACAGAGTTACACAAAGGCAGGGCTAGTATCCCCTTGAGTTTTCCCTACTGCTGCTTCTATGAAACATTTACACAGAAGTGATCTCATCGGCTATTTTGAGCCCATCTCTGACCTAGGAATGTTTTAAAGAGCTAGTATCTGTCTATGCGTTATGTGATGTTGGTCTTTGTTTGACAAGATTAAAATGACGTAGCGTGTGTGTGTATGTCTGTAAAAGCCTATGCTCCTGTGGTCCTCTCTGTCGTTCTGCTTCATGATCTCTCTGCTGTATTTAATACATAACCTTGCCTCTATATTCGCATCTCATCTCACAGGCATGACTGTTTTGAATCTCATCTACTTTTGAAACTAATTGAGAATTGAAAGCAGACAATTGTGTGGCTGCACATGTCCTAGCAGCCACACAATAGTGTATCTATTACATGAAGGCATTTTCTCATCCATCTGCAGGATCCTCAATGTGTTGGCAAGACAGTTGTTTTATTTTGCACACAGCACAAACAGAATCATAAGTTACAGGAACACACTTAACATCGATTGCTTTTGAGAGAACTCCATCAGTAAATTGAGTCGATTTCAGGTTTCTCTGTGCAGTCTCTGATGCAAACACTCACCACAAACACTGCCTTCCAATTTCATAGCGAGAGCCAGGCTGTTCTTGAGGTGAATATTGTTGATGTTGGAGGCACGAGTGTGTCTGCGTGTACTTAGTTTCACACCGGTAATGGGATGTGTTGCTCTATGCTTATTTTCTAAAACAACGACCCGCGAGGAACATGTCCTCGGATATTGCACAAGTGATAATGATGAATTGAAAAGCAACCGAGCTGCGACACGGACTAGAATACGGAATATTTTATGGTTGTGTTCAGCATATTTTCAGAGCAAAGAATGTCAATTTGTGAGTTGAAAATAAATCTAGCCTTGACGGAGGACCAATTTAGAGTCACATGTTGGTTGTCGTGGTTTATCTTTATTTTTAACACCTAGATTAAATGGATTGTGAGGCAATTTTCAAAGAATGAGCATTTCTGTTTACCCAAAGGCAAACTGGGGTATACAAACTGTGGGGCGGGAACGTTCAAACTACACAACACTGACTTATCAGCTCTTTAAAAAGTCAATATGGCGAACCACAGGGAAACAGCATTCCTATAAGCAACCACTATTGTCTCTGTTTTCATATCCAGCCCCTGCTGAGGGAAATATCTATATATTGTGCTGCTAAATGCTCGGGTTTCTACACTAGCTAGCTGCTATAGTAGTGGTTAACAGCTGATTTATCAACAGGTTGATGAAAGTGATGAAAGTGAATCAGGAACTAAAACAATGAGCTGAAAGACAATATACTGTAGCACTCTGTAGAGCTTATGAGAACTGAGCATTTGGATAATGATTATTTTGTAAGATAGCTATTACAGGCGACCCCTTTAACATTACAGAGTTCATCTATTGTTTTTTTAAATACAAAAACACCTGTATTTACAAATTGAAAATATGATACAAAGCAAAATAGTCCTAAAGGATCTCCCCTGATTACTGTTAAATTATCATATGTACTTTGTGAGTACTGTTCTGTTCCTTCGGAAAAGCATATTATATTAAAGTATGTTTTTTGTGTTAAATCTTAATCTGAGAAGTAATTAGTAGAGAGTTACCTCAGAAACGGGTTTACTGCCAGGTGGGTTCACACATACGAGGAATTTGACTTGATGTCATGGTGCCTACATAAAATATATAACAAAGAATCTCCATATAAAACAAAAAATCTAATACAAAGTTATACTGTAGCATTGTGCTTAATTAAATGTAAATTACTTTTCACCGCTGTAAGAATTATGTTTTTAAAAGAGACCATAATTCAACACTGATATGGTGATTAAGGAAAGCATTTGCTATGTGATCAAAACCCACAACTAACAGAATCATTTCTTATTATTGTAACACAGATACTATCTTAATGTATGCAGCTATACTAAGACCGTCTAATTACCTAGCCACTGCAGAAGCTTTGAACAACTACTCTTCATTTAGTTCCCTGTTTAACAAAAACCCGACACTTAAGCCTCATCTTGATGAAGGTGACAGCGGATATATAAGAGGGAGTGTGTGGACTGCAGATAAAATAAATAGGCCGAGGCATTTTTCTCACAAACAGATGCTCGAAAACTGCACACACACGATGCAGGAGGAAGATCAAGAAGGCTGTATATTGACAAGGCAGCTGTCAAGGTCATAGGCAGAGGAATCTGAATAACTTTGATGCCATGTTTGCTCATTAATAGCAGCGATGCACAGGGATAGCTGTTATGACATGATGTTTACTACATATTTTACTGCGGGATAGCATTTAAGATGATATAGTCATCATTTTTTAACGATGTATCTGGTGAAACGCAGTCGAGATGATAGAGGGGGAATTCAGCTGAACGATCGTCAATTTAGAGAGTGAACGTTTGAACTCTATGCAGGTTTTTCAAAACTTGAACATCATCATAAAAAATGACCTGCTCAATGAGGTATGCAGCAGGTTTTTCATGCGGATGATCGAAAGGTAATCTAAGGAAACATGCGCTGTTTGTGTAAGACAGCAGTGCTGATTTAATCATTCACATTGTGTGTTACATAATAAGTGCAACGTGGCTGAAGATATGTGAGTCTTAGTGTGCAATTAGTCACATGACCTCACTAATGACGGATGGCGTGACATTTATCACTCCAGCAGCAGAGTGACACATGCACACATTAAGCCCTTAAGCATGTGTTTGTATCACAAGTTGATCAACTCACTGAGAAAACAAACAGTAGTCTCATATAATAATGAAAAGCAGTTATTGCGTGTTGTGGACACAAATAATGAGGGGATTACAGTGTCCCATCGCAAAGGGATTATGTGATAAAAGCCTGAATTGGAAAAATGTATTCGTGGGTATTTAGCAAATGTCTACATTATCTTTTTGCTGTGTATGCATTTTTATTTTTAACAATTAATTGTGCATTTCAAATCAAATCAAACTTACTTAAGCGGCACAAGCATAGTAGCAGCATGGCAGTAAAGGGACAATAAAGGTTTCAGATCAGTGGATACTAATGTTACCTTTTCATGAAAACATATCAATTGTATTCATTGTGCATGATGTGCAAGTTGATTTTGCTTCTTCTAAAAGGTGTAAAATAAGCCGTCACGTCTCCTTATATGATTAGTGTGAGATGACCCCGGGAGGAATAAAAGAAACAACACAACTGGCATAAACCAGCTCAAAGCAGAGTGTCATAATCAATATACATACATTTCAAGAGTTTAAAATCGATGCATAATGCACTCCGCACCCTCGAGACTTTCCACTGCATGATTTCAATGTCAAACACGTTTCATTATTTGACTGTAATCCATTTTTGTTTCCGAATTCTGCGTCCTAGCCATACACAGCAAAGAACAGGTTCCTCTCATGACCCCTTTGATGCAGCCCATCCCCTCTCGGAGGGAAAACAAACTTCAGCTGAAAGTCACGACCATGCCTTACCTTCACAGTAGGCATTATCGTCTCGCAGTGGGCGGAAGCCATCCTTACAAACACAGCAGTCACCCGCCTCCAGGTTCACGCAGTCGGAGTGCTCCACGCAGCCGTGGCCCTCCGAGCAGAAGTCATGACCTGCAGGAGGAACGCAGAGGGAAAGGTTGAGCTCCAGAGGAGAGATGAGGAGCGGAGTGATGGAGGCATAAAGGGCGAGTGGAAAGGTCATGTCAAAGTATAACAGTCGTTTGTCTGAGCATCCTTACCATGGCTTCCTTCTTAAGGCACATTAGGGCAAAGAGGCAGTCATTTGCTAGATTTCCCTCAGTTAAATCTGACTTTATAATCTGAAGGGAACATTTTTTAAAGTTCTGCAGACACTGGGAGGAATTTGAGCTAAACAAATAATACATTAACATGATTTTGCCAAATTCCTACAAATCACAGATGGTTTGTATTATTGCTGTTTTTTAGAATAAAATGCTGCAACCGGCAGTCATTGACTTTAGTTATTGCAAGAAAACTTCCATCTAAACTGAAATGGGGAAACTAGCAACTTAAAATAATCATGTTCATCCATAGAAAATTATTGTTAAACATTATAAAATTAAAAAACACTATCTCCGGGAGGAAATTTGATTTTTGAACACTTAGAAATTAAATACAGTAAAAATAAAAAAAAGATATATAAACAGAGGTTGAAGTAAAACTGCACATTGCACTACAATATATAACAACAATTGATATGTTAAATATGTATATTGCAATATATACAGTAGTTAAATAATATTAATAGAGATATTAATGCTGAAAACCAGATTACTGCTTGAAATGTAAGGTCTAAGGTTTAAGGGTGAAACCCAGTAATAATTCAAAAAAAGAAACATAGTGATGTCATGAAGGCCGATGTGTCCTCCATACCTCTGCAAACTTTGCAGCATCTGCCATTCAAGGTGATCTGCTCCGACTCGGCACAGTTGAGTTCGGGGCAGGGCTCGCTGGGAACCACGCGGTGCATGGTCCGGTCCTGATGGCAGAGAAAACATTCCCCTTGAGCTTAAGTCCACTCTGCCCCTTCATTTGCAAAGGGCCTGAATCTAATTATAAAGGAAATTCTTCTTCTATTGTGTTCCCTCTTTCCCCTGTGTGTTCATTACAAACCAATTACTTATTGGTCAATAGCCGGGTTTTTTCCCAGCAAAACTAATTCTGGAAGGAAATCAAATCTGTCTTCCTCTCTCCTTCTCAATGATTTACATAACGATTCATGATGCATCTTTATAATACAAACAGTGAATCAATCTTGCGGATTATCTCTGCGTGTGTGTTTAGTCGGAGAGTAAAACTTGATTAGGGGGTTCCTTTTCCCAGCATGCCTTTGGCAGGTCTCTCTAATGATCTCACCCGTGTCCCTCTGACTGATGCTAATTAAGAGTCATTAACATTAGACACAGTTGGACAAATACAAAAGGCAGTTTTATCTATTTGTAGTGCACAAATATTTTACTTGAGGATAATCTTAAACCAGTCAGTCATGAAGTGTCATGACCTCGGCTTGTACACAGATCATGCTCTCTGGAACAAAGCTACCCTAAAAGTCCCCCAAACAACTTTCCAAACAAGCCGCACCTTCTACTTCTTGCCACCCTCTACCCACCTCCAGACAGAAGATCAGAGGCGTGACAAGCAGCTGTCAGGGGAAGCCTGCAGGAGTCTGCAGCGAGGGGCTGACTGACAGCACTCCCCGTCCCCATTTCTTTGATCTGCCACTCAGTTAACTGGGACTACAGATGGGCCAGGTGTGGGCAAGCAAGCCAGACAGCTGTCAGAAACTACAGATTCTAATGGGGCTTTGCAGAATTCATGGAAGGGGCTGGTTAATACAATAGAGTTGGATGATTAGAAACTTCAAATCACTGTTCTGTGATTGATTGGGCCTGTCTGGCGTAATGTCATCAAGTGAATTACTCCCAAAAGTGAGCGACCCACCCATCTGGTACGTGAGACAAAAGCCCAACATAACTCTGAATAATTGGGAATGAATAGCATTTGGGACCACTGTGGTATCTGATGAGTGACAGTTGCATTACTCTTGCCTACAAATGTAAACCTAATTAGAAGGATTTTGCCGATTTCTTGACATCACAAAGAAAACGCTGAGAAGCCAGATCTATGAAATGCAGCTGAAGTGGACAATCCTGCATGCTGGCTCGCTGAGGTTTGATTTATCCTCACTGGGTGGGCCAAGCTAGCTGTGGGATGAGTATTTAGTGAGCTGTCATGCACGGATACATGGAAATTATTAGAGTCAGTTATTGTTGATTCTCTTCCTGCATCGGATTGATACTAATCGTGTGTGTGTGTGTGTGTGTGTGTGTGTGTGTGTGTGTGTGTGTGTGTGTGTGTGTGTGTGTGTGTGTGTGTGTGTGTGTCTGTGTGTGTGTGTGTTGCCATGACTTACCCTGCATTCAAACAGCAGGCACCTGCCAGAGGAGTCGCGCACAGCCTTCTGATCCCCTTCCACCATCTCTCTTCCACCAAACAGGCAGACAGCTGGGTGGTAGACACATAAACATCATCAGCATACACACACTAAATAAACACACACACACACGTCATAAATAAGCCCACTTATAAAGCACATCGCTCCGTTGAAAATACATGTAATGAATATCATATTCAAGATGATAAGCTGTTGTTTTGTTGCAATGCATGATGTAACCAATCCAACGGTGTGTGTGACTAAACGCAATTGAAGTGCATATTGCTGTGATGTGTTGCTCATTTTATGACATTGGTTGTAGAAGAAATGCTCAGTTTATTTTTCATGATTCATTGTTTTGTTTTAATTTTGCGCACTGTGATTACAACACATTAGGAAAAGGAAAATAAAAAATAACCCCTATTTTTCCAAAATATATCACCTGTATTATTACCTAATTAAAATAGCTATCGTACATTTTCATTTATTATTTTTAAAGCAACTCCCTAATAACCTCATCATATAAATGAGGTTTTATCCCACTGCCCCCCAAATATATTCACTTTAAGGTCAAATCCAGATTTGTTTGTAGACATGGACTCTGGCGGAAATGGGTTATGTAACAGTACTGTTTTATGGATAATACAATCTGTTTTTAAGTCATGAGGTAAATTGTGATAAACAAAAGCAAGCATATCAAACCCAATTGAGCAACTAAGGAAATGATGAAATAATTAACATGTGGAGAGAGAAAGCGCTTCCCACTGCAACGCAGAGGAGAATCCATGTCGTACAATTTTAGGGCGGGGGCTGGTGCGAAAAATATTCAAATGGGCAAGAAGGCCATGTTTGATGAGCAGTCTGGGTCAAACCGCTTCAGACTCCTATGAGGAAGAGGAATGATTGACACCGCCGGTCGGGGCCCTATCACAAAGCGGTTTATCATGAAAGCGAAGGACTTCTGAAACAGCCATTTGACGTTCTACTTGACAGACCATCAGAAAAAAATTAATCAGACTCAGAACTCCTCCCTGCAAGGCCTTGTGCTGCCAGATACTGTAAGGCTTTCATTTGGAGAGCGAATCATGTCTTTGTAGTGGGGAAACTTGCGGCACTCTTCTCTCTCCAAAGCCTTAGCATGCGTAATTAGCTGTGTGTTTGTCTACCTCGTTGAGATAAGTAAGCACAGGGGCGTTGAGTTTAAGGGGATTACCAGCTACGTGTTTATATTTGTGTAACACAGCAGCATGCTTCAAAACCCCTGCGTTGCAACCACGACCCATGGGTCATTGGAGAAGATGCCGAGGTGTGCTGATTAGGATCCAGGACTAATGGTTTCGTGCTGATAAAGACTCTAGTCTACTATTTACTTTGCCAAGGAAGCAGGAGAGCAGCAGCGTGTGGGAGTGTGTGGTGAGGCAGTTCTCAAGTGAAGTCAGCATGCACAAGATGTGGAGTGAGATCTTCAAAGAAATATTATAAATGTGTAAAGCCTCATTCATATGGCCTGTGACCTTATACAAGTCACAGGTGGGAAAACTCTTATTAATACGGAATTCATATAAATTATTCCCTTTTCTATACATTAACAGCTTTTTTCCACCTTTCTTTAAGTTTCATTCGGGTTAATACCAGAAGAATGACGGGGTGAGAAAAGCTAATATCCTGTCAAATCCATTTTTATTGAAAAGGGAATTGAAAGAATATGAGATGATGAGTGCCGCGGTGAGGAGGCTAATAAGAGTTCATTGCTGAGCTCAAAGTCTTGTGGGAAAAAAAACAGACCCTCTATGTAGATTTGTGATGAAACAGAATTATTTATCTGGCGAGAACATTTCAGCGCTCAAATAAAAAAAAAATGGACATTTAAAAAGACACTATTGCCAGTTAGAGTGTGCATCATTTCAGGCATTTAACATTTCTTTAGTTTTCTCCCAGCTTTAACATGCCTGCCATAAATAGGAACTACTTTACATGACATGCAGCGATCCAAGATATACTGGCTCATGTCAGTGTGACTGGTGGCCATCTGTGTTTTGAAGCTAGTGAATAATTGATTAGTCCATGTATATGCAAAAGGATGGACTCATCTCAAGAGGCATGTTAGGAGGTAGCTTAGCAACACAGCGGAGCCCTGGTCAATTGTCAGGCAGCCCTTGTGGAGGCGTGATGCGTGCTCTAAATGTGGCACTGGTGAAGGTTGCTGGGCTGTTATGTGTGTGAGTGTGTTTGTTCTCAATTGCGTCCATGATTGTTTGAGTGTAGGAGGGTGACGGGGTTAAGGGTACTCCACTCACGCTGGCACTCCTTGCAGCAGGCACCCTTCACGTAGGCAGGCGCAGTGCCCGCCGGGCACTGAGGGGGAGGGCAGGAGACGGCCTCGCATTGCACTGTGCCATTCTGGTAAAGAGAGAGAAACACAACACGTTGTTTGAAGAGGATACTGGATTGCTCATGCTCATTGGGATGGATATTACATCACTATCAAGGAAAGATCCTTATTATGTTTCTTCCTCTTTTTTAAAGATTTACAATGTTTTGACACGGATCCATTGAACTGAACACAGTAGAATGTATGTAATGTGTGTATTTAATGTATTTCAATATAATGCACGACATATCCTATCCAAAGATGTTTGTGACCAAATAAAATATCTTCTTCTGTAAAATGTAAGGGATTATATATGTGAGCTCAATCTGCTGTATAATACATTTCCAGTGGAATTTGATATGTTTGCTTTCAATAAAAAAAATACAAATTGTTTGATCACTTGCGTTACAATAGACGGAAAACTAAATGCTTTTCAAAGATGGGGAAACACAACATGTTTTAAGAGGATACTCGATTACGGAATTGTGATATTTGTGTTTTAATACCAACAGACATTTTACAATTAAATCGAAAGTTGTCTTTCTAGTTGGCCCACAATGTTAAGGAGACACCATTGATAAACAACTTCTATTAAAGCATTTAAATATCAGCATCATAAATGGAGGTGGGACTAAGCCACTTACTTAATTACTTAAGATGCTGGAAGGGATAATACTGGCAGAATTCAAAGGTGTGCTTACTCTTTGCAACCGAAGCCTTGAACCTAATCATAACCTAAAGTAGATTTCAATAGCAACCTGTAAATGTAATATATTTGAATGCTATCTTTTTTCTCCGGCTGTGCCTGTAATTAACACTGCTTCCACGGATGAAAGCTCTGTGACAGCAACATCTACGAAGCTGATCCACATAATTGATAACATCTTAATGCGTGACCTTTGAATTTCAAAGGTCGCAGCTAATTGCCACCCATAAGGTAAGGAACATATCCCATCTAATTCCTTAATCGCAGCTCTGGAATGGCAACACACCGTTCCTGGCGGACGAAGCGATTTCATTGGATGAGTGGGCAGAACAAATCCCTGATGATAATTATCATCTGTCAAGAGCAATTAGGTGCGCTGCACTGAGAGATATGTGATTTCCTTTTTTTTTTTGCATGTTGGGTAGTGGTGCGCGAAGGCATCTCATTGGATGGTTGGAGTAGTTCAGAAGCAGCGAATGAGTTACATTTTCCAAAAGCTGAGTAGACTGACAGGGGGTGAAATCTGTTTGTTGATGTGGTACAAGCCCCACATCTCCAATCGCTTCTAATTCTCTTTTTGGCAATTATTCACACTTTATGTTGCGCCAAGGAGACCCTTGAGAGAATTGAGCATCACTAAGCACTGTTGTTGATGCATCTAATCCCGAGCACTGTGGAGCTTTTCAATACAGTATCTTTTCCCGGGTAACTGGGGCAACACGCCTCTAATGCTAGAAAATAATGAGAATACAAGCTGTCGACAATAGGGCCCCTGCACTCTGCACCTCCACCCTAGCAAAACACACCCACACACACCCCCACCAGAACACATTGATGAGCAAAACAAAAGCCAAGATCAAGAATGGGAACAACAAACGTGTCAATGCAGACACACAGGCACACACCCAAAAGTGCTGCGTGCAGACAAACACGAAACAGCACGGAATGTTGCAGACATGATGAAAAATGTATGTTCTTGCTTTCTCTAAGGCACGGTCGCACAGACATGCACACACACAGAGAAACACACACAGCTATTTATTATATGTTATGCTCACATGCCAGAAAACATGTATGTATGCATGCAACAGCTACACAGAGAGTATGACAAGCACATCATTCCTGATTTATTAGCCACACACACACTTTTATGCACCCACACACACACATACAGACACACACACATCTGCGCACTACGCACACACACTTAATTAAAATTGCATGCCCTCCCCTTGCTTTTTATTACTCTAACACACACACACACACACACACACACACACACACACACACACACACACACACACACACACACACACACACACACACACACACACACACACACACACACACACACACACACACACACACACACACACACACACACACACACACACACACACACACACACACACACACACAGAGAGAAGCCCCACCGTGCATGTGCAGTTCCTGCAGCCATCTGTCCAGCCCTCGTCCTCCCTGTAGACGACCCCCTTGACGCTGCAGGTTCTCTCACAATAGCAGCCATCGAGCCCATTCATCTTCTCCTCCGCCCTGGACAGCTGCTCACGCCATCCGCCCCCAAAAAACAAAAGGCAAGAAGGAGTGAAGATGAGAGGCAGCCTCATTGTGTGTCTATATGCTCTTGTAGAAAGCAGGGCTTCAAAAGCAGACCAATGGCCTCACTAAGGAAAGTCATTAAACACCATTAACCCCATTTATACACACAGTGTCTGCATTACAACAGAGAAGACTTCAACTTTATTTAATGTCTAATGATAAGGTGTCACTGACCGCCTGTTGCAATCAATATGAATGAAAGCAGCACATTGAGTGTATATTATAGCACAGTTTCAAATTGAGTTTATTAAAAAGGGCAATTCAATTAAAGACAATGCTACAACTGCAGAATACATGTCAAATGAAGTCAAGTTAAATCCCATTACATTACCTTGCTGGATGTTTTAGCAAGGATATCCTGCAGCTCCATGATTTTCTGCACAAGTCCGTGGAAATCGTTGCAGGTCGGGCATGCTGAGATAAAAGAGACAATGCAGCATACTGAAATGTAGTACGATATAATTATCGGCAATCATGGTAATTTATGATAATTTCAAATTAAGAATGTTTTGGTTAAAGATAAAAAGTGCACATATTTCTTTCAAGAAATGTTGAATGTTTTACAAATAAATAATTACTTTTCAACTGTAAAATAACAAATCCTGGAACATTGGTTAATAATATTGCTATCTACAGTACCAAAGTT
Organism: Notothenia rossii; assembly: GCF_949606895.1. Taxonomy (NCBI): domain Eukaryota; kingdom Metazoa; phylum Chordata; class Actinopteri; order Perciformes; family Nototheniidae; genus Notothenia; species Notothenia rossii. The sequence continues at coordinate 11,810,376 of NC_136903.1, read as the reverse complement.
ATGTAATGCTCCCATTTGCTTTGAATCATTTACTGACTCACTAACATCAGCAGCAGCACACTGCATTTTATCTCTTCACTTTCTGTCATTGGAAACATTTTCTGAGCCGTTCCGATCTACAAGAGGACATTATTTACTGTCAACCGCAGTAATCCATGTCCGATGGCAGCTTTTGGATGCGTGGGGACAAACTTATGTTGGAAAATCATGTCAAACCATTACATGTTTGAGTGTCTACGCGTAACATGCAACAAACTGGAAAGTAAGCATGACCTACAAGAGCCACCGTGGTGAGACGGACCAAAAAATGAGTGCCATCTGCAAATACCAAAAATCACAACATCCAATTTAAAAAGGCTTTCACTGCACTAGGATGTCTCTTGTAATTGCCTTAGCTATTACTATACCGACAGAAAAAAGGCTGCATAAAGTTGCATTTTGTAGTATCATTGTTCAGAAGAGAGTTTGGCAATTCCTCCCTCTTACCGTTTGATTGGCTATCTGCAAAACATTTTGTAAAATGTTTTATCGAGGGAAAAATTGTTTCTCAATTGCAAAGCTGTTTAAAGTTGTGTTATTCCCGTGAGTAGTCTTTCAGGCATTTAAATAAGAAAAACAAATCAGTGCGATAAAGAGCCTTGCAAAATCAGAGCCAGAAGTAATTTAAATGTCATTAAATTAAATACTTAAAATGTGTAAGGCTTCACTCACTTCTGTTCAGATCGGGACACTGTGCGATGTAACCCTGTGGCATCACCAGGATCTCCACGTCCTGCATTACTCCCTGCAAACAGAGACAAAGATAAACATTTAAATCAAGAAGAACGTTACCTTACAGAAGGCAGACAGGCCATAAAAATGAGGTTGAAGCATGGTGATGTGTAGTAAGTGGATAAGGACTGTGGGGGCAACGGAGTCTGAGCGTGCTTGTGGTTCATTTTCCACATGAGATAACATGGAACCGAAGTGTTGGCAGAACATGCAAACACAGATCCAACAACTCTTTTTATGAGAGCCTTGGTAACTGCAGCAATCATAAAAATGAACACAGTGAGAAAGGAGTGCATCCGGGAGACAGTGCACATTTATTTTTCAATCTGGGGAGTTGGAGACGGAGAAGTCAGTTTGTAGATAATATGCTGTGGCTCGGGTGAATCAAATCAGAACCGGACAATAACAGAGAGTTAAGAGAGCCAATGATGTGAGAGTTTTATTAAGGAGATGGACTTTTCTTTTTTTACTCAAATGTTCTCTGATAAGCATAAACAAGACATACAGAATCAATTTCATTCATAACACCCAATTGATAGCCTTTCGTCCTGTGGCCAAAGACACACACACACACACACACACACACACACACACACACACACACACACACACACACACACACACACACACACACACACACACACACACACACACACACACACACACACACACACACACACACACACACACACACACACACACACACACACACACACACACAGAAACTGTGTCGCCATGGAAACCTGGGCCATTTCATTCCTTGAGTGCATTTATTTCCCTTACAGAAGTGGTGTGGTGCAACTTAGGAGAAATTGTTTTTTAAATTGTCTTGCCACTTCAATTTACAGGCCATACATTTAAAATCCTGCGGAAATGATTTGCTGATTTTCCACGGCAACGTGTTGAAATGGAAGCAGATTGGGGTTGTGTCTGTCAAACTTGTAATGAAACCATAAGACTATACATTTCATATGCAGCCATGGGACACATTTTCCATCATAGAGTTAACCTCATGTGATCTGTGATTTATACTGCGCTATTACTAACTAGGCTTTTTGGAGAGAATGTAGTTTATGTCACATGAAGTGAGTGAGGGTTCATCATGAGTCAAATAGTTACATAAGGAATTTGAATCAAATGATTTAGATTAAATTAGATCCCTTAAAAGTAAAAATAATTATGAATACATTGTCAAAAATGTTGTAATATGTAGTACAGGGGAACATGTTTTTTTTTGTTTTTTTTACAAGTCTTTTTATTTCATTATAGTGTACAATAATCGATGCCATTTCATATATTGTAATATCACAGTACACTCACTACACTCCCCCCTCCCTCCCTCCACCCGCACATGCCCACACTGACGAAACCAAAAACATTTATAGAAAAAAAAAAAAAAAAAAAAAAATGTTTATCAATATAACTTAAACAACAGAGCCATGAAAATAAACAGAAAACGGAAAAAAAAACAAAAAAAACAGGGGAACATGTTTAATTATTATGAATTATTTTGTATTTCTAACAAAAATATTCTTTAGACCACACAAAAACAGATATTTGAACACAGGGATAAAATGAAAATCTAGTTTTTATTTCCCCTGTGTCTCTAAGCAGAGACTTTGTTGTAATGCAGCACTATCAAAACAACCGGTTTGCACCTTCTGGCACTTGCAAAAAAGAGAGAACTTTAAAAACTCAGCAAAGTGCTTTCTCTGTGTTTACTGCCGTATACATTACACCCTGTAGGATGTGGGACGTCAATGTATGTTTTTCCATCTGTACCGGAAATTGGACTGTGATAAACAACAAGTGGCAGACTGAGAGCATACATTTCCTACGAAACGCAAATACTCAGGAGAAGATATATCTGAGTGGACTAAAAAAACAAAACCAGAAAAACATCTAGGAAATAAAATCCCATTTGCGTGTTGTTTCTTGTTAAACTAAATTCAGTTTTCAGCGTTTCTAGTTGGAACAATTTGCTTCATCAACAAATAATTCACAAGAAATGACTTGTTTCAGCAGGTAAGTAAGAGAACAAATATTTTTGCTCTCTTACAACGTGTTTGGACTGTGAAGAAAATACGCTCATTCTGATAAGAGTCTTTACTCTTTCTGTTTGCGATGAGGTTTACTCGTCTTCAGATGACACCCACGTTAAGACATTGACTGTTTGTCTGTGTGAGTGTGTGTACTAATGAAGGCGTGTGTTTTAAAAGGAGACGTGCCTTCCTAGCAAATAATCAAGGCTTCAGAGAGTGGCGATGAGAGATGCTGCTACGTGACAAGATTAGTGAGTGACCTCCAAGGCTTCTCTCATCTACCAATTAACACGGCAGAAATTCAACCACCAGGACACAATGTGTACACACACACACACACACACACACACACACACACACACACACACACACACACACACACACACACACACACACACACACACACACACACACACACACACACACACACACACACACACACACACACACACACACACACACACACACACACACACACACACACACACACACACACACACAGATTAAAATAGTTATAGCTGCTGATAAGCTGACATTTCGCCCCAACATTTCTCCACTGGTGGGAAACTTTTGAGTGCATTCCAGTCTGGAAGAGGCAATATATGTCTCCTTACTGATGCTTTACTAAGCTTAATGAGCATTGTCCAGAGTCTATTTAATGATTTCTGCTTGGAGTGTTGTGGAGGATGCTGGGTTAATTTCACTCGGCTTAAAACAAATAATGACTGTATAGTCAATTCTAAGGGTACGCAGAACAAACCTCGATTTAAACTGGTAAGCCTTGAGAAATACAGGCAGCTGCTACAATAAATAAAAGCAAAAAAGCCAAACAAACAGGGCGGAGAGATGGATGTGGGGGAGCTGCATAACTCATTCTTGCCATCCTTCAACATGGATCTGCGCAGGGATCAACATTCATACTGTGGGCGAAACCCCTGAAGCAATTGGAAACAGGACTCAGAGAGACACGAGGAGAGCTGGAGCTTTGATGGCAAACACTGATTGTTTATTTGGAGTTACGGCCGGAGAATTGACAAGACAGGTGGTGTGTCACGAGTTGACACAGCGGTTGCCAAACCAATTCTGAAGAACTCTTCTGCAGCTCGAGGTTTTAACTAGTTCGGAGTGGAATAATCAACATTCTTTATCAGTGAGACTAAACAATTATGGACCCTGAATCTAACTAGAGCTCTCGTCCATAGAAAAGAAAGTGCACCAGGGAACCTACGTCCCTGAAGAGTAAACTACCTCATGGCGGCTTGTGCTCTGTCATAGACTGGCAACAACAATGCGCCCAAGCTGCCCCTCCTTAAGAGAGATAGCAGCAATACCCAAGGCCGTAACTATGCCATGGGAAAGGAGACATTGAGAGGAGAAAACAATGAACTGGTTCGAAGGTTGAATACCTAAGCAAATTATTCCCTAACACCACATACACAGAGAGAGAAGTTTGCAAAGGTGCTCACCTTGAAGAAGCCATGAGCAGCGTTTCTCTGTCCGAGCCAGAAAGAAGCATCCTCAGGTATATCCATGTAGGGGGCTTCCACTACCCGCTCATAAATCCTGCAAAACAAATACAAATGGGTCCATTTTCCGTTCAACTTTTTCAATTTTGAGTTATAACCTTTGTTCCTCCGTTTAGAATAACATAATCCCCCCCCCAGTGCTTCAGGTCCTGCCCTGCTAAATCCTTCCTTTAACTCCTTCCCTGAGGAGGGTATAGATAGCCACATGCTTTCCACGGTGTGGCCTTCTGCTCCTTTTATTGTGCCAGCAAGGATCTTCACACACAAACAGTAACAACACTTCCATTCAGCAGATGCACGGATGATGCAGGTCGACTCAGGGTGCATTCGACCTGAGTTGAACCTATCTGAAACACTGGAAGAGGTTGCTCTTTATACATCATGTGCAGCAGAGTCCAGGGGCGTGCAGTTACTAAACCACAGAATTACTACCTCAACACTTCTCTGTCTCTCCCGCTCTCCTTTACAAGAAGTTAGTTAAATGATGTTTACATTTCAATGTCATAAAACAAATTGTAATACTTAAAATAAAGGCCAGTTAAGAACTATTTGTTATGTGAGATATGGTTGGTGGCTTGCCATGACATTGGAACCTATGAAATTGATAATGACGGTGAAAAAAAACAAATGCACTTAATAAGGTTAGTGTTTGAGCTGATTATATGTGTTGGGGACATCCCTAATTTAAAATAATCTTTCGCAACTAGCGAATAATCATATCTGTGTTTTCTGGATGGCATTGCTGTGTATACATCAGTACCCTTCAAGACAACACATGTATCATGATCGACACATCCAATACACATATTCATACCGAGCCTCTTACCTGTTGCAGTCGATGTGGAGTATGACATGAGAGGCACTGACGGCCAGAGAGACCTTGTGCCACTGGTCGTCCGCCAGGCTGTAAGGGAACACCTCAGTGTGGGGCTGTTGGCCTTTGGTGCGGTAGTGAAGACGCACCTCACTGCGCTGGCCACTGCTCTCCAGCTCCAGGAACCTGCGGAAACAAAGCGGCAGCCACCTGCTTCTAGTAACAGCCATGCAATAACAGTTTCTCTGAGACAATCCCTGGTATTGTTCCGTATGTCTTGTTGCATTAAAGTCTCATTACTGAAACTGAATGTAGTTATTCCTGTTCACAAAAAAAACCCTGAATGCATTATCAGAGTGTCTAAGCTTGGGGTCTCCTTTCGGCTGAGAGATGCACGTCACTCATTTACAAGCAGTGCACTCACATCCCCTCCGATTTGCAACACCATTTAGAGTGTAATCACAACACTAGTCAGGCGTAATGGTACTATATTACTGTTAAGTGCAACATCAGCAACACACAACAATAAGCCCACATGTAGAGGTTCAACTATTTACATTGGCGTATTAGTATTCCAGCACAATCCTCTTCTCCACACCGCTGAGATTCACCCAGCATAGTGACACTAATGGAAAGAGCTGCAGATACACACTCATCACACCCTGCCCTTAAAGAAAGAGTTATTTAAAGTCATTTGCTGGGAACATTATTCAAAAGAAAAATAGACACTCATGCAAGTCTAGCAAAGGAATTGATTTATCTGCAAACTGAATCTAATAGATTTACACTCCCCCAACCATGCATGCACATTCATCCATAAATGCACTGGCGTACACTTCTGACTCTGAATTATTCCTTTGCTGTGTTTCTAAATGAAACCATGCCGTGCTGCTTTGTTGCGTATGAATGGCTGAGAGAGCTAATCAGCAGCGGGGAAAGTCATTAACATCCCTGCGCGCTCTCTGCTCAGGACTGACTTTAATGTACAAACTGTTCAATCAACGCATTATGTGGATTCAGATTGCCTTTCTGATCACCCAACGGCTCAGCTACCACAAACTAATGGAAAGCATTTGCATGCTGACTGCAGATAGTGTCGCATCAGTTTTTGATCAACAATTCCAGACTCAATGTTTGTATCTTTCATGGACTGTGAATAATACGTTGGCATACAGGGTGATTTGCTCTGTTTACTCGACTGGCGTGTAAAACCTCTAAATGTTCATCAAATATCAAATATTACGATTTCAATCAACATATTACAGACTGCTGACAAGAGAAAAACTGAATGGTACTACATTTAGACTTTAATTATGGTTTATCAGTGGGGGTTTCATTTTGGGCTCCCAACGCGTAAAATGCCTTTCAAATGAACTCACGTATACATATTTTTCTAAATGTATTTTAATGTTGTATACACCACTGATTTGGCACAGATTACCCTGTTAACATATTATGTTAACCATGTTATAATGTAAAATGATCCTACCTGTGTTCAGAGTGATGAATGGAGAAGATGACCCCAGAGTTCAGATGTTCCTGTTTGAGGGTCGCCAGCACAGTAAACTCATTCTTGCCCCTCAGCTTCTGGATCATTTTCTTTGAGACTTCGACTGGAGCCATCACTTCCCTGGCGGAGCCTAGAATGAAGACATAAATATCAGACATTATGTAAATGGATAAATTATGGATAACTGCGTTTACAATTTGCCCCTCATTAACCTATCCACACAAAGACACTCCCGCACCAATTGAAGCGACATACCAACTTGGGGTTTGACAAGGATCCATACACGGCATTTGGTCGCTACAGTATCATTTTCTTTACTATAACTTCCATTATTCACAGCATTTAGAGCCAGTTCCTAATGGGGATGACACTGACATTTGAAATGAGGGATGCAGGGAAACAGGAAATTACAGAACTAGAGACAATTTGGTTGGGATTGTACAGGCCCTAGGCTGTTAATATTTGATGTTTTCAAATAACTCATAAATGAAAGATCAAGATTAAACCCACTAAACACAATTACGCCAAACACTTTGTGCAATCAATCTTTATTATTTAGTTTTGCAAGTTTATTTGCAAGTTGGTTTGATCTCAAAGCTGTTTTGATAAAAGGTTAATGTAACCTCAAGACTTCTTGAAATAATAAAGAAGATGTTTCTCAAATCAAGGCATTAGGAAACTAGTGAGCCACTTTTTTACATTAAATAGTTTTCAACATCATGTCAGTTCATTCTTCTCAAAGAACTTGCTGAATCATTAGGTAACAATGCCACCAAATGTTGCACCAAACATATATTGGCTTGCATCAGCTACATGAACAATGGGTTCAATTGGTCTTTCTCTTTGGCTTGGTGTAGGAATAGAGATATGAAGTTATGGTCTTGGGGAGAAAAAGACTAATGGTGTTGGTGTTGAAAGAAGGGCATTTTCTGTGTAGTTAGCTTTTAAGCTCATGTTTGCACCAGTGTGCCCCATTCCTCTTTTCCAACTCTATACAGACGTCTATGCTACTTTAATGGAAGCATCAATAAATGATGACGGTTCTCAGAAGCAATCACATCAAAGAGTTCACTTCCAGCCACGGGATGCATGCAAGATGCCCTGGCATACTTAAGCGCTCCAGGAAGCTAGCATGGTGGCTTTCCCTCTGTGTATTAACATTACTTCCAGCTGGTGGGTGTGTAAACAATTAACACAATGCAATGTGAAACAGCAAGCAATGTCATGACGACAACTGGTACTCACAGTGTACTCATCAGATATGTAGAATACAATGACAGTATGTTAAAATAGGATCATGTTTAAATACTTTTTCAAGACTGGCGTGCTAGCATTAGCCTTTAGATAGAGGCTTTTAAGCCCATCAGGGATTTATTTTGATTAATTTATCTCTAAACAAAAAGACTCACCAGAGGAGATGCACAAGGCACAGTTTCATGCATTATGCATTGCTAGTGGAGTATCATTCCAGTGTCATTGGCTGAGGTGGGACAGATGGCCCAATGACGGCAACAGGAGTTCTGCCTAGCAATAATCTGCTGCCATCAACAGATTCCCCTTAATAGTCAAATCCCGATGACCACAGATGAGGATAATCTCAGACATGATTGGACAGTTCTGTTTTGTTTTGAGGGGTTTTGATCCAAATGACTGACTTGTAATCAAAGCTACACTTAACTTTTATTTAAAGGTTGTTTCATGTGTGCAAAAATCCAGGATGTAAACAGGATTTACAATATCCACGACTACATTCTGGGGTCAGTCTACTGCCATGCCATGTTTTAAACAGAGAGCACACTGATATCTCAATCATGAGAAAAATGAGCGCAGTGGGAGCAGGTGTCAGGGCGGGGTCCATACTGAGGGGAGGCTGAGGAGGCAGGGGGGATGGTGAGGACCGATGAACCTCTACCACTGTGTTGCTCCCAGCTTGGTGGCCAAGAGCCTTTGATCTATGAGTGGATGACTCTCATCACTAGTCTTAATATTTCGAAGGGAATGGGGTTGTTTCAAATGGGACTTTGGGGGATTGGAGGGCGGAGACACCTTCTCATTTAGATGGAGTGATGAGATTGCTCTGTGCAGAGTTGCCTGTACGAAAAGCACGATGATCTCAACACTCATGAGAGGCACTCGAGGGAGGATGAAGACAGCTAAAGCGGAAATATCGCCGCATTCCTAAAAACATACATAAAAGAGCAGAAGATGAGTTGTGCTGTGATGAGAGGGCCAGATTTCCCTTCTGCCAAATCAACGTGGCCCTGCTGTGGGCCTTTGGTCGATTATCTATTGGCAGGCGCCTGGATGGGGCAGCCACCTGCTTCTAACTACCACTCTAATGTGAAAACTGACACAAAATAGCTTGAAAATGATGATCCAGCACATAAAATTCCAATCAGCACATTTTTCAACACAATAACGCAGCTCTTGTCATCTAGTTGTTTAGAGGCTATGATGGTGAGAAAAACAGTTTTTTGAAGAAATACAGAGTTTTTAACAACTGACTAGATATGCTCAAAAGGCCTTGGGCTCAGTAGCATCTCTAGGAAGGGTAGCTTTCGGCTACGGCCTAATCTTATCTCCTGGGTACATTGTGATTAAATGGTTACACCATAGGCAACGATTTCCATCCCTCAGCTTCATTTATAATCTTAAACAGTCTAATATGGTCGTATTTTGTGTGACCCCTAGCACCCATATGGGCTGTAATCCCCTCACACTCCCATCACTTTATTCTCATAGACGTATATTGGCAGCGCTGCACCAATCACTAGCTCACACATTTAGCATTTCGAACAGGTGCCCTGCAGCACAGCTGGAGAGCCCAGATACTCCCAGCTTTGCTACAATCCTTTTCTCACACATTGCTTTCACTTCGACCTGTATTTACAGAAAGTTGTTGTACTCGAAAGAGCTAGAGTTCTCCTTTTTCCTGTGCAAAACAAATGCTGTGAAGGACAGGTGGAACTTTATTTTTATGTCCATTTCATGTTTGGTTTCTAATCTAATTAGTTCCCAGAGGAAAATATGAACAACAAACTGCATTATAGATATTAGATAAGATGATCATAGACACTTTGGTATGTGAATAATTAGGATTCTCATTCTTTGGTCTCTAGTGGATTGCCAGAACAAAATAACACCTCCCACGTCTTATCAACAACATTTTGCAAATAAGAGGGGCCTGAATAAACACAGTGATCCTATCAGCGGAGGAAGGAAACACAATGGGGAAAAAGTCTACTATATTCTTATTCAATAATGTTTTATATTTGGAAAATGACAGCATATTTCAAACAACACATTTTATCTGGCGGCCCGAGAGCAGAGAAGGATATGTGTGGGAGGTTTAGACAAGAGAATATCTCTCCAGAGGGATTAGAGTAATGATAAACTCTCTACCGGCAGCAAACTCCAAACCTTTCATTACTGTCAAGACAAACGCGCAAACACATGCGCACTCAACAACAGGTATACACAGCAACACGGTTAGACACGCAACGGCTGCAAACAAACACGGAGTCAAGGCACGACCACAAAGATTGATGCATTTACAAACACACACAAATGCCGACCCCCCCCCAAAGATGGCTGTTATAGCTCCCTGATATTCCACAGTCAATCTGCATTCGGCAGACCATCTCCCCCCCACTGTGTCTCCACTCTCTTGGAACAAAAACTAAACTGAGCCAAGGGCACCTCCAGTACTGCTTTGGCCAGCAATTTCTCCCCAATTCTCAGATCCCCTCCCCAGTGACCGCCTGTCTGACATTCACACATACACAGAGATAATGACAGCCTTCCAGCCACTGTATAAATGCCCTGGGGGGAAAGAAATGTCTCTCCCTCCGTGGTTACGCTGCTCCTGTGAGGAACGTAGGATCAGGCTCGCCTCAGAAAGCAGCAAGCAAAGCAGACTTTGACTACAGGGAGTTGGGGATCATGTCAGTCAACAGTTTGTCAAGGTTGAGTAACTTTTTGGTCAAGCATCAGAATTCACTGGAAAATCTATAGCATATATTGGAAGAAATGGTGTAATCTCGTGTGGACTAGATTGTCTAGCCTTTTAACTACCAGTCCAAGAAAAAAGCTATGGAAAAATTATTTGTTTGCTTTTTTTTATCAAATGTGACACAAATAACCACAAACAATTTTATTTTGTTGACTGACTACACAGTTTTGTTTTTATGAGCCTCTACAAACTGGTCGAGCTGGCCTTCTATGGTAAAAGTGCATTTTCAACAATCATCATATCCAGCACAGTATTTGTATGTATCAAATTAAAATAAAACACAAACTGAAATGTATTTATTTTTTAAATGGAAAATGAGCAATATATACAACCAGATATATTCATAAAAAATAATAAATTATAATTGTTAAAAACAAAAATGGAAAAAAGTAATGTTAAAGGTGGGGTAGGTAAGTTTGAGAAACCGGCTCGAGATACACTTGTTGTTATATTCCATGGAATGCTCTTAACATCCTGATAGCGATGAATATCTGAAGTGCTTTGACAAAAAATCCATAAAAAAATGTCACCTGTGGAAGCCGTAGTGCTGTAAAAAGCATAACCAATCATTTTAGCCGGCCCGGCTAAAATAACTGGATGGCCTACCTGCCTGTCAGCCTTCCATCTGTGCACAAAATTATCTCGTGCCCTCATTGGTCATGTGCGCATTCTTGTGTGTTGGAGGAGGGGCTCTGTAAGGGAGTGGCCGATTTTTTCCGGTTGTGTATTTTCAAATTCTAGCGCACTCGAGCTGGTTTCTCCAAAATTACCTACCCGACCTTTAAGTGTTTTTCATAATAAAAAAAAGACTTGCTCATCTTACTGTATATGCTGAATGGCCTAACAAGAAACCACTGGCCTAACAGCACATTTCTATATCCTGTGATGGCCTAACTTGCTCATCTGTGTGCAACTTTGGATGAAAGGTGCTATATAAATTATTATCACTCTTTCACTCTGAAACTCATAAGGCAGTAATAGATGTAGTAATATTAACATGAATCTAGCTATTTATTTACCACACTTTATTGGAAAACATCTCTGAAAAAGTCATATTTCTAGTTTACAATATGAAGGCCAATCCGACCGGTTGGTTGAGCATATTTAAAAAAAAAAAAAATGACACCCTTGTTAAAACTTTTTTTGTGCATCAAGTTATCTAATTATGTTCAGTCAGTGCTCTGACACTAAGATATGTCAAAAATGATATGGTTACCTTCCAAAAGTTGACCAAAAAGAGTGATTTCTTCAGCAGTGATTTTTAGCATGCCAACTTCCTCAGTGGAAGCTAGCTGAAGGGCTTTCTGTTCAAACCGCAGTGACATCTAGTGGTTGTTTTGTGCATAACATGTCAACCAAAGGGTAGAGCTGGCTGAATCAGATGGTTAAACTTTTCTTTTTTTTTCAACAAGATATCAAGAAACAAAATGTGCTTTACCATTTCTTTGTTAACTAGACGAAGATGTGATGTCTGTTAATATTCCACCACAAGATCGCCACTTTGTCACTCATTGAGTCCTAAAAATCGTATTCTCCTTCACAAGATCTGCCATGCGTTCCAATATTTCAACATTTGCTCAATTCATATCAACAATAATCTTCATAAAATACGACAGAAAATGAAGTTTCCATTTATTCTAGATAATACTGGAAACATAAGCCTGTGAACTCATTACAGCTTTCTATTAAGGTTAACAAGTTTATCCTGATACCGTACATAGTGTTAACATCCCTCTTTTTGAACCAAACACAAAAAGAAGGAAGTATTTGTAATGTAAGAGATAAGGGGACACAATCCATAATCCTGTGCAAAAATACTTACGTTCAGATTAAACTAATGTGAGACACAAAGCTGGTACTTTAAAAAAATGACAGTCTTTTCAGAACCAAATTCTCCCTTTGTTACGCTATTCCACTGAGGCAAGTCAAAGAGACGCTGTCAATGGAGGCTCATAGGGGGAATTTCACACTAAAAAGTGTGTAACTCTGGAAAAGCCAATTGATTTGTCTGACGCAGACTGCAGAAATACTGACTTCATAATATTAACTTTAGAGTGAATTCTTACACAGAGCAAGGACTGTTGTTTTCATCATTCCCATCTATTACATTGAAATCCTAACAATTTCTTTGCAGCCTCTCCGGACACGAGGAACAATTACAGCAACCAGCCATCCTTTGATGTACTAAAGGAATGTCGGTATTGTCTTTACGATAAAGAAAAAAAATGTGAACGGTCACTGTGAAAAATAATTTGACTTCACATTTTTATAGATTTTTTTTGGAGTCCTGTTTTAAGAAATGCACTCATTAACTCAGCTTAATGAGAGTAACAATGGCTTGAAGCACCTTTAAGTTGAATTTCAAGAACATCCTTGCTTAGCCAGCTATATTTGGATCTTGACTCATATTAGGGATTAGAAGTCAGAATATCTTGGCTTGAGCTTCAATGATTGTGACCACTATTTTATAATCGCTCTCTTTCAGGGCACCATCATTCATAGAGGTTATAATTTTAAATCCTAAATTGCTATGCCATCTTAAAAAAAAGAAGTTAGTTGTGCACATTTTATCGAGTTTTTTTGCTTGATAAAAGCACATTTTTCTACATTATGTTCTGCTTTATTACATTTGTGGACTTGAATGGTGCATTTAAAGTACATTGCACAACAGTAACTGCATTGAGACAAATGGTAAAATACATTAAACATGGGCGCCAGGAGCACTGTGTGATTCATTTGGTAGCAGGTGCTTTTATCCAAAGCACTTGACAGTCTAAAGACAGCTTACAAGTCAAGCATGAATGTAACACTAACCTCTTTTGTCAGTGTTAATTACCTTATTGATTCCTGTAGGTAAATTCTCATTTTGCTTTCTTGTCCTTCCTTTAAGCGTTGAGTTTGCTAAAAAAAAACGGCTTCCTCTGCCTGAACCTGCTCAATGCAATTGATCAGAGTGTACAGGCGCTGCTTTCTCATATACAGTAGACGCCTGAATCTTGGTTCTACAGGACTAAACTGCCTTCCCATCCATTGCATCACATGCTTCTATACATCACAATAATCCAGTGTATCATGTAGTAACTAGCAGCCGGCAAGTGTAGCCCTTACAGTGGAAACACACGATTGTCATTCCTGTTCAAACACTTCTATCTTCTCCACACATAATAATGCAGGATAACAAATTCACATTCAGACATAGTCTCCCCTGTCCTTCCCTCCTGCACACACACCATGCTGCTGTGTTATAAATGAGTCTCTTCCATCCCGTTACACTTCACTGTCGCTGCAGTCAGGGACATAATCACGACAACATACACGGAAACACCTCACTGGCAGTGTTCAAACAGTCTGAGCAAGAAGATGCTTCTGACAGGGTTCACGTACACACACAGATACAATTACAGGGGAGTTTTGCGCTACCGCTGAAAGGATGCTTCTCGCAATTGGGCTGTTAGCAGTTGGAATGAGTTTGGACCATACGCTTCTAGCCTGAGAGCGAGAGAGGGTTGGTGTGTTGGGGGAAGGGAGTGCTTTTGGGTGTGGCCCCTGTGCTTTTTGAAACAGAGACTGATAGAAATCTGGATGTCTAGATATTAAAACCAGTGGGGGTAGTGCTAATGATGTGGTAATTCTGTGGCGTGGCTTAGTATCACCTGGCACCAGGATACAAGAGGAGCATAGCCCGGGGGCCTTTCTCTGCTGCCTCTCTATTATGTCCATCCCTGAGGTCCACCTCCCATAATGCCATGCAATGTAGCGCTGACAGCTACCTTCAAAAGCATCAGCAGGGGTGCACTAAACAGCAATGCCCCCCCCCCCCCCCTACTGCTCTCCTCTTTCTCAGACACATAAACCAGATAGTAATATAGGAAACAGCAAGGTGAGAATCCAAATTGCTTATCCACGCATACGTTCATATCTTTACTGTGAATTACACTGTCCCCTTGCTTCTTCTCTTTCAGCAGCTTCCCCTCCTCCTGCCTCTATCCAGAGATAACAGCCTTCCCTCTGGGCAGGCAGGCAGTGGAGGGGACATTCATGGATGTGTTCAGCCTGCTATCTAATGAGCGTCGGAAAGTCACCGTAGGCCTGTCTGCTGGTCCCAGCCAGCCAAGCATCAGTACATGCGGAATCAGCTCAGTCCATCAAACAGCTAGCAGACAGCTCTGCTCCCGCTTCTCTTTTCTTTCTCGGCTTCCTTCCCTCTATCTCCCTCCGTCTTTATGCATCTCTACTGTATGTCTATTTCCGATCACAAGCAAGCAGAGGCCCAGGTCTGCTTCCCCGGTACGCCTCTTCCAGCCTGCCCCTCACCCAACATCATTGACTTAACAGAGACATCCCAAATGAAGGATGGAGGCGAGCTCTGCCATAAATAACACAGCGCCTTCCCCACCCGGGTTACTGAATGTACTTAGCAAAGTAATGCAGGGAAATAAGATAGCGTAATGAGGGAGAGGTACCGGTCGTGTTTTTTTATTCGTGACGATAGCTGCAGGAGCTTCTATAACTGTCTTTGTTTCACTCTTTCTCAATTTTTCCTTGCTATCTCTCTCCCTCCCTCCTGCTAACTGCCTGTGTAGAGCACTTCTGAGTGTTGTCTACACAGAGGACATCAAGAGGCCTGCCTTCACAGAGATGCTGGAGTTGCTGCTCCATGCAGAAGTGCTGCTGTCTCAGGGAGATTAGAAGATATCCACAAAGGAGGAGGGAAGAGGAAAAATGTCGACAAAAGATTGTGGTGTTTCTCTGTCCCAAAACAACATCAACAGTTCGGTTCATTATGTGATCTATGTTGAGATCCTGCTTGTGAAGATTTGAATGTTGCCACGTCTTTGCTTTTGCCACTGATCTGGGGAGCCAAAAGCAATTTCCCTGTTGCTACTTTTGGCTGGGTTACGATACACATCTCCATCCCTGTGATGGGGCTGTTAACAGTTTCATTGGGATTGAAATGAGAGGCTGACATCTAATGACAGAGATGTAACAGTGGCAAAACAGTGCATAAAAAAGTCAAGCACGGCAGCTTTGACAACTCTATTTTGCCCAGTGCCTTTCATTGAGTTCCATCTACAACATATTTAGACTACACACTGCCGTACAACTGACAACAGGGACATCTGACTCACTCTTCTACCCATTCATATTTTGGTTACAGCGTAAGTGTTTGGACTGCTTTCACACTCCAGAAAGATTCCCATTGGGTAAAGTCTTCGCGAGGGGCCCCTTCACTCACAAAATGCATCTCTGTGAAGGCAGGGTTTTGTTCCTGCCTAATCTGATTATGCTAAATCTCTCCATGATTCTTTGGGTGATTCACCCATGTCTCCCCCTCTGCTCGCCCCACTTTCTCATGAAGACCTAACTTCGCCTATTGTTCATGCAGGTGGCAGTCTTAGGCCCCCAAGCTATGTCCCGTTATAGAATAAAACTGCAAATCCATTGCATGTTGTTGCTGACAGTCTCTTAGTTTTGCAAATCATATACAAGCATTAGGACTACAACATTATGAGATGATCTGAGATTTACACATCTCACTAAGGAGCTGACCTGTTGTTTATAGGGCTAAATCCTGTTAGACTTACAAGTGATCTACATGTAAACAACATATTACAAGGACAAGTGTTTTTGGCAGTACATTTTCATCCAAAGCAGTTTGCTCGGCTTAGCTTCACATGCAGATCCCATCACCTGGACACATTTTATTTCCATGTATAATCAAAAAACAAGGAGTGTGTGTTACTGTACCTTGGAAGTGGAAAGCCCTAGACTCGCTGTGGAAGCCCTGGACCTGAGTAACTCCATCAAAGCCTTCTCCAAGCGTTAGTTCATCAAACACGCTGATGCGCAGGGCAGGGTCAACCCCAAAACCTACAACTAATTTGCAAACACAAAAACAAGATTGTCATTGTTAAGTGTAAGCAAGGACACCTGTGATTTTGTTATCTCTGCTAGATGGAAGGTTACTGTATTGTGTAAAATGCTGCAAGATCAAGTAGGTCTGATAATGTCTGAAAAGGTTATAGCAGATTATGCAAAACGTCACATTATTATTATCTGTATCTCATTTTATCGGCTACATGTTGTAAGAGACGGTTACTGTACAATCAGTGACAGCCCTGTGTCCTACCTGAGGAGGCGCAGAATATGCCGAGAACCAGAAATAGCTGTAATAATCCCATGGTGAATGTATAAAAAAAACAAAATTAGTCCATGTTTTGTCCACTTCCGAGAAGCAGTGTTGTTCAATCACATGCGAATGATTTATCCCCCTCACGCAGATTACCAATCCCAGATGCTCAGCGGAGGCATCGCCACAACTTTAGATGCCCAATGATGCAAATCCGGATAGAAGATGGCAAATGTAACAGAGTAGAAATTATTCCATGTAACGTAAGGTTTGTTCCATCAGCACCTTCCGCGGCACAGGTGGGTTACAGGGGATGCACAAAGCGAGCTGCCGCTGCCTCACCAGCTGCACAGACGCTCCTACAGCAGTGTGAATGAGAGCTGCATCCACTGAGGGAGGCGTGGAGTATGAGAAGAGGGGAAGGGAGGGGAGGGAAACCTGTCGAGGGGTGAGAGAGAAAGAGAAAAAGCGGGACAACTGAGCCCCCTTGTGGCCTGAGATGAGAAGACTCTTGGTGAATCCAAAATAGACGCAACCACGCCTGGTGCCAAGAGAAAAACATGTCTACAGTGCTCCCTCATTCACTGAAGGCAAAATAATTTACTCACTATATTATTTTTTGTCTGGAAATAACTGTGATTTGGTGCAATATAGGTAGCATTTTTGTAATGCAATAATTCCAGTTCAATGTAAATAGTGCACAGTGCACAGTAGAACATGCAAACGCATAGTGTTGTCCACAGGGAATCAATCATACAGTATAAATTATCAATAATACATTATGAAATTGGGTTTGAGTCAAGTAGTTCTTCTACAGGTTGAATCGTGTCTCCTTAACTACATTAACGACAACATTTGAAGTTAAAAATGTAAGTAGTATTTAGGAGAAAACTTTAAGATTTACTTATTATAGACAAGAAAGATGCTATAAAGTCACAGCAGGAAAGCCACAGTAGTAATTAATAACATTATATGTGGCTGCGCTCCATGTAGGTTTACCACTTCCCAGGCCTGCTGGCTCATTGGCATGGCTAACTGGATACTTAAATGGATTGAAGCTAATGATATTGGTCACACCTGTGCTTAACGTGCTGTGACAAATCAAAACCTCTGCTATATGAAAATGCTGTGTAAGGAAGACCCAATTTTAGAATGCTGACAAGTAAAAAGTTGAACTTTACCAGATGCATTCCTAACATTACTGTGTAAGATTTGTTAAACAGAAGGGATGGCTAATGACAGCAGATGGACGAGGTGGACTGGAGAGCAGCAGGGCAAGCGTGCAAACTGGCAGGCAGGCAAACAA
Source organism: Notothenia rossii (assembly GCF_949606895.1). Lineage (NCBI taxonomy): Eukaryota > Metazoa > Chordata > Actinopteri > Perciformes > Nototheniidae > Notothenia > Notothenia rossii. Next base: position 11,792,265 of record NC_136903.1, on the reverse strand, counting down.
GTTTAAATGAATTATGGAGTTTAGGGAACAAACAAGTATTAAACTTGGTAAACAAGAACACAAGGAAAAGTCAACTCAAGGAGGCTTAAGCTTGGCTGTAGCTTACCTACCAAAGACGAGCAGGAGTAAAGCCAGAGTTAACATAAAAAAGGGATGATGAGAAGATTGTTTGTGTTCTGGAAGGCAGGGTCTAGGTGAATGGCAGGACCAAAACAACACCGGATCTTCAGCACAAGAGGGAGGCGTGTGGCTTAGTGGAATAGTGCGTTGGTGTTCGGATCAGGAAGGTTTCTGGAAGGCAGGGTTCTAGGTGAGTGGCAGGACCAAAACAACACTGGATCTTCAGCACAAGAGGGAGGCGTGTGGCTCAGTGAAATAGTGCGTTGGTGTTCGGATCTGGGGGAGAACAGGTTCAAACCCCACTGCAGTCAGCATGTCGTTGTGTCCCTGGGCAAGACACTTCACCCCAAATTGCTCCTGTGGGGATTGTCCACAATATTGAGTATGTAAGTCGCTTTGGATAAAAGCGTCTAACAAGTAGCATGTAACAAGAGTAAACAAATGGAAATATTGCTGAAAGTAGTCCAAAGGTTGGTTAGACACTTGATCCAATTTATGTTTAACAGTGATGTAAACTGGGAGGATTTTAAAAAGAAAATTACAAAAAAATACCCAAACTTGTTAAATAACAACCACATCAGTAGGTCAGTGTTAATGGATACTCACTCAATCAATCCATCAATCAATCAATCAATCAATCAATCAATCAATCAATGTTTATTTATATAGCCCAATATCACAAATGTTACATTTGTCTCAGTGGACTTCACAGTTTGTACAAACTATCAGTATGACAATACGACACCCTCTGTCCTTAGACCCTCACATCATACAAGAAAAAACTTCCAGAGAAAACCCACAGTTTAAAGGGAAAAATGGGAGAAACCTCAGGGAGAGCAACAGAGGAGGGATCCCTCTCCCAGGACGGACAGACGTGCAATAGATGCCGTGTGTAAATTGAGAAGATAATACATTTGCAACATAGGTAGACCAAATGTTTGGAAATGCATGTGTGTATAATAGGAAGATGAATCCACGAGGATGTCCATCCAGGACTTATGATCCAGGACCACAGCAACAGGCACAGCCACGAGTCACGACTCAAGATCCAGGGCTCGCGATCCAGGACTCAGGACCACAGCATCAGGATCCCGGCATAGAAATTTGGGGGAAGCTGGGTTATTCGGAACATGAGAGTACACAGGTACAGACAGAGAGAAGGAAAAAGTAAGATGTCCCCCGACAAACTAAGCCTATATCAGCAAAACTAGGGGCTGAATCTAATCAGCCCTAACTATAAGCTTTATCAAAAAGGAAGGTCTTAAGCGCACTCTTAAAAACGGATAGGGTGTCTGCCGCCCGAACACAAACTGGAAGCTGATTCCACAAATGTGGAGCTTGATAAGAAAAGGTTCTGGCTCCCATTGTACTTTTAGAGACTCTAGAAACAACCAACAACCCTGCATTCTTGGAACGCAATGCCCTAGTTGGACAGTAGGGTATAATGAGTTATTTAAGGTAAGATGGCGCCTGCCCTTTAAGGGCTTTGTAGGCGAGAAGAAGAATTTTAAATTATATCCTTCGTTCTATAGGGAGCCAGTGGAAGGCAGCCAGAGCAGGATTAATGTGGTCCCTTTTCCTAACTCTGGTTAGTTAGGAACCATACTCTCACTTTGATCTAGCTTACCATAAATGAAAAATGTTTGTATGTGCATGCCTTTGTATAGGACCATTAGCTTAAGGACTTGCACAAGAAAACAAAGGCTATTCTAGGCAAATTGATTGATGATATGAACTTAGTATTTTGAAATACTGATATGAGACTGTTTTGGTCGCCAAGACAGAGATTCATTTTACAAATTAGTTTTAATATTATAAGCTTATAAAATGGAGAGCTTCCTTTGAAATACTTTAAAATGCAATTTGAACAGCAGAGCAAACATATAATTTAGTTGGGGTCAATGCTTTTAAACTCCACCACTTCTTATAAATATCTTGTTTAGGATTTTAATGAAAATATTATGTGTAAGGGCCTGTGATGAAAACTATAAAATGTTGCACTGCTGACCTTGGTTATTCAACATTTTTCAAACTTTATGATTCAATGGTGCTCACTCTTATTTTATGCAGCAGGAGTATGGGGTTTTAAGAAAGCCCCTGACAGTAATGTTATTCAGACTCGAGCAGTGAGGTGTTTTCTTGGGGTGCATAAATATACTGCAGAGAGGGCTATTGAATAGAGCATGGGATGGGAGTCATGTCTTGTAAAGCAGATATATGAAAAGCCTTGTGCAGTTGCCAGAAGAGAGGCTGATCAAAAAAGACCCTTAATTGGGATAGAGCACACAGTTATCCTTGATCAAGAGAAGTCGCTGCGATATGTTATCTTTCTGATTCACAATTTATTTCTTAGTGTAACTTATATATAGTCAAACCAAAGTATGTACATTTAGTTTTAACCTGTTAAGCCCGAGAGACCCCGGTACCGGGGCACTGCCGCAACAGGAAAACAGTGTCTGAGGGCATGTTCATTTAATAAACTATGAATTTTTTATATCCATGTAAAGGGAAGGAACTCATCTAACTGATCATTTAAAAAAACATTTTTTTTTAAAAACCCCACAATGCTAACGCTGAGCCTCTGAATTAGCAACGAGCGAAAAAGGCTAACAGATGACTGCACTGAAATTCACTCACAAAACCTTATTATTTATCTTTGCTGCACATCCAACTCATCGTTTCACATCGTGAGGTGACACAGAATCGAAGGGTACCCTCATTATCACTCAATTATACGAACTCGCGGAGATAATAACAAGAACAGACATCAAAACATGTGGCGCTAGGTAGCTAAAAACGCTAACATGGCTCACCTGTGTCGTAGTCTGGTCAAAAGTGGCCTTCAATGGCATTAAAACGATAAAAACGCTGCTGAAGTTAATCCATAGGTTAATCCAATGTGTCTGTGTCCCTTTGAAATGATTTCTGATAATCCATAAGCAATAAACCTGAAACCTGACCAGAAGTCAGACCTAGAGACAGCTTCACTCTGGTGCAAAACTGCGTGTGCGAAACCCACACCTTTTTGTTTTAGACTGTGTGTGAGTGGGGAGATTCCCCTTCGATTCTATTGGCTCTAACGGTCAGAAAGAGATGTCAATCACCAAAATCGACCAATGGGTTCCAGAGAAACGGTAAAACCCCCATTTCAACCCAAATCACCTCAGAGGAGGAGTCTTTTTTGCTAAACCTCTCTAAAAAGGTCAATTATCACTTGCTTTGCATCAATCTTGATACAGGGTACTTATTATATGTTGCACTTTGGATTCCTAAAGCTTTTAGTCTACCTTACCATCATCCAAGGGTAGTTTTCACTATAAGTAAAAAAAGTAATTGGACGGACACTATCATTTACAGTTTTTTACTATGTTCAATCTGAATTTTCTTTAAAATAAAAAACATCTAAATTAATTCTGACTCTTCTACATCCAACTCACATGTTTATCATTACATTGAGATTATTAATTTAACCCTTTTAGAAGGGAAGGTCATTTGTTCTGGGAATGTCATTTTCGAGCCTGAGACCAAAACAGGCTCAGGGCTAAACAGGTTGAGTAAAAAGGGAGATAATATGTATTCATCCTTTTTTTCTCACTGCCCTTTTTCTTTTGAGAATGTGTGGCAACTGTTACACTCAGGAGATATAAAATGGTCCAGAAATACAACAAGCATTAGGGGTTGCTGGCTTGAAGACGTTCCAGCATTCATCCAAGAAGCTTAATCTGTGTTTCTGACAGGTGGAGTCCCTAAGCATTTAAACCTCTTTGGTGTGTTCACCTTGATGAGGTTAAGGAAAGTCCAAGCCAAACGGCAATCATGATCATCTTGAGTCTTATGAATGTAAGGGTAACTTGCTGGAAAATAGCCTGGGAAAAATTATCTATTCAGTAATGGTTGTTCCACTTTGACGTGGATGGCCTCCTTTACTCCTCTCTAAACCATCTGTCTTATCTGTCCTCGTGTGAAGCATAGAGGTCAATATACCAACTGTCTCCAAGAACCAATTTTTTAAATGCTTAAATTAGATAAGATGAGAGTTATGCCCGCCTGTAAGCAAACCGTTTGTACTATAATTAGTTAAGTCATTTGGTAATGTTATAATTTGGCTTTTCAGCAGGTGGATGATGAATTAAAATGAGTGCTTGTGCCTGTGTGACTCAGCCTTGTTAATGGCTTTTTATAGAGCGCAGATGCTTTGTGCTTTGAATATTTGTTTATGCGTCCTGCATCTTTTTCATCCATGGGACCAATTACCATCTTGAAATATAACTGTTTTATCATCGGCCATGCCACACTAGTATTTGCTTTTTTTCCCTGAGACAGTGAAGGATAAACTGCTACATTTTCCATGAATGCTAATACATTCACTGCCAGATGGATATAAATCAAAGCCTTCTTTCATAATGGCCTGATTAGAGGCAATCCCAGGTTCACAACAAACCCCCAGCCAATCCCTGGATCACTGGAGAAGTCTTTGTTGGCTGTGGTGGTTGGATTAATTCTGCTAATAAGTAGAGGCCAGCGGATATACGGTTACATGCAGTTTTATATCCTGTGTGGTGCTCAGCTGCTTACCAAGGACTCCAACACCAACTTAATTGTTACATCAATACTCTCCTTCCCGAAAATCAAGTTTACCCTTTTGCCAATAACATGTTTTGTTTTCATTATTACAAATGCAAAATGGATAGTTTGTTTTCTTCTTTTAAATAGGCCCCCATCTCTCTCCAATTCGTTGTTCGTAGATCCACACTTTGAAACTAATCGGTGGCTGTTGTCAAAAAAACAAAAACAGACCATGACTCTGCAGTGTGTCACATCTGCTGTGTGAGAGGGCCGCTTCAACCTTCTATTCATTATTAATAATACTAGATTTCTTCTGGGTACCGACACAGGAAATGTAATTACTTTGTATTGCCCACAAGTTGTCATTTCCTAAAGTGCCATCAGGAAAATAAGAATCATTAAAGCATGTGCTCAGCCAAGAACGAAAAGTAATAAAGGCACACAGTGCGAACACATGCCTACGTTTCTGCTGTGCGCGCACACACTCTCTCTCAGATCAAGGGCAGGGCAACAGTGCTCTCTCTAAAAGATCCAGATGGGCGATGCATTACAAAGCTCTCAGAGGCTTGTTCACTTTGGCCATGACTGCACCATATAGACACACTAATGCCATAGACAAAATGAAACCACTTGCAGTAGCTGTGCCAGGATTGGAATGAACTGCAGAAAAACTGGCTCGTCTGTTCAGACAGGGCTCTCCTGGGATTCATTTGTTGCATAATTCCATGTTATATCGACCTTTCCTGTCTTTCGGATCAGACAATCATGAGTCAAATTAAAAAATGTGGGCTCTAACGATACATTACACGTCTGCTCAATAATACTCATTCTGCTCAATGATGTGTTTTATATTTACTCTCGCAGTAAGCCTCCATATTCAACAACTGCGTACATTACAATTAAAGTTGATTAATGATAAAATGTTCTATAATGTTATGTTGTCACTACCACAACAACACAGCACAAAACAATTCCTAAAACAGATAGTAAGCAATACTTCTAAGAACTGAATTAAGAATATTACAATAAGCAATGTAAAATAAATTAATATACAATTTAATTAATGATTTCAAGGAGCTATTATTATATTATAAATAAAATCAAAAAGATTATAATATTGAATCATGTAGTTCACTGCAAAACAGGATTTGTTTCGTTCTCTCAGTGCCATCTTGTGTTCATGGCAGTGAATTGCAGACAGTATCACGGTGCAGCAGTACTGAGGTACAACAGACAGTGTCGCCCTTGGGCCATGCCAGGAACATCATTACTTGATGACCTGCAGTTTTGGGCAAGCAGGAACAAGGTAGATAGTGAAAGAACAAAATGGAACAGACTATGAACTTCATTGCCTCAAAGGATAAACAATGTTTTGTCTTTACCCTGATGGTGAGGAAATGTAGTTTTGATTTATTGAGCAGTGTCATCCTGTAATACAAAAATATCTCAATTGATATGTAACAGTGTAGAGAAACTGTGAAAAAACATTATTCATTTAAAATGTCATGTTTTTCTCATATACGATATATATATATATACACAATATGATTTGTGTAATATTGTATACTTTGCTTGCTAGCCGTTCAATTTCAATAATACAACTATATATATGTAGTCAAGGATGACTGATGAAGATGATATTTTTGGGGTAAATTAGCATTGTTCAATGTTTAAATCATTTGCAAACAATATCCAGTTAAATGTCAAAACTCCAGATTTTGACTTTAAACATGTTGCAGAGGCGATATGGATACGTACGTTTATGTTTTTCTTAAGTTTACTACCGCACAACCCCCCAAAAAGGAGTGGGCAGTCTTACGTCATTGTTTTGCCAAAGCTCCATTTAGTCCACACACACTAAAAGACAAGCTGGCATTTAACATGTATCCACTCTTTGGAGCGAAATAGTAGATTTTACTTTATGAATGAGAAACACACCAGCTTAGCATGGAGAGAGGGGTTCTAACTGAGTTAAAAAGATGTTTTTAAATGTATCCGACTTAATATGGACATACTCTAATCGAATCATGGTAATACGATTGCTGATATTTTATGGACTGTCTAAGCAGTGCAGTTGCTCAACACAGACACTCCCATTCCCCCTGGATCCTATTGTGAATGTGTGCAGTGAGCTGGCTCATTGGGCCCTCATGGTGAATGGCCAGCATCCATTCACTCAGCATACAGAAGCTCATTAGAACTCTATAGACACACAATTGTGAGGCTCACATTAGAAACTTCCTCCTCTGAGGCACAGACACCGCACACAAAGTGCCAGTTTGCTGCTAAGCTAAGCGCATTGTCTCCTTGATTCATAGAGCTTGGCCCTCCATTCACGATATTAAGTTCGAGTGGTGGAATATCAATTGCGTGTGCAATGGGCCGGTATCTTTTTAAGAGCTTTAGTGGGGTTAAAAAGGAGAGAAAAGGGATCTCAGCAAATCTGCAAAGTGCTAGCTTTCAACAGGGCCATTGTGGGGGTTTTGAATGAAGGGACCCCTGTTTTTTTCCCTCCAATTCTAAAAAGAGATGGACATCAAATACATTCACATGAACTTGCTTCAGGGTGTTTCCAAGACCTACTGTTTGAGAATAGCCTAATTATACCTCCCTTTCTTGGAGAGCTCTATTGGAATCTGGCTAATTACGAAGTGGTGAATCTTAATGATGATACGCTCTTAGCAATGGCTTTAAAATCGGCACACAAGTCACGTGAGATTGGTTCATCTAAACATGTTAAATGTCGATGAACACAGAGAAATATATGATTATTAGAGGAATAAATTATGCTTTCAGGAGCGTTGTTAGTTCTAAGTTGCTTCTAACAGCTTTAGCTACACTTTCCCATTCAATGCTGAAAGTCTAATTAAAGAAGAAGAATGTTTTTGCTGTAAGAAAAAAGCTAAACAAACATCCTCAATGTAATCACATAAAAATAACTTGACCACATGTAAATCATTAGTCAGAGAATAAACAAATACAGTTATTGAAAGCACAGATAGCTCCTGTTTTCTTTCTGTTATATGCACAAATGACTCTCCACCAAACAAAAACCCTTGGGGGGCTATCAAAGCCACAAGTCTATATGAAGCATGTTAACACACACTCACTACACAAAAGTAGATAGCGCAGACTTGCTAACACTCATCATGTGACAGACCGCTATGCCTTCTCCACCAGTCTGAGGAATAAAACCTCAAATTTGATTACAAGCAACCTTTGGCTCCCTGGCCATCGCACAATAGGCTGAGCTGTCTGGGCCAATTTCCATGCTCAGCATGAGGTATCTACACGCGCAGGCTGGCGCTCCCTGCCACCCCCCCCCCATACCCCCCAACCAGTGTGGATATGCCTGTTTACTGTGCCTAAAGTCCGGGTCTGTCGCCCCTCTTGTTGGACTTCCTATTATGATACTGAAGATCATTAGTTGCAGTGTGAAAGGTTACACAAGCTTTTCATTGGATTTGTTTGTACCACAACATCCCTACATGCATGTGTGTGTTTGTATGAAACTCTATTTTTTTACATTTGCAACCTCCAAATATGCAGTGTATGCCCCACTACACCGACTATGGGCACAAAATAAACATTCAAGTGACTGAGTCTAATGCCCGGAGCTACATGGATATCTCAAAGATTACATATCCTACCCGGAGGTTAACCCCTCCATAAATGTAAAATATAGGTTTTGACTGGCACATTAACAAGCCTAAAAGTTACCAATATTAAACAAACTGATTGGTGTTACTCAATAAACAAAAATGCTGGAAATGTAAAATATATGGATTGTGGAAACATCGCTATTTGAAAGACAATTACAAATTGTGAGTATGTGTATATTATGTGAAATACAGTCACAACAACTTTTTTTTACAAGTTATATAAAACAATAAAATAAATTAAGTAGTAAAAGTAAAGTTGAATTATATGGAACAATGAATTCAAGTCCTATTTTGCAGTTGTTTTGAAAAATGCTAACCAAATTGATGAAGAAACTAAACTTTAATTACAGGTTGCTTACATTTGAGGAGAAATGCGTTGGAAAGGTAATTGCATTCCTTTGTCAACCAATATTTATCCACACTAAAGTGGCTTGTTTTTGGATCGTTTTGCAATCAAGAGAACCCTCACAGAGCAATGCTGCTGGATCGAAACTGAAAAAAAGCAGATTGCAAATGAACTGCTCAGGGGTTGGAATGAGGCACAATGGGAGGCAGGAGAAAAGAGAAAACTATTTACTACTGGGGAAGACTGTTTGGTGCATGTTAAACTTTGGCCAGCAGTTCATTGTCTCTGGTGTCTATCATTTAATAGGCTAGTTGACATAATGAATGAGCCAGACCCACCTTCTGCCACTCCAGAAAGGCCCCAGCCTTATCTGAATTGAGAAGCACATTAGAGCCTCTCAACCAATCACGACACAGCCCTGTAGCAAAGTGCAGGGCGAAAGAGGAAGAGCAGAGGACTTTTGTTTTCCTCAGAGTTTAATGAAGTTGGCCTGGTCACTCAAGAAAGGATTAAAGGAGAATTTAGTGTCACTGAGCTGTGACTGCTGAAGAAGGAACTCAAGTGTTCGGGTCACTGTGTGAACAGGATGCTCTCAGTGCAGAGCTGCACCAGGAGGAATATGGCCGGCTCTCCTCCTGCTTTTCCCGGCTTTGGTAACTCTGGAAAGAGTTTTCTTATTGACAATCTGCTGCAGTCACAGACACCTTCAGCCCGCCCAGAAACAATACAAGGTGGACACCTGCGACGGGCCGCGTGTGAACGACCTAGGAGAATCTGGGGCTGTGAGCATGGAGTCTACCAAAGCCAGGGCCACAGTCCCCAGCATAGGAAAGACTTGGGAGTACCCCTTCTAACACACACAGGTAAACAGGTTTTTATTCAAGCAGATCTGACATTTTTATATTTTGTCAAGGACTTTAAATATGTGAAGCTAGATGTTTACATGTCAGCCAATGTTTTATTATTTGTATTTTATTTCTGGAATATTATTACATATTGTTAAGTTTTTTAAGTTTAATACATTCTCAATTTTAAGATGGACATTATTGGTTTTAAATACATTTTTGGGAATTATATATTTATCCTTGTTAGAGAAAGTACAGCGTAAGTAACTGACCTACTGCCATTTTCTTAACTTGTTTAAAATAATGTAATCAAGAAAGACCATTTCAATTCCCCTGTTTTGCTTTTAGCATATAACTGTTGGGTACCACTTTACAATAAGACTACCCTTATAAAGGGTTTACGAATAGTTTGTAATTCATTTATTAATTAGGTTGTGAACACTTTCTAAATCATTAATAAGCTTTTATAAGACATGAGGTAAGCAGGGCAACTGTGACCGGTTACTTGCCAAATGGTGAGCCCACATTTATCTGAACCGCTAAGCCTTATATTGGCTATTTTGCTTACTTTGTCTTCTTCATCAGTCAGCATCCTTAGTGTCTGTTGCTCACTGAGTTGATTCTTGCTAAGTAGTCAATATAAGGCTTAGTCCTCTTGCCAAATAGTGAGCTTTATCTGTACTGCTAAGCCTTATATTGGCTATTTAGCTTACTTTGTCTTTTTCATCAGCCAGCATCCTTAGTGTCTGTTGCTCACTGAGTTGATTCTTGCTAAGTAGTCAATATAAGGCTTAGTCCTCTTGCCAAATAGTAAGCCCACATATATATGTACTGCTAAGCCCTATATTGGCTACTTAGCTTATTTCCTGTTCTTCATCAACCAGCCTCCTTGGTATCTGTTGTTCACTGAGTTGATTCTCGCCAAGTAGCCAATATAAGGCTTAGTCCTCTTGCCAAATAGTGAGCCTGTGTTGATGTGTTAGAACTGGTTTATAAATGGTTGTTAATGATTAATAAAGTGTTTACAACCTAATTCATAACCTAATTATAAACCCTTTATGAATCCTTTATAAGGGTAGTAAGTGGTACCAACTGTTGTTTACTACAAAAGTAAAACTTAAATTATGAAATATATTTTAAAATGATGATTGCAGGTCTGTGTAAACTGTTGACATACTCAGGACTGGGGAAAACTGACTTTTGAATAATTGGGTACTACAATATTTGTTTAATATCAAATATAAAATATTTACATTTTAATTAATGGAAGAAAACTAGCAAATTATTACTTTTAAAATATATATTTAAAACACATTAAATGTTTTTGCATTGATAAGAAATAACACTAACTGCTCAACAACAATGAGTTCATTCATTGAAGGATTATTTGCAATTTATTTTCTGACCTAATTTGTGAATTTTTTCATTTCTTTTGGATAATGTAGTCTTCAAATAAAATGTAGTTCTAAAAACATTGACATATCAAATAAAATGCTGAAGAAATGTAGATAAACATTTGACAGGGTAAGACTCAAAATGCCTCAGAAGTGGGCAATGATCCAGATACAGTTCCTTGTGAAATATTATACCTGTCTCACCCAGTTCCAACATGAACATATCTGATTATTCCTATCTCTCTTTGCAGGTGTACTGAGCAGTGTTTTCCTGCCGAGCCCACATTATATGCTGGCATGCTGCGATGGGTCCAGCCCCCCTCCTGCCTTCTCCAGTGAGTGTTTTATGCCTCATCAGCAATGCCTCAGCTACTCTCTAAGCATTAGCAGCAGGGTCTCCCATGCTTTCCACAGCTAATTACCGATGCAATGCCAAAGAGCTAATTCTCCGCTCAACTCTGCACGGCTCTATTCATAACCATTCACGGCTGTTTAGTATAGGGAAGAGGGGTGGATTGCAAGGCTTTTAAGAGTCCCTGGGGCCCCCTATTTTGTTCTTGCAAATACACACTTTTACTAACACAAATATGCAGAGCTAATACACATCTTGTCTTCTGTCATATTAAGATTAAAATTACCAGGTGTGAATTTCTTCCGCTGACTAAGAAAATGTGTTTTTATCGCTTAGCACTCTTTCACCAATAAGTTTCGTTGTGAATCCAAACCACTTCAAGTTATGTTTTCAGGCAGCATGAATTTGATAAACATCCAGAACATCCTGTAATTACCCTGAAACATTCAAGTTTTCTCTGAATTGTGCTTGAAATCTTTAAGTGAATTCAAACTTGTTGAAAGTGCTAGTGCTTAATCACAATCTACTAGTATTCATTGTGTTAAACAAGCCATCTTATTTTGGCACTATCCCACAGCAACTGGAAGTTATTAGTTTATTCAATCTACGATGCCTGTCAAATGTTGTTGAAAAAAGCACAAATCAGAAAGCCCTCATCCCACAGGTCCCTGAAGTCTTCTTAGTAGGTTGACACTTTCCCACAGTGCCCAGCAACTCAACAATGCAAAGTCGGCCGTGACCAATTGGCACATTCACTTCACCATCCACACGCGACCTCACTGCAATTTTTCACTGCAGCAATGAACTCCGCTTAGCACAAAAAACTCGCCCATTTCTCTACAGAAGAGGGCTGGACCAGGAACATCCCCCGGCTATTGTGTAGCTAAAGAGCTTGGTCCGCCAACCCCCCTCCTTTCTCCTGTCCTTCAACTCTCATTCCTGGCCATTTGAAACTTCTTGACTAGGACATAAAGCATTCAAAGAAAGTGACTTTTATAGACTTATTCGAGCTCATCTTCACATACAAACTGGCTTCATACCTGCAAGTGAAAAGATTTAGTGTTGGGCCACTGAACCATCGAGTAATGGCATTTCCATTGAACGGCTCTATTGTGGGTGTCCCACAGTGCTCTATAGCTGGCCCACTAGGGTAGACACACACGTTGCCCAGGAATGACCTGGTAATCAGCTATTTAACTGAAAGCCATTGAGTCCCAATAGAGAAGTGAGAAGCATGTCCAAACCTGTTATGTGCTCCCTAGAGGTGGTCTATGCGCAGATTTGTCGTACAGATTAAAAAGGCAACATTGAATAGATGGCTAAATTGTTCCACTTGACTTTTGTTGTGCGTGCACCTGTGAGTGAAGTAGCGTGGGATTGCTCCTCACAGTTCACCAAATCCCTTTTTCTCAGATGAGGTGGCTTTCTATTCTCTTTAGTCACCCCCAGTTTGTTAAATTTAACAAAAAGAAAAAGAGAAATCAAAAGTGAGGGCCAAAAACAGGCATGATCCCGGGTAAAGAATGTAGGAAATGAGATATGGTTATATTTATTGTGGACTTAAATTGGATTTTTTAGCACTTTATATCAAAATATCCATAATCAAGACTCTTGAGAAATTGGACCAAAATGCAGTTGAATCTCAATTGGCTACACACAACTGCTGAGTTCCCATGGCTGCTACTTCTAGCTTTTTCTTCTTATGAGGTTAGCATTTTTTTCCACAGTCCATCAATATCATATTCATCGGATTTACCATTATTAATATATGTGGGTTTTTTTATGTTTCAGAGGGAGCAAATATTCAAATGTGGTCTGCTGATATAAGTCCTAAATCACGCAGAGGGATCCTTAGGAGAGCTGTGTTCTCTGACGAACAACGGAAGGAGCTGGAGAGAACTTTTCGGAGACAGAAATACATCAGCAAGACAGACCGGAACAAATTGGCAGCTGATCTCAGTCTCAAGGAGTCCCAGGTACAAAAATATGATTAAGCTTGATCCACTGCTGATCATAAAAGACAGAAAAAGAACGATCAGAGTACATCCTTAGCCATATTTAATTTAACAGATGTGAGAAGTGGTGAAAAAGACTACAGAAATTGACGAGATGCCTCTCCATTCCTTTGCTGCTTTAGGTAAAGATCTGGTTTCAGAACCGTCGTATGAAGTGGAGGAACTGTAAGGAGAAGGAGGTCCATAACACCCGCTCCCCAATGGATGAGCTCATGGCCCGGGGTCTCGCTCAGGAAGAGGAAGAACCTACACAGAACCATCACTCTGAATCAAAAAGTGAGAGATCACCATCACAGAATAGTGCCAGGGACACATGAGTGGGAGTAATGGGTGGAAAGTAAACCAATGACTTTCTTAAATCCACAAAAACTGGTAAAAGGCTACATAACTGGAAAGGTATTGAGGAATTTGTGGATAGAATAAACTGTCTGTGAAGACTAACATTGACTCTTTTATAAAGCATGTAACCATTTTGTTGAATCATGAATCATCTTATTGTGTATCACCAGCTTTATTTAGCAATTGTTTATTACACTAACAAGTCTTTCCAGGAAAGACTCCCACTCTTTGATTGTAATTACAATCACTTGAATGCACAAATGAGTCACTTGCTTTTATGCTTTTACATCAGACTTCAAATTTGTTTTGTCATTTAGTCAGCTTTAGAGTAACACTCTGCTCATAATCAAAAAACCTTTTTGAAGACAAATCTCACTTGCTATATTTTGTAAATATGTTATTTTTTCATGATTATGAATGCATAGATCAAATGTAAATAAAGCGTTTCAATTAATCCTCATTTCCATATTGCTTGTTTTTACTGTGGTGGGCTGTGGAACAATTCAATTAACATGTAAATAAACACTTCTATACACTGTCTACCATTAATAGAAATACTATAGAGCTTGTGGTATCCATTAAGAAGAAGATGAACAAAAACGATGATGGTTTAGTTATCTTTTATTATGTTTTTACCTTTTTACACTCAATGGTCAAAAATGAAATTGTGTCATTCCTATGACAATAAAACTGCAAGAGACATACACACTCCAGTACAGTAAATGCACCCATTACAAGTTGGTAAGAACATAATGTAGATAAAAGCAAATAAGAAACAAAGACTCTTCTATTCAGCCAACACTAAACTTCTTTGCTATCACTATTAACACTCCGGCTCAGGAAGAGTGATGCATTTCAGGATACGGAGATAATTTTTGGCCTTGTTAGAGTCTCTGCGGAAACAGTAGAGTAGGTCATGATGGTCCATTGAGTCTAGGTCTCCTTGTGTGTAGAAGGCTGAAGAGGGGACCAAACTCTCAGGAGAGTTATAACCCACAGTGTTACTAAGCACTCCCAATAGCTTCATCTGTTGAACACAGAAGAAACATTGAAAAGTGCATTATTTCAAGAAATGAAAAAGGACAACATTGACTGTATACAATTCCAACAAGAGGGTGATACATTTAAAAAAAAAAAAAACACATCTACAACCAAAAGTGATTTGTTACCTTTTCAGTTATTATTGTCACTCCGTCTTTTAGCTCGTGCAATATATCACTGATCTCCAGTGCCTTGTTGGAGCTGTAGAGGTTAAAGTCTTGATTTTGATCCTGAGACATGCTCTGGTAGAGCTCAGACAGCGGCTCACCCCAAGCCTGAAGCAGCCTCACGATTACCTCTGTCAGTTGTTCTCTCTGCACATGACAAAGTTGCTTAAATAAATGAATATGACAAGATGCAGGGACATCGCCTAAATGCATAAGTATTATTAACAACAAAATAAATGCTTACCCCTAGCCTTTGTGCATTTTCCTTATCTTCTGGTGTGAGTATATCATAAGTGTGGCATTTCCGTTTTCCTATGAGATTCTTCCTGGGAAAGAAATATTGCTCCTGTGAAGAGGGACACACATATCAGACATAGTTATATCAGGCGGGCTCGAAAAATAGCCGACTCCAACGAGGCTGATTGATGATGGAAGAATGGCGGTCGAAAGGTTGATGGATGGTGATAGATGATCAATGTCAGAGCTGAAAGAAAAGAACTCACAAATTCAGAGTGCAGATCACTGGAGACGCTGTGCATTCTTGAAGACTGTTGTATGACCCTTTCAAAGAGATCTGCCAGAGAAGGAACATGGCATCCAGCCTGTCCATAGGAACAGATAGGAGCACTGACCACCCTCATAGAAAGCTCCAGGTACACCAGCGTAAGAACAGCAAACAAAACTGAGGGGGGAAAAAAACTTGAAGTCATTAAAAAAAACGAAGTAATACATATAATTCAAAACTTTGTGCAGTTAATGTGTCGTCTTTCCATCTTACCCTTCTCCATGGTTCCTTTCTTGCAGTGGAGGACAAAATTATGAGTAGAGCTCTTTTCCCAACGGAAGCTATATAGTGATGACGTTGCTGATTAAACAAATTAGTTAATATACAAAAACGTGATTATTCTCTTTGCATATCATACGCCTCACTTAGTTAACTGCTCAGCCAAGAGCAGACAAAGCTAACTGAGGTGGAATATATACTACACGCTAAAGACTGGGTTAGTCCATTTTTTTATTTTAAGTTAATGAGCATTAGTGTATGGGACCAATACAAACTTGTATTTGGTTGTGCTCAGCTTTATGTACAAATGTGCTTATTGAAATGTAGTAAGAAAAAAACGATAAAGGCTTTCTTTGTCGAACTCATTTTAAAATAACTGATCCTTATCAAAGTCCCATTTCTTGCTTTAGCAGTACATCAAAGTGTGATAGATCAAACCGATTCAAATTCATACATTTTAGATCATTAAACCTAATTAGGACAACAACACATTTCAAACCATTTAGCATTTTCACATTTATTTGAAACTACGAGACTCATTAACTGTCCCGAGCACAGCATCAAAATGGATAGAATCACAAAAGTCTAGAAAGAGGCTTTTGTTCCACAACCCTAGCTCTAATGTTCAGCCTGCTAGTATCAAGTGAGGCTTTTCAAATGTAAAGTGGGTGATTTATCTTCTCATTAGTATGACCAAGACCAGAGGCCATCTACAGTGAATACAGTCATGAGTCATTCTACAGTTTTACTTTTTTCAATAAATCATCAATAAAAAGTCAGGTTTTCAGACTAAAGGGGGTAAAACATACATTGAATGAAATGCAGTTATTTTTCTGTAATAACCCTTGTAATCCTTGCAATGATTGTTTCTCCATAAGTGTGCCACCTTGTGGAGGAATGAGTGTTAAGAGAAGAGGGTAAGGTATATAGAGGAGCCTACCTTGCTGTATATATATGTTGGTTTTTTTGCCTCAGGACTTTAAAGGACTAAGCGGTTAGGCCAAAAATGACACATACACTTGCATAGTTTTGCAGAAAAAAACTTTATGTTCATCTTTTTCCAAATAGCATACACATAAAAAGATGTAATAAATACACCAATATCATTATAGAAAATATAATATACATCCATTTACATTAATTAATACTATGTACAGGTTTGAGTGCATTCAATTACTGTGTGCTGTCAGAGCAGGGATGAGAGAGTGAGCTGCTGAGGGAGACAAAGGGTGCTGGTATTCAGCTCTTCTCTTATATTAATTCAGTTGACTTGAAAAATGCTCACTAACACCCAATGCCCAGAAACTCTTCTTCTCAAAGTTCCTCCTTGATTTTGTCATGAATTATATGTTTTGAGTGTCTCATTGTTTTTTCTTAAGCAAGTCTTCACTTTAAACACAGAATCAGAGCTCCAGTTTTTACATGTAACTATCAATCCATTAAACATCTGTGATGCTTCCACTTGCGAGTGGCCACTGCCATGTTTATGTCTTTTTTGTGCCAAGGGAAGAGACGGGTGAGAGCGAGGGTGCCATCGTTCTGCACAAAACCTGTCAGCACGTAAAGCTGTGACCTTCCAGGACGCACTAAGATATTGGCACATTGCAGGTTGATGAGGAGCCACTGCTGCAGTAGGTGCCGGGTGTCATAAGGCAGGAGAGGTCCCTGGCGGATAAACTCAACACGGCCTTCAACCTCAAATTCTGGCCCTCCCAAAGGGAAGCGACGACGATGGATTTTGGCAGTCACAGCTGTGGAAAAAAGAGAAAAATATTAATTATCTGGTTAAGAAAATCACATACAATTGTTAAAAACATGGCCGTACAGGTGGCATAACAAATCAGTGTAGTGAAATAACTCTTAAACTTACCGAAGTCATGCAGGCAAAAAGCATCCAGGACTGTTTTCATTGCAGGAGACTCTTCCACAGACGGACAGTTTTGGCAGGCGGGTTTTGGTAAGTCTGTGATAAGAAAATAATCATAATTTAGCAAGAATGCAGGGTACAGTATATACAGTTATAATAGACAAACCTAAAGAGGTTGGTAATGAATGGAAAGAAAAGGCATTGAAGTATTGATGAATAGTCTGTGGTCTATGCATACCTTTGGCACTGTGGCTAGATTTAGAGTAGGGAGAAAGGCACATGTCTTCCTGGGCAGGAAAGCGGTCACAATCGAGTGCCTCAGGCCATGGCTGACCCTGGCAGGCGAGCACCGGGGCACAGCTGTCCCTCACTGCCACACACAGACTACGGCATGGCCGGATAAAGCTGTAGAAGAAAATAAAATAATGTTAGACAATGAATAGGATATTGCTGCAAAATAATGTTTAAATCTAAAGCATGTTTTAAACATATTCAATAGATTTTGTTGAGTTATATTTTACATAAAAATAACAACCAGGAGAATTACAATTACAAGGAATGTAAAATGTACTCACGTATCAAGACAGACGGGAGCAATGAGGGAGCAGAGGAAGACCTGGGCTTGAGGGTGGCATCCTGTCTGCAGCAGGGGCCTCCAGTCCTCTGAACGTGGCACCACCTCAGCTTCCAGGTTGGTGTGACCCAAGAAGTTAGGCAGACGCATCTCAGAGTATCCAACATCTTTGCACACTTTCATCTGATTTGGGATGGTGACGCAACGAGTGGACTGACTCATGTCAAATGCCATTGCAGGCAATGCCATAGCCAGGAGAGCAACAGTGAAAAACACACTCATAGTGAAGGAATTTGCAAAATACAGAGTCCTCAAGGTAGATAGATAAGCTGAGGTTGCTGGTGCCCAGAGGTCTCTTTTTCCTAGAATGACTTGGTAGCTGATGCTGCCTGCTTTATATACAGCAAGGTCAGCCAGGCCCATCAGCCTGTAAGTCTGTTATCAACTACCTATCAAAGACGCAGAGACGATGAGTTTGGAGACAACGGCTTGTTTTGTGATGACTGCAGACAAAAGGGGGGTAATAAGCAGATGGAGGGTGTGTGTCAGGGGGAGTAGAGAGGGGGGGACAATGGGCAATAATGGCCCAGCTTTCACTGAGTGAAGCCCAGTCAGAGTCTGTGGCCGTTTCTCGAGTAAAGCTGCTGCAGAGCCACTATTTCAAGTATACTACGTCATCGAGTGGCGCCGAATGCTGGGCATTTAAACAGTCCTTCGGCGCCACTCGATGACGCAGTATACTTGAAATAGTGGCTCTGCAGAAGCTTTACTCGACATTGAGAAACGGCCACTGCCTCGTCTTTTTCTTTGGGTCAAAGATATTGGGGAAACCGTGTGGAAAAGAACAAAAAAAGACCTTGCTTTTTACAATATATACAGTAAGTCTATAACATGGGGTTAGCTAAACTGCTGCAACTATATACATTATTTGCAGGGTTAGTAATAGTGACTCAATTACCTCAAAAAGGAGTGATATGTTTGTTATTTGTCCCAATAGCTGTATCTGCTTTGAGCTTATTACATACAATGCAAAAGAAAGCAACATTGCTTTTATATATCACTCAAAAGAACCAAATCCCATAAAGAGGCTTTGCTGAGGGTAGCAAAATAAATCTGAGAGTTCCCTTAGAAATCAATCTTGTGTAGACAGACAGGCAGTCTCCTTCTTACTGCCAGTCTCTTTCATGTGTCTCTGCTTCTAATTGCAGGGTTTCATCTGTGGTCCTCCAGTTCTCATTAGCAAGGCAGCGTCTCTTTTTGTTCACCTGGCTTTGATCTTTCAGAAACACTAACTCTCTTGTAAAATACAGTTATGCTGCCTATTTGATTTTTTTTTATATTAAGCATCAGCAGTGAAACATTTTCTGGCAGCATCAGCACATTGCTGTCCACATCTGTGTTATAGCATGGAAACATACATAAATCTCCTTCAGCCAAGATTAATAGATTTTTTTATGAATCATACTTATATCTACAAATTACCCGAGCAACATCTGCTGTCAGGCAGACGCATCCACACTTAGTCATAACAAACCAACATCCCTGAAGTCAAATGTAAAACCTTTTAAGACCTTTTTTAAGACCCTTTCCATACATTTGAAGACCTCATCGCCACTTCGACTTTTAACCGGTTACATTGGAGACACACTTTACCTCACATTGACTATATACAGTATTATACTATACTGTTATTATGATTGTCCTTTCTCCTCATCTTCCAACCATTTGGACGCAGACTTGCATTTCCCCATAACGATGTTGTTTAACAACCGGCGTAAACGGACCGTCGCACGCTACCAAGCAGTGAGCGTGCGATGTCCTGTTCACTTGACGTCAAACCCAACGGGATGCCATAAATAAACTACACAGAATCACACTACACATCTACGCAATGATTACATTCAGGAACACTGTAGAATACAACCTCTTTGGACAATTGATATACTTATTGAAAACAAGCTACAAAATGTAATACCTTGGAAAAAGCCGTTTAATACTTTTTAATAGCCTTAATTTTCGCTAAATAGATTTATCAACTTTTAATACTTTTTAAGACCCCGCGGACACCCTGCACTCAAGACACCCGAGATCTCGTCCTGAGATGCAGACCAGGGCCACAGACACAAGTGCTAATTTGTCTCGTTCTCTGTCTTGTGCATTCGAGCTTCTTAATTTAACAAAAGAACTACATTAGACAATCATCGTATTTGTTTGGATGTCGTCTGTCTACAGATTAAGATGTATATCTTGGGCTGATGCCTCCAGGCCTTTGGAGGACTTTCCCTCATGAATCCGAGGTCTCTATCCCACCCAGCCTGCCATGCTCATTGTGACTTCAGACATCCCAAAGTCAACCTGATTTTAGTTTGCCACACTCTCGTCTCCCTGTTTGCAGCAAGGAATACTCTCTCGCAGCCAGAGCCCTCACCAGCCCAGCCAACTTTTACAGCCTGATCTGATGCGTGCAGGCTGGTTCCAGGTCGGGTAGACGAGTGTAGCCCGTAAAATGGGACTAACTGGCCAATTAGAGTCACAGACCAATTTAGGAGAACAATAGATCCACACATTTAACAAGGTCCCCCTGCCAGGAGCCCAGCAGGGGTCTGTTGTTGGGCCTGATGGCTGCCCTGTAGACACTGTGTCTGTCTTGGTAATGTGTTGCCTGCCCCTGCATCACTTAATGAGAATGTGATACGAGTATGAGCTGAATGGAGGGGCACCTGTCTGTCAAATATACCACACCCCTGAATTAAATAGCATAACGACTGCATCTTTCTGTACACTGAAAACAAAACTCTTACAGATTTAAAGTCTGCATATTCATTGGATTTAGACATTGATCTCTTTGCTAGTGCACATCATTCTGTTCCAGTTCAGATGACTATGAAGTGAAGTCAATATGAGGAAAAACCCTGCTTTAAAATCCCTAACTAACCAGATATCTTCTTAGTTTTACTAAATAAAGTTCTTCTCCTATTCATTATTGCCAAAAGTTGCACTAAGATAGCAATTTTCAGAAATATACCTTTTAAAATATGCATTCACTGCCATCACATCACAGTTAAATGTGAATCACAATTTAGTATTGCGAATTGGAAAAAGTTTTGTAAACTGACTGAACAAACCATTTTTTTCGAATAATATAATTCATAATTTCTCTCTACAGGTGTAATATCTTAATAACATTTGTTTCTTATAATATAATCTTCTTTTGTTCTTAGTTGAGGTCATTCTGCTCAAACTACATTTTGCAGTCTGTTTTGTACACCCTGTGTGTGAAGTCATTACAGCTATGTTGTGAGAAAAACATTTATACATTTACCATTTAGAGAAGAAATGTGATTAACATTAAATAATAAAACGTCTTTAGAATATAACACCATGATCATCCTTGACTAGGATGTTAGGTTTAATTAATTACACATTAGAACTCAAACTAATCTGAACAAGGGATATATCAAATACTAATTTCACCCTTAGACAATTTTCAACTCAGGCTTTCCTGCTCAAATACCCAGCTAAAACAGAGGTTTGAAGATCCTTATCTACGTGTAGGATGTTATCATCCATAATCATTTGAGTAGCTTAACGTACATTTGGTATTTTCCCCTCTACAGTGCAGTATCCACTGGCTGAGTGGGACAGCAGCACAAACACCTGAGACGTACATCAAAGACAGAGGTGTGTTTGAGGAGGAAAGAAGGGGCGGACAGGATGTCTGGGCAGGCCTGCCTTGCAACCGAGTGAACTCAGATAAAAGCTGTCTCCTGCTTGCACATTAGAGACTCATTAACTTAAGAGATTGAACCCCCTTTGCCTCTCTTCTCTCCCCTCTTTAACACCCTCCCTTCTCCATCCTGCTGGGCTCCAGTAGGACTGACAGTCCCTGTGCAGACTGTCAGTAGCACTCAATTGTCACATCCAGTCTCCGGGGCTTGTGGGCAGACGCTGCCAAGCCGAGACAAGGAGACAACTCGCCCCCAGAAAGTATTGTACAGAACTGCATCTGTGGATCCACTCAGTCAGCCAACACACCAACATTTAAGTTACAACTTTAACCTATAACTTATTTTGCATTCTTAACAGAGTTGTTACTTTAGAAATTAGAAAATTCTCTCTATGGCTTAAAGATCTAATGTTGTACCTGAACTTGGAGAAGATTACATATAACCTGAGGGGCTCTTCAGAAATGTTTGAATCTGTCTGGGGCTCTGTGATAGCCTAGCTGAACTTAAGACACTAAGTTAGGAAGAAAGGGGGGACTATGGAAGTATGTTTTTTATATACAGTACATGTATGTCTGTGTATGTATAAATGTGTGGGTATGGGTGTAGGTATGTACATATATATGTGTATGTTTGTATACATATGTGAGTATATGGGTACATGTATTACTGTTATTATTCTTTGTCTTTTTTTTATTTTTCATTATCTTTTACATATATACATATATTTATTTATTTATTTACTTTACTAGCTAGGACCGGGGGGGGGAAGGAAAAGTATAGACCGTATAAATGTAACTCATTGTGCCAGACTCAATAAAAAAATATATTAAAAAAAGAAATGAGAAAATGCTGCTGTTAAAATATGGTAGCCTTATTGTGCTGCCTTGGCAGATGAACAGCGCAGGACTGCTATGACGCGGTCCACAGTCATTTACCCATATTCGTGGCAGTCCAACAGAAAAATCTTATGCACAGTGAAGCACATCAACTTAATAATCACAGGACACAGAAATAATTGTGCAGTGTAGACAAGCATCATCTTTATTTCTACCCCCCTGATTAGAACCGCATTTGGCTTTCACGAAACAAGAAATTCCTCTTTTCAAACCAAATCAGTGAACACTGATCACAAACAGTCAAAAGAGACGAGCCAAGGTAAATTGAAGGGTAAAACAAAAATAAAGTCTTAGAACACGGTAAGACAGTCAAGTTGTAGCTGAGGTACACCGTCCATGATTACGTTGTCCTCTTATGCAATCCTTTGCTCTTCTGCAACTCTGTTGGACAAAAAGGAGAAGCCACCAATAGATTAAAACAGCACTGGCAATTGTCTTGGTAGTAATTATTGTAGCTGCTTGTGTATACTCAGCCATGTAAAAATGAGATAAATAAATACTTGTTTCAGCAATTTCTTTCACTTTTACTAAAAATCCAACTAACCTAAAAGCAGTGGGTTGTTCTGGACCAGGGGTCGGCAACCTTTTTGATATGAAGTGCCATTTAAAAAAAAAAAATTTATCAGGGTGCCAACGGTCGAGAATTATCAACGGGGGGGGGGGGGGGGGGGGGGAGGGGGGGTAGAGGAGCTTGACGCTCGTGAACTATCAGCAGGAGGGCGGGGGGAGCCTCGCTGTGGGGAAGCAGTGTGTGGACCTGTCAGCGCAACTTACATGATGTCGAATTTAACAAACACATTTAAATAATTGGTTTAAACGGCATAATAATAAGGACGATCGTCCGTTCTGTGATTCTCCAGAACACACATGTTATGATATTAGGGTCATGCAGAGTGAGATGAGATCGCTGTCCCTTTAAGAGAGAGAGAAAGAGGGGTGTGGCTTGTGCATGTGTGTGTGTGGATGGTAGAGCGACAGTGAGGGAACGTGTGTATGTTTCTGGAAGTGAAACGGGAAAGCAGAAAAACAGAGGTCTGTGATGTATTTTGTGAAACAGAAGAACAGCTAAATAAATGCAACGGCCTCCTAAGAAGAGCTCGCCTCTCTCCAGTCATTTAAGCTAAAGTGGGTTATTGAACCTGAAGCTTGTTGCTTCTTCCCTCCTCGACTACGGTCTGGGAGCCGACAGGAAAGTTCAACAGACAGATGGCCAGTCCGCCCCTTTGTAGCATATTATTTCGATGAGAGATGAGCAGATCGCCACTGGGCTTTCAACTAAATACACAGCCACGCAAAAACTGCGGCATTTCTACAGCTCCTTATGGGTACTGCAATTAGTGAAGTGCTTTCCTCCGTGGTGAAACGATCAGCACTGCACCACGGAGGAAAGCGGCAGAAAGTCACCTGGAGATAAAGAGAGCGGGGCTGCGTTGCGTGCATGGCTTCCTTCTGCAGGTAACGGGGAGACACGCTCTGGCGGCGGTCTCGTTCAGGATCCGAAAATACAATTTAAATATTTTGCACACTTATTCCACTTATTCCTAGTGTGCCACTGGTTACGGTGCCGCGTGCCAATGCTGGCACGCGTGCTAGGGGTTGCCGAACCCCAATATGACTATATCATATTGATGGGGGTTTTCCCTTACAAATGTCCATGAATTACGGCTCAGAATATTACGAATCACCTGTATACAAAGTCATCACTAAATATGTTAAAGGTAGGGTAGGTAAGAATGGAGAAACCAGCATGAGTGCACTAGAATTTGAAAGAAAAAATCTGCCCGTTCCTTCAGACTTCCTTACAGAGCCCCTCCTCCAACACACACGAACATGACCAATGAGGGCACGAGATAAGTTTGTGCACAGATAGAAGGCTGACAGGCAGGTAGGCGGGGCCATCCAGTTATTTTAGCCGGGCGGCTCAGATGATTGGTCGTGCTTTTTACAGCGCCACGCCTTCCAGATGACATTTTTGTATGTATTTATTGTCAAAGCATTTAATGTATTCATTCCTATCGGGATGTTAAGAGCATTCCATGGAATATAACAAAAAGTGTTTCTGAAGTGAATTACCTACCCTACCTTTAAAACTAAAGCAGTATTTAATGAACACCTATGACAGTTTCTAACTGTAACTGAACATTACAGGCATCAGAATTGGACCTGATGCAGGAACAGTTGCATTAGCTTTTACACGTTGCACAATAAAGCAGCCACTGTATACATTTCCATTAAAAATAAACACTATGACGTCTGATAAGTTGACATACAGCTGAGACTCTCTGAGGGAGGGAGGGGGATCACAACCCAGATATGCCCCGTTGATGAAACTGTACTGCAGTAGAGCTCTGAAGCAATGGTCCTGGAAAGAAATTCAAACATTTAAAATACATAAAAGACTCAATACAACACAATTGTATTAGATTCTATAAAAATCTAGAATCTAATATTAGTGCTAATCAAGTGTTTTACTCACCATGATGAGGACGTGGGGGTTCCCAACAATTACGAGCAGGGCTTTGGGGCGAGTGATGGCCACGTTGAAGCGTTTGGGGTTGGTCAGAAAGCCGAGAGCACTCTGCAAATCATCGCTCAGTACGGATTCATTAGAGCGCACCTATATTTCAAAAGAATGAAGTTTACTGAGTAATTGCTAAAATAGGGAATGAACTATGGCAAGGTAGTGAGTGTAGAAGTTGTGATCTTGAGTATTTGTATTACTATTAAATGGACAATGTCTGAGTTTCAGTTGCCAACCTTATAGAATATTATTGATCCGGTAACTAAGGAACGCTTTGCTTTTAGTTACCTGTGGTTGTTATATTAGTTAATTATTATAAGCGGGGATTTTTTATAAAAGGGGAAAGGGCACCGTTCTCAACATACTTAAACAAAACAGAGGACTTCTGGAATGAACTGCAAATAAAATGTGATCAACTTGTCCCCCCAACACAAACTACGTCAACTGACCACAAGGTGGTGCTAAAATGTTCACAAAAATAAAAACCCATCTTTCTGAGTGGATCAAAACCCGTTGTCCGATGCTTTCGGATATATCTACTTAACATTTGACACATCTGGATTGAGCCAGAAAACCTATATTGATGGAATTTTGAATAACTATTTTTATTCAAAGGACATTTAGTGTAGAATCAATAGTCCACTCCAAGAAAGCTGACTATGATGTTTGTAACTTCTATCACACAGATTTCGTTTTTTCCTACCGTAGACATGATGATGACCAGGAACTCTTGTCCTTGGAACTCCTCCACAGAGCCCACTTTGATATCAGACAGGCCGACCTTACCCAGCAGCATTCTGATCTTCTCACACTGGAGAGTGGTACGAAAACAAGGACAGTGCTTTGTTAAAACATGCAAAGCCACTTAAAAGTATAGGGGCTATTGAATCTACCTTGGAGTAGAATATGAATTGACACTGAAAAAACGTTTTTACTTCTTTATTAAGATAGATCTCACCTAAAGTGCTTTTATTAATAATAATTCCTTACATTTATTACAGCGCTTTTCCAGATGCTCAAAGCGTTTTACAAATACACATATCATACATGTAACGGTCATGTACTGTGGACAATACACACAGGAGCAAATTCAGGTGAAGTGTCTTGCCCAAAGACACAACGGCCTGACGCAGTGGCGGCGGGTTTCGAACTGGAGTTCCCCAACACCACCTTTGATCTGATGATCGCTGATGACGCACAGCCCACTGCGCCACTCCCTCCACTTTTAAGCTTTACTTATATTAGGAGAAACCCTAATAATACATATTTCCCAAATTAATCTTGTAGTCTTACTTGTTTCCTGTAGGGGGCGATGATGCCGATGTTCGAGACGTCCACAGGGTTGTAGAGCTTCTTGGTCAGCTGGCAGCAGTAGAGCATGACCTGCACCGCCTCCATTGGGTTGAACCATGACGGGTTGTTGCCTTCCCTCATCTCTGTACCCTATGGAAAAGCAAAATCCCTGGATTACATTTGACGCACATGCCCAATAAACTGGTAACTCTTTGTAGATGCATTATCTTGTCATTTTAAAATACCACTCACTCTAACTCCATGAAAGAGGAGAGGGAATTCTTTTTTGGGCAGGGTTTTCCACTGGCAGAGAGAGTCTACTACGTCCCTCTGTGCTTTAAAACACAGCTCGCCCTTGTAGAAGAGCTTGGAGGGCAGCGTGAGCAAGGCCTCATGGGAACGGTAGTTGAAGATCAGCTTAGTCACCTGATGCATTTAAAAACCAGATTATAATTATTATAACAGAGCATGCACACTCAAATATTCTTCCAAGATGAATTATTTGTATAGGAAGATATCCTACATACTATCAGATGCCATTTTTATTATCTTTCTTAGTGTCAATGTGCAGTGCACCAACCAGTTTAGGGTTGTAACCCCAGTCATGTCTGGCGTACAGCGGGTTAGCCATCAGCCTCTCCATCAAAGACACCCCCAGGCCAAATGCAGTGGCCAGCTTTGACTTTACTACTGGACCCAGCTGGCAGGGGTCTCCAGCCAACACTACCTGAGCAAGGGAGGGGGAAACTTCATCATTAGCCGCGTTCACACGAAGTACTTTGCCGTACTTAGTTCCCAGCACTTAGTTCCCAGCACTTAGTTCCCCTATGGAACTAAGAGCCGATCGCGTTCACACCGGAATAAGTCCCTGAGGGAAGATTACGCAAATGAGCCGCTGACGTCACTTCGTCTTCTTCTGCTTTGGGTTTACTGGCAGGCCGCAAACAACTTCACGGCGTATACTGCCACCCGAAGTCCCCGGCCGGAAGTCCCCGGAGTTGGGGACTGGCTTCAGTAGAAACTGCTGGGAGTCTTCCCAGCAGCTTCTACTGAAGCCTTCCGAGTAAATCGCCAGAACGCCGACACCTCCTCATCTCCACTGCTCCTTTGTTTTCTTTTGTGTTGCCATAAGTTAGTCTCTCTGCGTTTGTGCGCTGGGCTAATGCTAATAATGCGAGGATAATAAAATGGCGGCTCTAAAAAACATTTCAGAGTTTTACGGGGCGCAGTTTGCAATTCGCTCAGCCAATCAGAACTGGGGCACTTTTTTCCCCCCAGGAGAGTACCACCTCTCAGCAGGCACTAAAAATGGGGGTAAAAGTTCCCGGGACTAAGTACTCTTTTTGGTGTGAACGCGACATAAGGGGTATTAACGGAACTAAACCGGAAATGTACGGGGGAAAGTACTCCGGTGTGAACGCGCCTATTAGTAACAACATAAACATACAACTGGACTGTTGTAAATGATTAGAAAAAAGTCTAGCTGTCGTTCTTTTCGATCCACAATACAAACACAACTGGTGCTGGTGATCCCACACAATTATGTCATGATTTCCCACAAGACAGATGCACTGTACAAAGCCTTTGGATGTGAATGTAGTCAGTGTGTGTGCTGACCTGTCCATCTCTCTCTGACAGATAACTCATGGGGATCAGGGACTCAGGTTCTGTGGCCTGGCCAGCTTCATCCAGGAAGACGTGTGTAAAATGTCCCACTCTGAGAAAATATGAAATAGAATCAACAGTAGGTGAACTAAGATAGTAGTATATAGAAGTGAGGACACATCTGCTTATTCGAACTGTGTACAACTATCACTGCTACTGCCCAGGACTTACTGTATTCCTATATTATGGAACATGCCAGAGCTGGAGCAAGTGCTGACCACAATCCTGTGGAAAGAGGCGTGGCGGATGTCCTCACCTGCCTTTGAGTACACTCTCAGTGCTTCTGGGATGGACTAAGAAAAAAACATACATTTTGGATGATGAGAAATGTACTAAAGTAGATTCAGACACAGCATGTCATCACGACCTCATCTATTATTTAAAAAGATAACTGTACCGCCCCCTCTGGTGGCAGATGTCAATGGCATCTGTACAGACCAGACTGCATAAAGGAGCATGCATATTTCCCTTTGATCATACACACTGTAAATAAGGTGTCTGTTGACAAAGGAAAACTGAATCTCTTTTCCCAGCCGCTGTTAAATACCTCCTCCTGCCTTGAGGTTGCGTTGACACGGGCCAAACTCGCAGCATGCAGGAAGCCACTGTGATGAAGGCGGGTGCAGATGAGGTCAGCAGCGCTGTTGGAGGGAGTGCACACGAGAACACGACTGCTGGGCAGAAAGTGGTAAACCTGGAGGAAGAAAGAAGTCAAACAAGCAGAGGAGCAGAATGGAAGTAAGCTTAAGACTGGGCATAAGACCTACTCACTATTGCAGCTTAAAGTTGCGGAGGCGTTTTCCCATTAATACCAGTTTTATCAACAGGTTTACAGTGTAGCTGTCCACACAACACCGTAAGACCTACCCGTTTGGATTTATACATCTGGACAGTATTTGTGAATCACTTTTTTCAGATATATAATTGAACAATTAAAATGAACATGGGCAAGGTCTGAACAACTTTATGAAATCAAACCTATAAAGAGTTAAATATGTTTGTTTACGACTACTAAATTATGTTTTTGCACAAGAGTCTTAAAGCACTGGACTGATATATCAGTTTATATTTATTGAAAGGGTTTCTTTAAGTTGGCTAGTTGGAAGATAAGAATTAACATAGCTTCTGATTAGGAAGATGATATGTACCTGTAGTATGGCTTCTATAACGGTGATGGTCTTTCCCGTGCCCGGAGGTCCAAACAGCACATAAGGAATGGGCCGACACTCCCCTTCCAGGATCCTCTTCACCGCCTCTCTCTGAGGGGGGTTCAGGTCCGGGTTAAAGAAGTGCCCTACACTGGGGATGGGCTTGGATGGCAGTGTTCCTCCTAAAAGCAATGAAACACTTGTCAATTATATACTTAATCTGATATACTCAGGCAAATCTTGGACCAACTAAACAGTAGGGCTGTCCCAAATACCATTTTTCGGGCTCCGGATATTC
Source organism: Notothenia rossii (assembly GCF_949606895.1). Lineage (NCBI taxonomy): Eukaryota > Metazoa > Chordata > Actinopteri > Perciformes > Nototheniidae > Notothenia > Notothenia rossii. The sequence goes on along the minus strand of NC_136903.1, from coordinate 11,762,644 downwards.
GGTAGCAATCAGCAGCAGGGGGGGGGGGTGCGTAGTAATCAGCAGCGAACCGCTTCAACACGTGTATTTCGGTTTATTCACGGCATTCATTTTGTTATGCTACATCTACAGTATTGTTGTTTTATAGCTATTTGTTAATGTATACAACCCGATTTGTGTTCTTTGAAATTGAAAAGAATATTGCATTGTGTGTATTACTTTCGTTGCAGTTGTATATGTTATTGTCTTAAGTGTAATTTGGCTTGGCTTCCTATTTTGTATGGACATGCTTTTATTTTGAAGGAGTTAGCGCTGTTGACAGGAAGTTGTTGTTGCTATGGAAACAACGTGACGGAGATTCACAAAAAGTAATATCTACATATAAAGACGGAGAAAGTAAACGATAACGTTTATGGTTAAGTGTTGGCACCCCCCGAAGAGGCACAAGCTCTTACGTTGATATTGGAGTTTTCAATAAATTTGAAATTTGAAAAAAACAAAACGAAAAAGAAATAACGAAATTGAACAGCCCTACTAAAACACTAAATGTACCTTTAGTCTGCGTGGCCTTGGAAACCTTTCCATTTTCCTTGGTTGGAATCTGGTGTTGAAATACAATTACACTCAAATCAAAACCAAGAAAATAAATGACAACAATGTGTATAAATCTTTATTTTTTCACCTCATTGCCCGTTGCTTTGTTTTGCTCTGTCTCATCGCTCCACTTCCCTGTCCACTGATGGGTCTGAACAGTCACTTTAGAGGGGAAGAGAACTGCACAACAGGGTGAAAATGACAGAAATCTTACTGCGGTACAAAACAACAGAAGGGTAAACCAAGATGGACTAGCAAAAACGTGAGGTACAAACAGCGCCCTCTGGAGGTGAGCCGGTGGTAATGTCAATGCGTGTCGTGAAAGAATGATTTTTCAATATAGTGTATCGCTTTGCTGGTGAAATAATGACCACTAAAGTTCACTTCTTTCTTAGAATCTTCTTAAATTGACTGATTAGATTTGTTTTCGTTTGTATAGTGAAGAAAAAAAACAACATTGTCAAAATCATTATCTGCTTTTTTATAGGGAAAGTGATTTTACTATTCATAAGTATAGTGTATCAATTAGAACATTCTCATTCCAATTAATTTCAGGGGGATACTTTCTTCAAAATGCCTTATACTGTACCTTTCAAAGAGTACTCCATATTGCACATAACTGAATGTACACTTGATTTATGGTGTCTAAAATGCCAGGAAACTACCAGAATTAAAGTAATTTGAAAATAAACTTAACTTACTATTCCAAAACTGCTTTGTGTGTTCAAGTGCGTAGTGACACCGTCTCGTAGTCAATCTGATGATGTAAGCAGTCAACATACCTGTATTATAATCATTTAGCATCATTGTTGGGTTAAATATTTGTACATTTATTTGATGTAATAAAAAATCACATCCTCTTTTCTAACCTGTTGTAAGAGAACTCAACATCGAGTGGCTCCCCGAGGTAGCTGCGCTGAAACTCTGGGTTCACTCTCAAACTCACAGTCTCTTCATTGATCTGAGTGTTAAAACAGAACATTAGATTAAATCTAAAGAGCATTTTCTGTTTGATAACGCACAACATGAAAGATGTCTCAGATTATAAAACATTTCCATACCTCTTTTACATTACCAACATACTCCATCACCACTCCGTCCCTCTGTGGTTTCTTCAGTAATATTCGGTCCCCTGCAGAGCAAACTTTTCAAAACCCTTCTTGTGTTCCACAGAGGAAATCATAACATTAGCAATAGTTCAACAATGATAAAGAAAGGCCCCTCACCTATATTGAGATTGGGTCTGCCTTCGGACAACCCAAGGACCTCTAGGTGCAGGTAGACCGCTCCTTTCTTGAGGAGGGCCCCGTGGATTGTTTGTTCTTTTATTTCCCTCTCTGCGTGCAGCTCGTCCAGCCAGAGAAGGACTGAGAAACGCAGACGCATGTTGGATGGTGAGAGAACCTGAGCAAACAGGCACAGCAGGAGAAGGAAAATGGGATTTTTTTCAAATTCTATTTGCTTCTGTGTCCCACCACAAGGGAAATTGCATAAGTCTGCGATTGGCCGTGTGGATTTCGAAAGGATACTCCTCCTATTCCGCTATCTATTTAGCAAAGGCTGTGCCGCTGCCTCTTGTTTAGTGTGGCCCACAACGATTGGATTAGGTTAAAAAATGTAAAGACAAACTAAAGCGTTTTTCCCTCATATTCCATTATAATGTGACTGTGGAAAAAACATCCCTGTTATATTACTGGCCCACGGCTTTGTTACGATGCAAATTCAGAGATGATATATTGATTGGGCGGCGGTGGCGAAGTCCATAGGGACTTGGCAACTGGAAGGTCAAGAGCAAGTGCTACCGAGGTGTCCCTGAGCAAAGAAATAATTTCGAATATTCGATTAATCGTTCCCATCCCTAATAACTAGCTTAACTTCATCATGTCTCCTCACCTCTCCTAAGCAGGGCTGAACCACCAGCACGTCGCTCTCAGCATCCACACAGTCTCTGAGAGCCTGGGGCAGCGGATAGTTGGGTAGGAAGTTTGGCAGGCGTCGCTTCGTAATCCTGCAGTTGGATGATTCAATCACAAATAAAAAAAAGATAATGCAAAACTATTTTCCAGGAGCACCTTGCATACAATATTTACGAATAGTTTCATTTGAGCCTTGATGCTTTTTGTCAGCAATAGAAACAAAATCCGTTGTTTGATACCTTGATGCGTCGTTTGGAGCAGAGATAGTTATCACTTGAGCAGGCATTGTGGAGGAGGCCTGAGTTGCTTCTCTAGGAGTGTAGGGCACTGAGGGCTGCAGCAGGGTCTCCTCTTTACTCCCCACTGTGACCTTCAGGCGCCTCCCGATGGTGAAAGAGGAGAAGTGCAGCAACAGCAGCTCAGCGCAGCTTCCCAGGCTCCTGAGCAATTTTCCACATGAAATTTAGTTTTACAGACAACATTCAAACAAAATCTCCACAGAGACGGTCCAAGAAACAGAGCTTATTTTATATGGCAAGACAGATTCCACACTTTCCATTCTACTTTTGTCTTTTTGATCCATTACTCCTCCAACGGTTTCTTTCATTTATCTATGCAGGAATCCTGAAGTCAAATGTAAAACCTTTTAAGACCTTTTTTAAGACCCTTTCCATACATTTGAAGAGCTGATCGCCACTTTGAGTTCTAACCGGTTACATTGGCGACACTTTACCTCACATTGACTATATACAGTGTTGATTGTCCTTCCTCCTTATTTTCCAACCATTTGGACGCAAACTTGCATTTCCCCATAACGATGTTGTTTAACAACCGGCGTAAACGGAGCTTCGCGCGCTATCAAGAAGTGAGCGTGCGATGTCCTGTTCAGATTAGAGCTGCTCGATTATGGCAAAAACCATAATCGAGATTATTTGGGTCAATAATTGATATCACGATTATTAAAAAATATTTATTTCTAATACATCAATTTTTTGAACGAAAAAAAATGTGAGTAGTATGTTTTTAACGGTTGATTACCCTGAACTTTAAGTATAACTCAACTGAAAAACCACAAAAAAATAAAAACGCAAAAAAATAAAAATAAACGTAATAATAAAAACATAATCGTTTTATTTCGATTACGTTGTTTCCGTAATCGTTGCAAGCCATAATCGTAATTGCGATTAAAATACGATTAATTGAGCAGCCCTAGTTCAGATGATGTCAAATCCAACGGGATGCCATAAATAAACTATACAGAATCAAATTACACACCTACGCAATGATTACATTCAGACAGACTGTAGAATACAACCTCTGGACAATTTATATACTTATTGAAAACAAGCTACAAAATGTAATACCTTGGAAAATGCCGTTTAATACTTTTTAATAGCCTTAATTTTCGCTAAATTGATTTATCAACTTTTAATACTTTTTAAAGACCCCAGGACCCCCTGCTATGAGTTGCAAAAAAATAGCTTACTTTGCTTGGCATGCCAAGACAATAGGCAGCCTCTCTCCTGGTGGAATATCCACATTTCTGTCCTCTCTCTTTACACCAGGGGAATGGATAGTCTCCTTCAGCACCTCGTCATTTTCTTTCTTTACCTCCTTTGCATAACCACCTTGTCTTTCTGAAGACTCTGAGCAGTTTTGAGACTCTTGGCCATTTTGTCGCAAAGGCTGTTGTTTCTGTCTCAGTGGTTTGAAGTCTTTGACAGAAACCAGGAGGAACTGTCCCTCTGAGTCCCAGCCAGCGATGTCACAGAACTTCAGTGTGTGGGTTTCTGAACCTTTATTTCTGATATGAGAGGGATACAACGTAATAAATGCAGCGAATTGTGCCAAGGGTGGATTTGTTTACCAGAAGACCAATGATGAGGATTTAAACTACAACAATAAAAAATGACAATCATAAGCGTTGGTAACTAGTGCTTTGATATTTCTTAACTTTGGATATTTCCTTTCTACTTCGATCACTTACTGTATCCAAAACACCATCTCTCGCTTCTCGCCAATCATCAGATCCCCAAACTGGCCATAGTCCGATACATGCAGCCCCCCTTTGTTTTCCAAAAGACTCTGGAGTTCAGTCCCTGGGAGACGTGTAATGGAAATATTCTCACTGAAACAAAAAGAAAAGAAGAAAAACATCAAAATATTCATCTGTATCACCCTTATCAAAAGTTTAATTAATCTGGAAAATACCATTATACTTCTGAAGAACTTTAAATAATTAGACAATTCAGCCATTTATTTAGCTAAAACAGTTGGGGAAAGTAGAGCAAATCTCAAGTTCCAGCTTGCTGCATCCTTGTCGTATTAAACTGAATATCTCAGACTTTTGGTCAGAATAAACAAGACATTTGAACACCATGAGATTCTTTTTCCCCCCATTTTAGGATAATCTTTAATTGTTGTTGCAGCCCTAAAAAGATAGTAATCTAAATCCAATACCTCTGGCAGGGTGCCATGCACAGGGCCCTCCAACTATATAAGGACTGACTGCTCTCCACCATCACTATGTTGACCAGATGTCCTGGCAAAGGCTGGTAGTGGGCAGGCAGCAGCAGAGTGTCCAGGTTGTAGAACACATTGTCCTCCACCACTCCATTTTTACCATAAGCGCTGGTCACACGCACCTGGAGATAAACGTTTATTCAAAGGAAGTAAGAGTAGTGAAACAGAATTGGATAGTACAGACATGAATGAGCATTTAATCATTACCACTTCATCAGAGTTAGGAACAATGCCAACTTTCAACAATGCAACTGAAGTACTAAAAAAATGAATAAATTGTATTGAGTGGGTATAGCTAAAAACATTTAATGATGCCATTACCTGGTCTAGGCGGCTGTACCGTAAAGGGGCCACAGAGCTAGCCTGGGTGGTCCATTGGGTAGGATTGACAAAATATTTAGCTTGGACCCAGTCTCCTTTCATTGGCTCATAACCTGACACAAATAAGAGAGAAAATACAAAAGTGTGCCAACAGGCAGGAAAGTTAACATCAGCCTTCAGCCAAGTGCTAATAAATATTGGTGTGGCTGCAGGTTTGTCAAATCTACTCTCGGTTTGAGAGCTTACCAAACATCAACTGTAGAATTATGGCAGTAAAATCTGTTAGACAGGCTGGACGGTTATGGGACTAAGAGACCCACAATGATTGTGGGGTCAAGAGGCTCACAATTGTAGCGTGTGAAGTACGGTAAGCAGGGGTACCTTCACATAAGCTGCTGCATGGGAAGTATGTGGTCTGGTTTATGTAGCCAGCATCTCCATCAAATGATGTGACTGTGCCAATGAGAGGCCGCAGCTGCATACTGTCAGCTTCTAAGGAGGTACTGCCTCCTTCCTCCCAAGCATCTGCACTCTTCTCCACCTAAATGACAAGATGAAACAGTGCAAGTTGGACAATTTCTGTCATGACGGTCCTATTTGTCTTATTGAATCACTGCCATTAGAATTAACAACACACAATGTAAGGCTAAATTCACACATAGGTCTCAGACACATCTCCACAGTATCAACACAAACTCTTGATGGAAGACATGAAAATGTTTAATTTGGATTCTGACTTTTGATTAAGATGGAGCATATATATATATATATATATATATATATATATATATATATATATATACACACACATACATACATATATATATATATATATATATATATATATATACACACACATACATACACATATATATATATATATATATATATATATATTCAGACCCGACCAATCACAACTTAATTCACATCAGGTAAACAAAAATTGTATGATGTTAGCAAATTCATGCTGGAGCAAAGAACCAGATTCTCACCCTTAAAGCTTTCCATCCCCCTTGGGCACCATCACGTACTGCTATGCAGTTCACCACGTCCCCTTCTTTCAGAGGTATCCCGCCCAACACTTCTCCGGCGGTGAAGTAGATAGCATCGTCGATCATGCCATAGTCGAGGCACAGCTGGGTCACCACACTGCCTCGCAGGTGGCGAATGTTTTCCTGGCCTGACAGCCAAAAGAAATGCATGGCATGACATATGCTGCCGTGTGTTGCTATTGTAATGCTTGAACTTATTATACTTAGAAGAATGTTGCATTTACCTGTTGCATCAGAGCAAAGGCCCTCTCCATCAGCTTCTCCAGTCCTCCACAATGGAGAGACCAGCTTAGACAGCATGCACCGCACAGCTGTTAGCATATTATCTGCAAAATGGTAACTTAGCTGATGTAGCTAGCGTAAGATTTCCACACTAGGAAAACAAAAAAGCAGTTTTTATTAACCTTGCAAACATTTGTCACCTGACGTTATTAACAAGCTTTTAAGTTTTGGATATTATTTTTACATGGCATTTACTCAGTTAGCTTACACGTCCAGGCCAGGGACAAACAAAAAGCTAATACAAAATATAGTCATTTCTAAATAACCAAGAGGCTAGATAGTTAGCTCATTTCAAAGTTAGCTAGAAGAAAATGCTAATTACAACATTATATTACTTCCGAGCTAAAGTTAGATAGCTAAATGTTACCTTAGCTACAGTACAAAAGGCGGAGTATGAAGGAACGAAATTGAGAACATTATTCAACGAACAAAGTATAGGTGAGGTTAATTATAAATTACCGTTCTCAAAACAAATATTAGCTTAACTAACGAAAAACTTCACGTGTTGGGGCGGAGACATGGGCGGAGACCTCTTCATTCGTTGGTACGCATTGCACATGTACGCTTACGTGCGCGCCGCGGCTTGATCACCGCGAGGGGAGGTGTAATGAGAAATGTGGTGAACCTACCAAAAATGTAGACTCTAATACTATAAGTCACCGGAGATATGTAGTTTGTATAGCTCTTTATTCTTCCATGGTTGGATGAGTAAATAAAACCATTTGCATGTGAGTTTTATCTATGTTTAAAATGTAAATAGAACGTTTGTGACCCCCCTGCTTTCTTTGTCTTTTAGTTTTAAAGTTGATACCTGAAGGCCTAAACGTATTTTTTGAGAGTGGAAAAGACTTATGACCTAAAAAAATTGTGAGGCACAAAAATGTCTGTATAAATCACAGAGGTATAATAGATTGTGTTCTCCTTGCCATACTCTCCACTGTTGTTTGTTTTGGCTAAAGCAGTTAGACGTTAATTCTGCATTGAAATAAATCTTACATACAGATTTGGAAGTTGTTAGCAGATGGCTAACTCCACTGGGTATGTCACCACTGTAGATTAATAGGGACTTCATGATGTATATCCAGAACCAAGAGCCCTGTGAACACTTTTGCTCTTATACAATTTAGTGTATGCAATGCAGTAGGAGATTTGTCACAGCAATCCAGCTTGCATTGTAGACACATTTGAGAATTACTGCATCAGCTGTTTACTCGCCAACTGTCTCATTCACCTCTCTGCTCTTGCAAATGGACAGTGTTTTGGCCAAAACAAAAACTTATTCGGAATATTTGACACCTGGAAGGAAACCATCAATGTTCCTTCTAAACAACACCCCAGTGCACATTCACACAGTGCCATCACATCACACCTGCCATTTGCCAGTGTGTCCTCTGTTGCTTTTCTGAATTCTGGACAAACTGTACTGATGAGTCATCAGTCTGCTCATCTGATGACATGGTGTGAAATGTTCCCCTGTCATTATCCTTCTCTCCTGTCAAAGTGAACATCACAAAACCAAACTGCTTCATGCGACTCAGTATTATTTCATTGTGATCAAGCTTTGACATGGCGAGATTGATAGTGTTGCTGCCGGGTTTCAGCCTTCACTCTCTCATGTCTTAGTATTAAAACCATATTTTGCTTTTATTTCCCCCTGTGTGCTTACCAGCAGGGCTGTAAATATGTGGGTGTGTGTTTTTGTAAGCAATGCCAATGGCCCAAGGGATTCTGACTATCCATGGCCAAATCAATTCAGGCACTTTGGAGATTAATTTCAGGCAGGGCTGCCAAAGTGTAACATATACCACAGGCTATAAACTTTTAAAACATTTTCTTCTGGCAGCTCTTCTGTAGATGGTAAAATCTGTTCTAATGTGTTGTCTAACTTATTTAGATACATCTTTGGCATTCACTGTAGGTTTCATGGCTTAATATGAGTGAACTCAATCACATGCAAGCATACATTGTAAGCAGAGACTTTGTCACTGTCATTGTGACTCTCTTTTCAGACATTAGGTATGCCAGTTAAGACATATTGTGTGTTTTAGGACCCTAACCGTCTACTTAATCAATGCCAACCATCTCTCAAATTGTACCATCTATTTTTACGATGTTGGAATTACATTTTACTGCCTACCAGGGCAGTAGCCAGAATTTAAAGAATACTGAGTCCAAATTGGCCGAGCACAGCTTCAGAAATGTTTGACATATCCACCCAAAAATGTCTTCTCTGACATTTCTAAATTGTATAAATGAAATTAACCTTTCATTTGGAGCTTGACATTTGGTGACTCCTTGAAGGAAACACGTTTGAACTTCCCACCAGCACAACACTGTAATCCATTCCAGTAAATAGAAATGAATGTCAGTACTGAGCACATTTGAAGTGTCAATAGATTCAAATTGACACCAAGTAATCACAACAGTTTTGATTGTATCAGACAATGTTCCTTAGCAGATGAAGTTTGCCCAGTTGTCATGTGATTCTAGATTACAGTTTTTCTCAGCACTTTGTTGATATTGCATCCATATTAGCCTCAAAATCGATATTTAAGGTTTTTTTCTTGAACTTGGAAAACACTATTTGATGAAGCTGTCCCTAAAGGTTTTATTTAGTAGCTGTTCTGGAGTCTTTGATCATTTACCACCATCTTTCAATGTTTTAAGCTTGTTAATTCACAATTATAATTACCCTAATTGCCGTGCCGCATAACTTTAGCAAAACAAAAAAAATGTGTCTTGTGAAATGAAAACTCTCTACAAGCAGATTTCACACAGCATGAAGAATGTTAAAAAAAACTCTCCCTTTTTTTAAAGTATGCTTCGGAAAATGTTCAACAGTTAAGTGAGGGTAAACCCTGTAGAATTTGCAGTTAATGGTCTTGCAAAAAGTAGTGAAACATGCAAAAACACTGATACAGCCTATGGCAGAGCAGTTATGGTTGATTTACAGCTGTTCCTAAAAAGCATTTTTATGGTATAGGAGGTTTTTAAAAGTGTGTGCCTTTGGGAGATTGTGGCAAGTGATAGCACATTAACATTTCAAGTTTATACATGAACCATTAAAGCTATTTCCACAGGGGCTGCCTAGAATCATACACTGTATTTTCAAGAGCACATGGGCCACTCATAGTTTTATGTTCATCTGTCTGAGGGCTCAATGGAAAGAGTTTATTCTCTTAATCCATATCTGCAATGTATGTGCATATATTTCATAATTATGTCTGTGTAATGTGTGGTTTTTCCTAGAGAAGTACTTTGACTTGACATTGATGTGACGCTTCCTCACCACTAGAGGGCAGTGGAGGCACTCCTTGTACACAAATTAACTACTGTCTTTGCTGCAGAGTGCAAGTGAGGCCAAGGGATGAATCAGATCAGATACTAATCTCAGTCTGTGTTGCTAAAACTGGACACTCTACTTACACTGTTCAATGACAACAAATACCAGGAATGCCCAGAAATTATGCCAGCTATTCTCAGGACTGTAGGAAAAAACTAATTCCCCTCTTTCTTCGGGCTAGACTTCCCCTTCGTAATTAGCAGATAAATATGAACAGGGAGTAATACAGTCATACAATCTGACTACGTGATGGAATTTGAGAGTTGTCTAACTGCCCATATTGCAAAAAATAAGCATGTCAACAAAAATATGTTTACATAATTAATTGAAATTGCACAAAATTAGGCCAATAAGCTCAATAATAAGTATTTTTCACATGATAATGAGTTGCCAAAATATGCTTTTAATTGACAAACATCTCTACTTATGTACTTACAACATATATTATTTTTTCGCCCACAAAACAACTACATCAGTCATTATTATAAGATATTGAAATCTTACAACCAATAATACTATCATTATAATATAGTTCTCCTTTCAGTGTATTATGTCCAAAAGTAATAATAATAATAGATTACATTTGTATAGCGCCTTTCAAGGGACCCAAGGCCGCTTTACATGGTGAATAAACAAACAAAAGGGGCAAATAATAAAGTACAGAAAGGTTAAACTCTGATACCACAGACGTACTTTAAATCCTCAGAATATGGAGAGAAAATAGGAATTTCAGTTATTAAACTAAACTTTAGTTTTTTCTTTGGTTAACGTTTAAAGGTGACAAACAAAAGTTGTTAAAACTGTGTTTACAGTGGTCTGTAGTGCATAGTGCAGGCCAAATGGAAACATGGGATTTATCAGATAATCCGTTTTGAGGTTTTTCTCAATTCTCTTTCAGTATGGAAACCAGATGCAAATAGGAATTCATTTGGCATGATAAATGTTTATAAAACATAAGGGAAGTGTAGAAACATTGAAATGGGAAACAGAGCCAAACATTTATTCCGGTCTGCCATTCATTATATTGGAATGAATGCACAACCTTGTACAGTATAACATTACATATCTAAAAGGTCTCTCACGGTGTATATATTTCACATATTTTATAATTTTGTTTCGCAGTGCTTTGAGTTTTCCATGCTTAGAATCGATAAAACTGCAGCCAAACTTACTTTAAACTATAGAGCTGCTGTTGTTATTTTTAAGATCTGCAGCTATACCTATATCCATCAAGCTATGATATAACTGCCAAATCTTATATTAACAACATGAGTACTCAAAGAGCACTCACCTCACCAAGGATGCACAACCATTCTGCTGTTTTTACGATAAAAAATGCTTACACGTTTTTTACATTATGAAGGATCGTATGTTCAATACTTGATTTTACTTATGGTTTTCTGTTCAGACATTTACCAAGTCACTCCCTGCATGCCTTGCTGATCAGCTGCCACTTGGAGCCTTTAAATGTTACATTCAATGTTGTCACTTGACACCTCAAATCAACACCCATTGTCTTTTTGTTAAACAGTCAACACTGGGCAAACAGGTTAATTAGTTAAAGATGATATCATAATTTTTTAAAATGTGATTAGGTGAACCTACACTCACGTCACAAATACCATTTTTGGTTGGATATCGGATCTGTAATGTATTCGTATGTTGCTTTCAGTACACCTCAAATGAAATGTATAAACACCCTTTTTCTTAGGCAACTGCTGTTGGCGACAAGAGTCCAGGCCAGGAAACAGTCCAGCACATGACCTCTGTAAAATCACAACATGATGTTTTTTTATATATTGATGTAATGTATTGATTAGAGAGCTGATAAATGCTGGTACCTGCTGACAGAGCTGATTTCCTGTTTCCATATGCTAATGAGCTGGTGGGTGTGGCTTTTTATTCAGTGGTGGTGGTATTGATCTTTTCATATCAGCAATAAAATACTTACTCCTTTAATTAGGCTATATGTCTCTTGGAGTTAACCTGCCAACGGGTAAACACATGGAAAAGAAAAGATGACATAATATGATAGTAAAAGTGTGAAAGGGCGTGTAATTGTAATCAGTAAATGTTAATCTGTGCTTGAGCTGTGAATGATTAAACATTTAGACAAAGATGGATGGGGGATAAGATATGTGTAGGGTAATGGGGGGTGGGGTGTCACCTTCTGTGCACATGATTCCCAGCTACGCCTCTGATCAGTGGCAGTCAAATCAGAGATGTGAGAGAGGAAGAATAGAGCACAAAGAGGGAAGGCAGGAGAAAAGACAGGGAAGGAGGAGGAGGAGGAGGAGGAGGAGGAGGTCCGCGTAAACCACGCCTCCGGTCTCGTATCCTCTCGCAAGTCTTATTCACAGCCTCTCATGTAGAGGATAGAGAAAGAAAGGAGAGAAACAAGAAGAAGGGCACACGAAGAAGAGGAAGGGAGCAGCAAAACGACCATGGCAATACCCAAAACGTCTCAGCTTGAGATAGTGTCCGATCACAGCACACCTCTACCGCCGTCGACTACTGCACGGACCATGCAGCCGCACAAAAGACAGAGCCCAGATGAATGAGGAGCTGTACCTGGGCCGTGGACAAAATGAGGGTCATCTTCATCCAAAACGCCGGTTTCGTCGCAGCTTTCTCGCCTTTTAGATGTGAGTCGGTGATGTTGGCAGCGTTTAGGACAACAGATAAGGTGAACGAGCCAGAATTAACCACAGCTAGATCATGCAAGTCGATTGAGGAGTGAGGAGATCAGACCGATTGATTTAGTGTTTCTTTTATTGGGATAGAGTTTGCACATACATTATAGCCAATTTATCATATTTAAAGCCAGCGTGTGTTCAGTTTCCGGCATGCAGCCTGCTGTCGAAATCTGAATACATATTTTATTACATATTGGCAAATAGAATAACATTTATCCAGTGATACAGGACTATGTATCAGGTAATTATGGACCGATAATGTCCTTACAGACTCTTTGTGCTTAATCTATTAGCAGATTAATTATATAGCAATAATAACATGAATAGGTAGGAGGAGTGTCTCTGTTCGCTTTGATCAAAGCCATTGATCAACTAAGACAATCTGGAAATGTTAGTTTCCATGTGTAATTATAGGCTATGACTAATAGGCTAAGCGTTATTCCTTGTAATTTATTTATTTATTAATAGCCTACTGTTATTAGACCTATAAGTATTATATTATCAATTTATTTTAGGTAGGTAGTTTGAAATATTTAACAGTGGGAAGGTTATTCAAAAACTTCCCTAGTGAGATGGAAACCTCTTATTTATCGCCCCACCGGGGGGCACCCCGTCCCGAGGCCCAGAGAGGCCAAACCTCAGCGGGCAAACCGGCGGGGGGTGACCTCTCCCCTTCACCTCCACCTCCAATACTACCTGCCGGCACCTCACCCGAAGATACCCCGGCAAGCAGTGATGGACGGAGAAACTCGGGCGTGAAGAAACACCACCACAAGCACAACCTGAAGCACCGCTACGAGCTGCTGGAGACGCTAGGAAGAGGCACATATGGCAAGGTCAAGAAGGCCATCGAGCGACACTCCGGCAGAGAGGTGAGCCACTTAAGAGACGCTCTAAGCAGCTATAAACATATGTCATGATGCTTTTAGTGGATTTGTTATACATGCTTACTTCTGAAGCACCTTAGTAGCCTACAAACAACATTGGTCCCAAAATAAGTGCTTGGTTGCTTTCCTTGGCGTGTGCATGTCCTTCCCCTCTGGGAATTTCCCCTGTGCTGAAAGGGCCCATGGGGCCAGAGAGTTGTGGTTGCACACGCCTGTACTTTGCGGGGCCTCACGACCGGATGCTGGAGTGCAAATCCGGCTACTGACTGACTGATGGGACTCCAGTGATCCGAAAGCATCATGGAAAACAGCTAACAGTCCCCCAGAGAGGCTACTAGGGCCCACTCACATGTTTGTGGTCAGTGTTTTAGACACCCTCTACATCCTTTCAGTTCTGTTTTGAGTGGGTATGAGGGTGTTTGCATCATTCTAACACTTTCTGTTTCTTTATTTGTAAATATTTCTTGGCTTTATTTGCTATAGTTGACTCATCCTCTGCTCTAATGTCATTGAAGACCATCACATCTCTGCAAATATTTTTTTATATGCTCCTGTGGCAAAATGTGACCCCTGTGCCCAATCTGGCAGGACATGATGAACTTTCCATGTGCAGAGAATACCAGGGGGAAATTTAGTATAGGTCAAATACTTCCCCTAATGGTTTCAAAGCTCCTGCATGCTTGCTAAGGGAATCATAAAAACTCCGGTAAGGCTACTCTCTCTTGGCCTGTCCCACTTGGCTCCTTGTACTGTCTTCAGTATGTTTTCCTATTTATTATTGCCATGGCAGCAGCTCTCATGTGAAGTATTTTACTTTCACTTGTATTATAAAATTGCACAATGCATGTTTACTGAATGGGTCAAGATACATTATTTTTTATAATAAGTTTGACATATTGTTCCCTTAATTTGACTCAGATTGGCTGAATCTGTTTTGCTTTGGATATGGTTTAAGACTTTCCGTCTGAAATGAATTGATTTAACATGCAAATGAACTTGAACGACTCTATTTGTTAACATTTTTAGTGATTCTAAAACATTGCTTTAATGCTTTCCGTCCTTTTACTGAGTTTTAAAAGTACATCTTCTACGTTTTGAGCTTATTAATCATGTTTTTGTTATTTGGGAGGCTGTAGTTTGTGCTGTTGTAGATCTTAATTTCATTTCCCAGAATGGTGTTTATTTTTTAAGTCTACCCTCAGTGAGAGAGATGGGGTGGCAAAACAGTCAAAATACATACCTGTCAGTATACAAACAAATCTTTGTAGGTGAAAACCCAGTGGCATATTGCCTTCCTTTCTCCTGTAATCTGCTGCACAGCTCCAAGCATAGCATTCAGACTTTAAATAGCATCTCTGTAAAGTATAGGACTCCCTTTTCCCCCTGTGTTTTACGTGGGAGTTTGTATATCTTAGGAAAGTACTTTGGTTCCACATGGTATACCAGCAGAAAACCAAAAGAGCATGACTGCCAGCCACCTCACGGGCCACGTGTGTCTGGCACTGCGTTGCTAGAGTTTACTTGACCTCTGACATAAAGTTAGTCCCCGGTGTCCATGTGGCAGAGACAGTGATGCGGTGAGACTGTTATATAATTATCTTGAAACCCTGTACCTTTTCCTGGTTTGTTCACAAACAAAATGAGAATGGCAGAGAGAACTAAGTGAGGAAACAGACTGAGGGAGTTTTGTGCGTTACTGTTTTTATGAATGCACATGTGTGTAAAGAGCGGAAGGCACATGAGGGAGATTGATTAAATGTGGGCACATTCAGTGTGTCAGCAAAAGTGGAACTGAATGACTGTCTGCTTTAATCTGCAAAGCCATATATCGTAGTGCTTGGCAACTCAGTGGAAACCAACATTACATGGAGTGACATTGATCATAGATATCATAGTGGGGATATGTGCACGTGCCACTAGAATATGTGTTGCTTGTTTATATACACGTGAGAGGGAGAGAAAGAGACTTGCTGTGTCCTATTTGGCATTTAGATGACTGTAGTGAAAAGGTTGTGGTGACAGCTAGGCCTAAAATGGGCAGTGACACATGAAAGGCCATCCACGGCAAGAAATTAGATTGAAGGGGAAGGTTAATATCCTGTATGGGCGATTCATCACTAACTGGGGAGACGGGCAGTTAGCGCAGAGACACAGGGAAACCCACCACCATAACGAGATAGGGACAGCCTCAGTTAAATGAGGTTAGAGAGTGATATTAATATGAGCTTTAACCACCAGATTACATCATTGCCTAAAAATTGATTCACTGGGGAGGTACGCGGGAGGGGAACACACTGACATTCCTGTGCTATATGTGGTGCCGTTGATGAGGTATTATGATTCCTGGCTGTGTTTGAGAATATAGTTCACTGGAAAAGTGACGGCCTTCTGCCTCCCACTCACTCTCTCTGTCTCCCCCTGACTCAGACACAAACACACACACTCAACACAACAGATGATCAGGAACTTTAGAGACACACAGAAGGGTGAGCTTGTGATGAATACTTCATCTATTTTAATGGCCTGAGAAAGCACAGGAAGATGTCAGGCTCTAGTGAAGCGAGACATGGACTTTCACTTCAAACAGCTCCATTGCGCACAAGGTTGGGGGGGCGGGGCAGACAAGGACGGCCCCATACCTGGCAGGGGCCGACGTGGGCAGCAGTGCAGCGCCTGTTTACTGTGAGTGACAGTAATAGGGATCCACTTAAGGACAAGCGTAGCTGTGTCAGCCAGCACGGCCAGCTGGCAAGTGGCTGATCTGCAGTCCTGTTTAATGATCCACATCGGGGTCGGGCCAGGGTAACATGAGGAGATACACAAACGATACCTGGCCTTTTCTCAAGCCCAATGCGGGAGAGCTGGCTCGTTCAATTAGTTAACATACAGTGTGGAATGATTGTAGGTGTTGAAGATGGATTACTATCCTTCACCCCTTTTTAGGCAGCTGTATACAGAGAAAGTTTACTTGCCCTCGTATTTAACTTTTATTGGTAATTTCTCAGTTGTTCCCCAAATGAATTAATCACTACATTTAAAACCAGGAAGGTGACTCACATTCTACCTCACTGGTAAACACCAAAGTCCAAAATGTTACTCTCCTTTTGGGCATCAGTGATAAATGAGGTAAAGGAAAACATCAGTGTTAAGAAACAAACAACTTTGACCAATTATGGACACAGCATGTGGACCCCCTTGGACCCCATCTGGTTTATTATGGTATCATTTATTTCAATTCTATGTAATCAAGGGAAGCTCTGCAAGGGAACTATTCCGGTTTGGGGTTATTTTTATTGATGTACACGGTAATTAGCTTGGCACTCGCTACTGCCTGTGGTTTCTGTTGAATGAAATAAAGCTGGGCTCCTCAGAATACCACCGCTAAGCTAGGAGAGGACAAAAGTTTAAACTAACAAAATTCAGACTGAACAGACTCTATAGAGGCTGGATCAAAGCAAACCCAGGACTCAATCCAGAATGTTTAGGCTACAATTATAGTGACATGTGCTAGACTCTGTACTCCGATTGGTTTCTTTGGACAAGGCCTCTAACCTTTCATTTAGGAGTACATGGGCTAGGTCTGAACGCATCCAGTTTGCGGCTGTCTCTGACCCCGGTGGCATTGCCATGAAAGTTAAATATTGTCAAATCATGTTTAGTTGTTGACTGATGAAACTTCTGTAGCCGGCCCGTTGGCACGGCAAGCAGACTGAATCACTTCCTCATCCTCTGCCATTGCTACTGATTCCTCCATAAACTTCCAGCAGCATTTCAAAAGTACGCCTCTGGCTATTTAATCTGAAAGACTACAAATAAAAGATTGGGACTCTTTGACAGGAAGGAAAACACAGCTGCGGAACTTAATACTTATATCTTTATAGTTGTAGTATCTTTAAAGTACTCTTCCTCTGACCTCCCTGCCTTCCTCCATGAACATTTAACACCTCGTCATCTTCTTTTTCATGATGCTCACATTCCTCAGCTGTTTCCAGATGGTGACTGTGGAAACTCCACCATGTGACTCAGACTTCTGATCTCACTGTTAGAGACATGGTGTGGGTCCATATTGGAGACCCAGCCCAAACACTGACTAGTACCTGGTTAAATATAGTCCCAGGCCCTTGGAGAGCACAAAGCAAGCCTCTATTATGGCATCACGTGGCAAGTTGTTTTTCACCTTCATTTAGCAGAAAAGACAGAGAGAGTAAATGACACAGTGTGAGACTAAGATGGCATCTCCTCCTTGTTTGAGTCACCTGCCCGTCATAACATCAAGGCCCAGTCAGGAGGTCAAAGACTGTTATGCATGCCCCACAGGACCCCTGAGCGGGGAGGAAAATTAGGTTGTACCCTGCAAGAGCCATGTACATTTTTTAAGTTCACTGATAAGATAACGAATGTGTTGGGGTCTTACTGTACGTTACACCTCTCTCTGGTCATTTCCCATTAAAATCAACATATTTATGTAGTTAGTTAGTGGAAAAAAGGGAAAATGTCCTGCACCCAATTTGTTTGTTGCTAAATGTAAATGTTATGCAGCTATGACTCAGCTGATCAATGTGTCTCCTGTCCTCTATTTCTAGGTGGCTATCAAGTCGATTCGGAAGGAGAAGATCAAGGACGATCAGGACATGGTTCACATCCGACGAGAGATTGAGATCATGTCATCCCTTCGCCACCCACACATCATCTCTATATATGAAGGTGAGGGTTTGCTGCAGAAACTCACACACATGACAGTTTATACCCGTGAATTTGCCTTGAATGCACATAAACAAAAACCTGTCCCAAAATTCACCCCTCACTCAGCTCATTCAGCACTTGTGGCCAAGCTGCAGGATTGTCATGTTATGACATGCAGATGTCATAATAAGACCGGGACTACAGCTCTGGGATGTTATTCATCTTCTTTTCTCTGTCTGGCTGCCTTGGCCAGTAAAAGTCTGGATGGCTTTTTGCCGGTGTGCATCTGGATCTCTCTTAATGTGTGTGTGTGCACGTGTGCGCTTGGAAGTTCGTGTGTTTAAGAGCGGTGGTATTCTAAGGGATTGCCTCTCCCACATCTAAGAGGTCCCATCTCTTGTCTTCTCTGGTCTTGATCTCAGGGCCAGACATCTGCTGATACTTAGAGAAAGGCTGCAGCTGGGATCCAGACTGTACTTGTGTGTGTGTGTGTCTTTGCCCAAATGTGTGTCTGCATAAGTCCTTGTGTATTTGTGTGAGCCTGTGTGCATGGTTGTGTGTGTGTGAAGCTAGGGAGACACTGCGTTGACCTTAGTCACCCAGGCCTGCACCCTGTCTGACTCTGACCCGGTGCTATGCAGAGGGAGGAAAGGCCTTAAGCCTTTTTTTTGGATAAACATCATATATCCAACCCAGGAAGCAACTTTCTAAATATCAAAGCCTTCAAGTCAGGCTTAAACGGCTCCTTTTTTTATATGAGCCCTTTTGAATGACCTTCATTCCACTGGAAGAAATAAATAGATTGGAATAAATGCTGAGTGTAAAGGTTGAACAATTCCCATTGAATTCTTTCAACATATTGCTTGCAATTAATCAGCTCTTATGATGTAGTCTGGGCCTACAGTACATCTGGGCAATTAAAGTCACAAGGCCGCCGCAGTGTGGGTCGGTTTCATATGATTTGTGACTCGTGACTATTTTTATGCCTGTGTCAACATAGCAACAGTTTCTATGCCCTTTTCAGGATAGCTGCCCTGGCACAATGGCAGCCAGTTGTGTGCCACTGCCCGAAGTGGCTTACCCACTGTTCTTTGTTCAGTGTCAAAGTCCCCAGGTTGTTATCAGAAAGAGAATCGGTGACAAACACTACTATTTGTCATGGGAACGTGCCAGAAGTCAGCTGGAGATCTGAAGTGCAGCCAAGTTTAATGTGTTTTAGATTAAAAGAACACCCAGTTTATAAACTCCAAGGAGTCTGTATGGTGTTCCTATGTGTGCTGCCTTCCTTTATATGGAGCCAACTCCACCAACAAACTCAACCAGACTCATTGGTCTCACTCTTTGGTGTTTCTCCTCAAACCCAGCGTTAACTGTTGTGGCCTGGCCTCCGCCCGGCCTTCCTTTAGAGATATATAGGAGGCCCGAGATCTGTGTATCCGGCAACACCCTCTTCAACAGCCCCTGCTAACTGCCTTGTGTGAAGCAAAGCTGAACCAGATGTGTGTGTGAAGATTGATTTGTACCACTCCCTCAAATTCTGCATCCATCAGCAAGCTTTGCGGGGCATTTAAAAGCAGATTTCACTCTTCACTCCTAGAGTGCCCACTTTTTTAAACCAAAATAGTCGGACAAATTGTCCTTTCTACACATTTTTGAATGAGTCAACCAAACAATATGTAGCATGTTAATTAAAGAGCTTTAGAGGTGGTGATAGACACATTTTGTTGCCTTGGGAAGGAGCCAGACTGACGGTTTTCCCCTTTTCAAGGCTTAACGCTAAGCTAAAACTGACTGGATGCTTGCTGTAGCATCATATTTGGTGTACAGATATAATAGTCATATTGATCTCTTAATCTCACTTTCTGCAAGAAAGCCAATTAGTGTATTTCCAACTGCGCTAAAGGAGAGAAGTGGAAATAAGAAAGAGATATAAAGTTTGAACAGACATAAAACCAACCATCCTGCGGAGAGCGAAGAGAAACCATTTTATTACCACATTCTCAAGACGTGACATAAGCCCTGATAGTAATTAGTATCATATGTTTTGGTAGCTCAGTTCAGTAAATAATAACAAATTAAATGATTAACCTGTTGATTGTTATCTGCGTAAAAATACCTCAATCAAAAAGTGTGGAGTTTCCAATGCTTGCTTATTTATTGCTTGCATCAATAGTACTTTAATACCCTTCACTTCATAGTACTCTTCTTGCACTGCACGCAGGCTTGCAACACTGTCTATCATTAGGGCAGGCAATAAGACAATAGGTGCTAATAGTTTAGAGGTGAGGGCCCGACCTGTGAACAGAGCCTGTCGCCTGGCAGCGAGGCTGCAGTGGTGGCTAGTTTACCCAACAGGCTGTAATAAACCCAAGTTATGTAAGCCAGGTAATTACTTTACCACCATGGGTCAAAGGTAAATGGGAGTGCACGCTGAGAATTGGCTCTCCAAGCGCAACCCCACCATGGATCGCCGTGAATGTCACCCCAGGTCACCACTCTGTCCACCAATCAGAGAGCCGGCTCTCTTCTGGCCTCCCTGGTGCTTCCCAAACAGCCAGACAGTCCCAATCAGGAAGCATTACCATCACTCAGCAACTGTGTGTTTTTGTCGAGGATTATATCTCTAAAAGGACCCTGGGAGGTGGGGTGAGGAAAGTAGTGTGACAAACTATGAAGGTGCTCACTCAAGGGTGCAGAAAGCAGAGGCCCTCACCCCCGGTGACCCTGCTGTGTGGGAAAATCAACCCGCACAATACCGAGCAACATGGCTGACTGTGTTGTTGTCATCTCCTCAGTGTTTCCTTCTGTCCCTCTTTCTCTCTCCTCACCTCCCTGCCTAACCATTTCATTCCCTTCTTGCCAAGGCGAAGGCGCTGGGAGAGAAGTATGTTGCCAAGTTAAAATTATACACCAAAAGGCTAAATACTGACACAGAATTACACGTTTGGTGACTGCTGATGGATAGGAATGCAATACAATGATACAACTGTAAGAACGCTACTTTCTCCAGTCACCAGATGTGTACCAAGTCGGCATTCAAAAAGTCAGTTTGTAGATTAATTTCCCAGCTTTCTTACTTTTGATTTGCGCTAATCAAATAACATTTCTGTTCAGATGATAAGCAGTAGATACAATATATTATAACTGCTATGACTTTAACAAGTAAACAAAAAACACAGGACATGAATATATCTTGGCTTCCTTTATTATTCAAACACAGAAACTCATGACTCAGTCTGAGAACAACAAGAGGACGCTCTTACCCTTGCTGAGTAATACATTGCTTATTCTATTATAAATATAAGACACATTCTGCTGCGAGAAGGGAAGATTGTGCCGTGTTGCCACAATAAACTATTGTACAATCATGTATATGATATGGACAGTCAGTAGGGTGGTTAAGAATGTGGGAGTGGGTTGTGAAATGTGCTGACATGATGTGAATTTGAAGTGTTATACGTCAAGGACATCACCTGACACTATACTATAATACCCAAAACTGACTTTCTCTCCATGAAATTGTTCCTGCTTTCTCTCTGTTTCCACTTCTCTCCACCTCACTCTGGTCTCTGAGGGGTGGGCTTGATTAAGTTAACAGCCTCTCCCTGCAATGTTGTGAAGGAGCCAGACACATGAGGTGGGGTTTGGTGTGATGTAACCCTGGGAGAAATGTAGAGATGTAATGTGCTCCTCTGGAATTTGTAGTCCGGCTCCAAAACTAGAGGAGGGGGGGGGTGACTGGTTTATTCGGGTTTTCCATAACATTGTTCATTATGTGATATTACTATGAGAGAAAGAACCTGGAATGACTTGTGAGTTATCTGCCATTTCACTTGCTGTTAATACAGATGTATTTTTCCTTAAAGTAGATATTAAGGATTGCTTTCTTATAATTTTCAGTGTTTGAAAACAAGGACAAGATTGTGATTGTGATGGAGTACGCCAGCAAGGGCGAGCTGTATGACTACATCAGCGAGCGCCGGCGCCTGAGCGAGCGGGAGACGCGACACTTCTTCAGACAGATAGTCTCCGCCGTGCACCACTGCCACAAGGTGAGAAAACCCACACCACACTATACATAGAGAAAAAGCACGCATTTTTATTTTTGTTGGTCACCTAAGTCTCTCTTTGCCTCACGCACACACATCCAGACTTTGTTTTCCAGGCCACAGCATGCTTACTGTAACATTAACCATGCACCTCCAGAGTCAGCTATACAGCCAGTTAATCTGCGGGCCCTACATAGTATGCTTTTCTTGGCGCTGGTGTAAGGGAGTCATCTGTTTCTGAGTGAAGATAGAATACAGGCCAGTTTAATTCAGGCTTACACTCAGATTTCAGTGCACCAAACAGTCCCTAAATTAATTCTGTCCTCATCAGTTGACACTCTGACGGATGTCCCAAGATACTCCTGAAGCTTTTCCCCAGAGATTTAGCTCCCGCCACGCCTCCCATGTCAACCTCTGATCCACACCTCACTAAACCCCAAGGTCCCAGGGCTTGTTTGGATGGGCTCCCCTCGTGTCATCCGCTACCCAGCTGCAGATAGGGATGATGTCATAGCCACTCAGATAGGAGAGTCCCAGACAGCCATGAATGATGAATCATCACCACCAAGCACAACCTCCCACCGGGTGGGGTGGTGTGAGTCACTGACACAACAAGCAAACAACCACATCTTCTTTGTATCCACCAATGATAGTCATGAGAACATGAGCTTCCTGCCAGGCAATAACCAATAGGAGATGCCCTGCGGAGCACAGCCCTGGGGGGTGGTGTGATGGGTGAAGTCACTCCTCCGCATCTGAGCTAGGTTCAGCCTGTCTGCATACCACATGTTAATTCCAGGGTTTTAAAAAAAATCAGGCATGGTTGTTTTTTAATCCCTGGATGTTGTGAGAACATCATTCATACAGGGTGGTAATTACAGGCTAATGTTTATATGACACATGTGAGTCGACTTAAAAAGAAAATTACAGCAGATGTCAGCATAAAGACCCTAGAGGGGACAAGACCAATTAAAGAGTACTAGACCAACAGGCTGCCTTGATTTCCCCCGAGAGCCACAAGCTAGCCTTGTCGGAGTAAATCATCGCTTAATACAATGGACTGTTTATTATTTGGAGCCATTTCTGGTGAATAATGAATCGATACATGCATCAATAACAGCTTTGTTTTTCCCTCATTGTTTTTCAGAATGGAGTGGCCCACAGGGATCTGAAACTGGAAAATGTGCTACTGGATGAAAACGGTAATATTAAGGTAAGTTTGCCCATTGATCTGTGATACATCACCTACAGGACTATACAGCACAACCACAAATGATCTTTGTGTGAGGGATTCAAGCTCACATGTATACCCCTGTTTCCACAGATTGCTGATTTTGGACTGTCCAACCTCTACCATAAGGACAAGCTGCTGCAGACCTTCTGTGGCAGCCCGCTCTATGCTTCACCAGAGATTGTCAATGGGAGACCTTACCGTGGCCCAGAGGTGAGGCCCAGTGAACCAAACAATGACAATGGCTTAAACCCCAGCTGTTTGTGTGTGAACTTCATTTCTAGGACACAATTTCCTTTTATCTATTCATCATCACCATTGTCCTCCCTAGCTGTTAAATGTGGTACTAACCTCCCAGATTGCTCACCTTAATTAGCTTTTATCTCTATTATCTCACGAGTGATTATCATCATTACATATGCCATACACAAAGAGGTGGATAGGCTTTATTTTCTTCTTCTTTGATGGGATTACTGTTAGTAGCTATTCAAAGGGAGGTCTCTCTTGCAACTCCACAGTTGGTCAGCTCAGATACTGTCTGCATCCCTTTCCTATCCTCCCCTTCCTAAAATGCCTTGGTCCTTTGAAGTGAGGAACTGGAGGATAGTTTTTCCTCACTTTCTCTTCATCTTAATGGGCTCGGAATGATCCTCCACAGCCTCAAAGAGACGCTCATGGTCAGAGTAACATAGTTTTGGGGAGAGAAAGAGTAAAAAAAATTCTCCCCAAAGCCACTTATCTGGCAATTCCAGGCTCAGTCTGAAGGGCGTCGTCTCTGAAATTGCATCAGTTACATAAAACAAAGCAACATACCGGGGAAAAACTTGCATTTTTAGATATTCAAGTCCAACCATTCAATTTAGCGTAATTCACTATAATTTCCTCCAGAGTGCTAAAAGCTACAGCAGTCCGATTGCAATCGAAATTATACAAACCCCGTTGGGGTGAGGCCACAAATTACAGCAAACACAAGCAACGAAAATAGAACACAACAATAGTGCATGCCCCGTCTCGCCCTCGGGAATCGACCAGTGGCAAAAAGAGAGAGAAACACATTCTTGATGTGGGTCCAGAAGATCCTTTAGAGGAAGTACACAAGCTCTTTAACTGGCCATATCTGATTTCCTCTTCCTAGACTATGTCTCGGAGCTTTAGCTACCATCAAAAGCACATTCCTCAGGACAACTCATCATCCCTTAACCACAGTCAATACACACACATACATTACATTTCCCTCTCACACACACACAGCGAGACAGGTCATCTGCTGACGACTCAATGGCAGCGTGTCTCTGGCGAGTCATCAGGGGCCGTCACAGCCCTGCTGGTCTCATTATCCGGGTCCACTCCCACCACTTCCCACGTGGCTCTGCATCTCCTCATGCCCCAGACACAAAGTCTTATGTAACCGCTTACTTAGGAAGCCACATTGCATTAGGTTGGTGGTCAGAAAGTGCTTGCTTCTTCTTGACAGAGCAGGAGACGGTGAGTGGGGGGAGGGGGAGGGGGGGGATTTATCTGTGGAAACAAGCCATTTCCCACCAGCGTACAAGCATTTTGTCATTGTTATTATATGAAAGAAATGCAAGAAAAGCACTGTGAAAGCTCTTTAACAGAGATGTTCTTGTGTGAAAAACTGATTATGATGCTTATTAATGTCAATGTCAACTCAGCTGATGGTCTGAAGTTCGACATTTGGCAAAACTGCATTTTTAATTGAATAGCATCAAATATAGCACCATTTTTTGTTTTATTGTCCTACTGCGTACAGTATGCCTGTTTTATTTGATAGGCAGTGTGTGTGATGCATATGATGAAGTAGTTTCTAACCAGAATATTTGCTTTCTACAGGTGGACAGCTGGGCTCTGGGGGTGCTGCTGTATACCCTGGTCTATGGGACGATGCCATTTGATGGGGGAGACCACAAGAACCTCATTCGCCAGATTAGCAACGGCGACTACAAAGAACCTACTCAGTCCTCAGGTACTGCGGGAACCTCTGTTTGTATTTCTACTGCTTTTTCCCATGGTCAAAAAACATTCCTGATCCCACTGCCCTTTATAAAACTAAATCATAAACTATACTTGCAAATCCAGTTCAGCTGCACAGCAGATAGTCAGAGGTAAACCATTCGTCAGATCCTGAAACCATTGACCCTTGTCTTTCTGTCTATAAATTGTACAGCACTCACTTCTTTATGTGAATTCCAGAAAATACTTTAAGGTCTGTGGGATGTTGGTCCATAAACACTTGAATGGAATATGGATCCAACCGCTGTTAATGCACAACATGTGGAATCTGCACAATCCATTAAGCAAAATGCTCTTTTTGCCCCGTTTTGTTGACAGTATAAAATAACTCAATGATAGTTCCTCAGCTACTGAACTGTCATACTACCTGTTGATTTTTTGTTACATATTAACCCATTACATTTAAGTAAGACTGAGGAGTAATTGGTTCACAAACTCAATTATATAATAGGAACTTGAGGCACATTTCCATTCAAAGTTCATTATTTCTCAGGAAAATTACAAAAAAATATGTTTTAATGGCCAAAATAATCTTAAATGTTACTAAACTAATGAAACTCACATGTGGGGAGTTCTGTCTCTGCCCTGGGTTGTTGTGTTATTTCACTGAGGATGCATTATTGTGGTTTAAACTAAACAGTGGAAAAATAACATTTAGCAACTAATAGTTTAAGTAAGGGCTATTTTCTTTTTTCAGATCTTTAGTTTTAAATGAATACTTGTAACTTTTTTTACATACTTAATTATTCTTATGTCATTTAAGATGCACATCAATCATGGGCAGTTCCAGGGTCTTTGAATTTAGACATTCAAAACTCAAACTCCACTTCTCTATTAAATACTCTCTTATACAGTACAGGTAAATAGACGTTTTGCTAAGTGGTGTATAACATCAGACGGCTTACAGTTTCTTCATGTTCTATTTCCTGCTAGATGCACGTGGACTGATCCGCTGGATGCTGATGGTGAACCCCGAGCGCCGGGCCACAATAGAAGACATAGCCAACCACTGGTGGGTGAACTGGGGCTGGAAGAACAGCGTGTGCGACTGCGAGACCCAACGAGACCACGGAGGCTCGCCCATGCTGGCACGCTTCATCGAATGGCAGAACCGCACTGAGCCACGTGGTTCTGGAGCCAAGGCTGCAGCCGCGCCCCAGCTGCTGCGTCAGAGGCCCAAGAAGTCCAAGAAGGAAAACGGCGAGGCAGGAGAGGCCCACTGTGGAGAAGAAGACAAGCCCGGGCTGAAGAGACCCAAGGGGATCCTGAAGACCAGGCTCACTGAAGAGCAGCGAGCCACCAGTCTGGAAGAAGCCGAGTCGGGCCAGGGAGCGCTGCCTCAACAAGCTGAAGGGGGAGATGACGCCTCAAGCCCAGATCAAGAAGAAGAAGACGAGCGGAGTTCGGGTGGAGGCTCGCCAGCTAAGATGGTGCCCTCTCTGCCCAGGAAAGGCATCTTGAAGAACAACCAACAGAGGGAATCAGGGTACTACTCCTCGCCAGAGCGCAGCGAGTCCTCCGAGCTTTTAGGGGGCGCCAGTATGTCTCTGCTAGCCACCTCCCCGCCAAGGAGAGCGATGGGGAGAAAGGGCATCTTGAAGCGAAACGGCAAGTACTCCACCTACAGCGGGCCTCCATCAGCAGCAGCGGTGGCTGGAGCCCTCGGCGAGCCTTCTCCATCAACCGACTCTGGTCTGTCCCGCAGTCAGAGCCGTCCCTCCAGCATCGTCGGGGAGGACAGCTCCGCCCTGTCCCTGTCGCCCAGCTCCCTCAGCGGGGCCGAGTGGCATTCCTCCACCCCCCACCTCCGCCCAAACATCAGGGCCTGCGTCTCGGCTGAAAACCTGCTGCAGCTCGCCAACTTCAAGGGCTTCCAGACTGCCCCACCGCTCCAGGGATCCAAGTTCAGCCGTGGCTCCAAAACGAAAGGTTCCCCGGGGGACAACGGCAGCTTCTCCCTGCTGGGGGACCTGGAGGACATGACTCAGGTGTACCAGCAAGCCCTGGACATCAGCGGCAACCTCACCTAACAGATGGGTGGCAGAGAGAATCCAACATGACTGTGTGTGTGTGTATGTGTGAAAGGAGACAGGTGGCATTAACGACCAGTGTGTTGCTGGGATACACCTTTTGGGAAGTAGTGGTTTTCCAAATGGGCCTGAAATCTTGATGAGATGTCTTCGCACATACACACACACTTAGGTGCACTTCTCTGGCCAGAGGGAAATCCAGTTAGGGTTTTTTGAACCAGAGAGAGGAGCTGGCACGAGAATGCCACCCAGTCGGCTTTCTTGGCCCGCCCATAGACTTTGCTGTGTTCAACATGTTTACATATTCAGCAAGAAGGCAAGTTAGAATCACAAACGCAGCAACCAGGTTGGCTCTCCTTGTACCACGCATTCTGAGTTTAAGTTTACACGAGCACCTTAAAACTCACGGAGAGCACATGCTTTTGTGATCTTTACTTCCTTTAAAAAAAAGAAAAGAAACAAACCAGGGTCTTGTTCCAAAAATAACTGACATTGCTGATTATTTATTAATATTTTTGTAGCTTCTCTAGTGCAAAACTGGTGGGTGCTGGCTGTTACTGGAAGAGTCTAAATCTCCAACTCTTTGTGTGGAACTGACATATATAATTATGTTACTCAGTGATGAGAAACATATATATACTCAGCATATATAACTGTGTCTGCGCTTGTAAAACATGCAGGCAAATATACTTTCAGAAAAGCGTATGTCCTATATATGTGTATGATACTAGGGAATATGTAGGAAGTGCCTTTTTTGATTCATAATACAAGATTATGTATGTCATTTCCTTAAAGTGGAGGGAAAAGCCAGGCCAACCTGTCACCAGTTGTGCTTTTTTGAAATGTTTTTTTTGAATGTGGAGAAACCCAGGGCCTTTAGCTCACAGCTGAATAGCTTTACTCTGTCGCGGTTCAAAGGTCAATCTCAAACAGTTGAGATCAAACAGTCTCGTCTCCTTCCCCCCTGCTCCTAGATTCACACACAGATATGCTAGGATCTACAGGCCCCCTCAGAAAGAACTCCTCTGTGTTCTTTGTCAGTGTTTAAGCCCATAGTTTGGGTTGTCAGCAGTTTAGGTGATTTTGTTGCATATTTACTGGCAGCACCCTAGATCTGGAGGGACTCACCTTGTGGGGCATTTAGTGAAGGGAGATGGCGCAGACACCATCTCACAGTCCTGGAATGTGCCTGGCTCTCTTAACCTTGGTTGTTTCACATTTCCAGGGCTACCAAATAGAACCGGCTGTTTAGTGAGATATTCAGTTTTCTTGTTGTTTGTTTAGCCAAAGACACATAAGGTGGTTTTCATTGTCAGACTAGTTAATATTTTACCCCTAAGCTCTTCAAAAGAGCTAGATAGGCTGGTTTGTTTAGCCTGCTGATGACACATTGAATTCCTCAGACAAAGGCTGGAGACGTGTTGGTGCTAGAGATCTCTATCAGCCCCGGCCCGACTCAGCACAGGTGGGTCTGCGGTCCGCACTCAGCCCTCCAGCTGTGTATACTAGTCCATTATGTCAACCAAGCACAATTAGCCAGCTATTGTTTTCATTTGAGAGTAAGAAAGAGGCAGTGTGTAAAGATTTATAGCTAGAGGGAGAAGAAAGGAGTTTTGAAAGAGTGATGCTTGGGAAGGTGCTAAGATAAGAAAGGACTTTCCTATTAAACACAGGAAAGGTCAAGGAGTTCGAAAAGTTGTTGAAGGAATTGTGAAGTAGAATAGTGAACGTAAAGAAAGTGAGTAGAAAGAATAGATGGAAAGTAGTTTGTTTTACACCAAAGATGTGATGAAGCTTTGGGATGATTCAGGGGACGGAGAAGTCTGAAGTTAATGGGATTCCTCTGGAATGTTCTTTGACTTTGGAATCCCCATTGGTGAATGAAATCATCCCCGTTTTAGCTTTAGCTCACGGTTGTTTTATTTTTCTTTTCAGCTTTTATTTGAGATGCCGGAGGCTGTTGGTACAGCTTGTCTTGAGGATCAGTCAGTGTGTGACTTCTGTGTCCTGTATGGCCTTAGAAAGTGTGTAACATTTTTCCAAAGCAGTAAAACGTGGGAAAACGATGACTGATATCCAAAATATGAAATGATGTAGATAAAACCATGCAGTAGACGACCCTGAGAGAAAAAGATCACATGTTGAATGTTTTCAGGTCCTCTAGTGTAAAGCAAAGGTCCTGGGTATGGATTCAAATGAAAGACCCATTGCGTATTATATTGCATTTTATTGCCTTTTGTATTGCCTTTTATTGTCAACTGGATTTACAGTGAGAAAATTATACTATGTTAGTATTTTTGTTTTATTATGCTTCTGTTTTTGATTTTCCAAAATATAAGAAACTTTATATTGCTTTATGTTATGGCAGAAAATACTTCTTTCCTTGAAGTATTATAATTTCTCTACAGAAATGGACAATTCTGATCTGAAATTGGTTAAGTCTCAGTTTTCTCCTGTTTTAAAACACTTGTGGGTTAGAGAAGCCCTTTAACAACCTCAAAATAGCACAAACCAACTACATTCATTGGAATAGAGCAAGTATATGTATTAATGTATCGATAGCCAACCATAAGAAAATTGCATTTCCACCTCTACCAAAGCAGAGGAGGTCCATAAAGCTGTAACAAAATCAGGAGGAAAAGGAAATAAAGCAATGGAAAGAATCTGACGATGATACTTAAACTCTGCCAAACTGGAAAACGTGGTGCATATCTGTTAGTTAGCAGAAAGTCTAATCATAGGAAAACTTGACTGGATATTGTTATGACAATAATGATAAGTTAGTATTGATATGTTATTTAAGTATTATTTTCGTTATGGCTCATTACTATTGATGGCTATTGCCACAGTTTTTGTTGTCTGTTGGTGATCCTGGACTGCCAAGGTGGATTAAGTTGCGTGCCTTCGGTATCTTTTATGAACTGTTTTTTGATAATGAAAATGATTATCAATCTGTTTTTATACTTGTATTTATTGGTGATTAAGCCATTTAATTTGTTGTTAAAATTCATTTTCATGCTTTTGGCCTGCTTTAGACTGTGTGTTGTGTCCAGGACATACTGCACAAAAAGTAGTTTTTTCGAACTAAAATTGTATCATCTCATTGTGAGGCAGCAGCCAAGCATGTATTTTTAAGATCAACAAATCAATAACAGTTCTTCAAATCCTGTAAAATGTCTTAATTCATCCATCTGGGTGTATTTCTACTCAACACGATGCCTCTGTTGTACTGTATCAACTCAATAAATGGATCTTGAAAGGAACAAGTGTGTTTGTTTATAGTTTTGTCATTTAAGTTTCAAAAGTTACAACATTCCCTTGAAGTGGATAGGGAAAAACTCCAGTAAATATAGGTATAAATTACTCTGGGGAGATAGCGGTGAGTATATGACGTTCATTTTGCAAGTACCCTACATCCCCTGTACAACAGTGTTATTTTGATCTGTAGATTTCAAGCCTGATTTCCTATGGCCGCTTTAAAACATTTTTTCTGATTTGACCCAGTGGTGGTCCGACTATTTTAAACAACTTTTCCCCGCCTTTCAAACACTTGTTCCTGGGTTATAGCCTGTCATTTATCTGGGATAAACAAATATTCCCAGAGGTCAGACTGGGACCGAACTACAGAAACAATACTGTCTTCTTAAAGTATGGACCCATGCAAAAACCAACTATTATTGGAGAGATGTCCTCATTTATTTTCCTTTTTAAGAATATGTGTCCCAAAAACCTACATGAAGGCATGAATGAGGTCAGCAGTGGTGCTCCACAAAGCAGAGGTTCTATTTTCATCCTTAGCTCTAACTTAATGAACATAATAATTAATGGGGGGAAAGACTGGGGTGAAAGGCCCACATTTGAAGATCAGGTCATTTTGAGTCAGTTTGAAATATTTAGTTAAAACCTCATGGCCTACTTTGAAGCAAAGCAGAGAGAATGTTCCAGTTTTAGGACTGAATTTAGCCGATGTTTCCACACAGACTCAGTCTTAAATTAACTAGGATTTTAAAGTGATACCCCTCACAAAATTGTTTTTTAAGCATTTCAAAGGCAGTCCCCTTAGGCTTAAAAGGTGGCTGTCATTCTTTTTTTAGTGTTGATCCTCACAGAGCACAGCACGTACTGTATGGTCAGCTTGTCGGTTACAATAAAGTTAATAAGTGGAAGGTTCTATCCGTTCCAACATGCATCAAAACAACCCTGATGGTAAAAGCAAACCTTTTGTTTAGTTCCTAACACAACATCTTGTGAAGAAGCTCATTAGTGGGCAAACACTTTGGTTTATGCACATTTGAGAGCCCACTTCCTGCACTTACATTGGTCGGATCTGGTT
Organism: Notothenia rossii; assembly: GCF_949606895.1. Lineage (NCBI taxonomy): Eukaryota > Metazoa > Chordata > Actinopteri > Perciformes > Nototheniidae > Notothenia > Notothenia rossii. Next base: position 11,730,694 of record NC_136903.1, on the reverse strand, counting down.
TGTTGCTTTGTTTATGAATGATGTCATTTTTGAGTGAGATGCTCTTAAACAACATTAACAATAACAAATGAACCAGATTGAGGTTTATCAGGTCATCCAACAGATGAGCTAAGACGGAACAGTTTTCATGGACGGTAAAGCTGCATGTGCAAGTGAACAAACTAATGTAGTGTGTACATGCACATTGAAACTGAAATACTTACAGTAATGATGGTTATTATCTATTTTTCATCAAAGCTCATCACTTTCTCTCCTTCTCACTCTCTTTAATCTTCATTGGCTCACAACAAAGGGGCGCTGACTCCCTGGTCATTTCTACACTTATCCACTATTAAAACTGGCCAATGTTGGAATAGACTGTCTAAAAGAGTGTTTTCATAAAAGAAGAAAAGGACCTGTGTTCGCACCAGGATCCAGTTGAACATAGTTAAAGTAAATTATTCTGTAAATTAGTTATGTGACAAAAGTATTGATATTACATCTTTTACGAACATTGTTGATTTTTGGACCCAGCACACCTGCTGGTAATTACTAAAACAGTCTCTGGAGAACAGCAATTATATTTTTCATAAGAAAACTGACAGATTCAAACAAACAGCAGCAGACAACATGGAGCAGAGAGCAGAGTTCGTGCCTGACTGGGGGAAGAAGTAAGAGTGTCTGTTTTTAGGACTTGAAGAGTCAATTGATTGTCGAGGGAGAACATTGCTGCTGCCGGGTTAATTTGATCCACATTTTGCAAGGAGGAATGAGTGGGTGACTGGAAGCTTTTGCAGTCTTCCTGGGATTTGGTCCTGATGAGCAGGACAGCATCCCCTATCGACCTGGCCAGACACAAGCAGCAGGCCTTGAAAGAAGAAAACATCAAATACTTCAGCAGTATGGCACAGAGCAGGATTCAAGTTTCCTCAATCACACATTGGAACTGTTATCCGAAGTCTAGAAAATTGGCCTCTGTAAGCTTGTCTGGGCTATAAAAGTACCCTTTAAACCTCCTATTTAGAAAATCCCCCCTACATCAATGTTTATTTTTGTCACACTGACAGTGAATGTAAGAAAATTATATCAATCATTGTCTAAAGTCATTATTTCTTTTTGGGAAGTCTTCTGTAAAAGATCATTATCCTTGAAACAAGCGCATTTATCTTTTTTTTAATACAAATTCCAGTTGTCTAAGTCAGAGGTGAGCAAGAACAAACCTTCTACAATAATACAGTAACAACGTAATTATGCATCTATCTATATATGTATGGTTAGACATATCCAAAGACAAATACAGACAGTGTTGTGGAGAAAAGAAAATGTTTCTTTTGAGATTCCAACGGCTGCACCCCTGACACTGATAGGATCTGAGTTTCAAAGGGATTTTTGTATGTCTCCAGAACAATTTTTGCTTCACTTTTTGACCCTTAAATAAAGTCCAGCTGCTAGACCCTCTGAACTATTCCCTCTTTCACCGCCCTTCCTTCATATGCAGAAGGTGAGTCTGTTTGTCCCCGGAGGTGGGGGTTTATTGGTGGAGACGGCATACCCAACTGCACATTCAAAATGCCAAACAACCCCAGACCCCTCCCCAAAACCCCCTTCCGGTCTTTCTGTATGACCCCGACTCTATGCCTTGCAGATACGGAGATCTGCATAATGTTGGAGGATATAAGCTTTTCTTTACTACTAGCATGAAGCAGACTTTAAAAGAGGGCCTCTCTCTTCGAATCCCCCTCGAGCTGCAATCGGATAAAAGCTATCACACGCAGAGGGATTTGTGACATGGAATCTGAAGACATTTACACTTCACATCAGTTTACAGCTGTTTTTGTCTGCCGAAAAAACGACTACATAAAGTAGGGGGATATTCTGAAAATTGAGCAAAAAGCAGTGTGAGGACTTGGCGATGGTCAGTGCTGCCTTAGCGCGTCTGGCTGCTGTTGCAGGCAGGATGTTCCACAGTGGAGGTTTAGGGTGGCTGTTGTAAACCGAGCTGCCCGTTCATTGCAGGAAAAATAAACAGAGGGCCGGGCCTGAAGAAAGTCCTGAGTACAGTGGAGCATGTGTTCCTTTGCTTAGCTGACATATTGTTTTAGAAATAACAGTCTGAGAGGCTGCTTTCCATGCTTTTGCACACACACACACACACACACACACACACACACACACACACACACACACACACACACACACACACACACACACACACACACACACACACACACACACACACACACACACACACACACACACACACACACACACACAGACACACACACACACATAGACATACACTAAAATGCATGGACATATTCGCATATGCATGTTTTTATAAGTCCTCTTTCATTCTTTTTCGCTCTCGCAAAAAGCACTCACACAGGTTCCCTAACTCACAGCCCTGCAGGACTCCTTTTCCTCTGCGCCGCTGTGATAACATTGTGACTGGATATGGAATGGAATAAACCACCCTCCTTTCCTGCTCAGCTTCCACTCCTCTATCATTCATCCTCCATCAAGCGAGCCCCCCTCCGCACAAACAGCTCTCCATCCCTCTCCTGTCCAGATGACTATTTTTAGCGGCAGCGCTGCTATTCTGGAATTTGTTGCTGACTGGCTGCTGCTGGGTGTCTGGGCGGCGATCTCTTCAGGAATGTCTGGCCCTCTCTCAAACCACTCCAGAGTCCCAGCACAGGGCGGACGCCTCGGGGCTCTGATTACAACTTTAAGCCCGCTGAAGCTGTAGCTCACTTTTCCTCCAGCAGAAACACAAAGAGCGAGGGGAGAGAACTTTATCTGTCCTGTAACACTGATTTGCTTTTGTGCATGAATGGCCTTTTGTCTGCGTCTATGTGTACTTTTGTTCTTATATTAATTAAATCGTAAGGACAACATTCTGTTAAAACAGTCACTCCTCCAATTTGATCTCCAGAGAAACATATTTTAGGGTTAGAAACCAGGAAGCTTATCATACATACACGGGGGAAACAGCTAGCCTTGCTCCCATCATCAGCTAAAAAAACAAAATCTCTCTTTTGATTTTCATGGCAGAAAATTGTATATTTTTCCATCAAAAAACATACCAGTGTGAGTTAGTTCGATTGTTTACTGTTGTACTGGCATGCATTGCATTTCATTTAGCTGACGCTTTTTATCCAAAGCGACTTACAATTACAGGGCATTCTCCCTGGAGTAACTAAGGACTAAGTGCCTTACTCAAGGGCACACTAGTGGTGGTGTTCCTGGCGGGATTTGAACTCACAACCTTCCGATCTTCAGCCCACCTCACTATCCATGATTAGACCACCACTATCCTGCCTACTACCACTAACTGCATGACTGCAGTTTACTTATTTTTTTCAGTCCTAATGCTAAGCTATGCTAAGTGGCTGCTGACTAGCCTTCTGTCTTTTGGACAAACATGAGAATAGTATCCACCAGAACACAGAGGAAATGCGCTGTTGTCCCTGACTCAACTTCACCACTTGTGAAGTGTACAAGTATTTTGTGTATATTACGAAACTGTGGCATGCCGCAATTAATTGCATTGACTAAAACGTATTCAAATGGATTTGCTGATTGCCAGAGTCTATATGAAACAAAGGAACAAATAGTCACTAACCCAAATCTGATTTGAATCAAAAGAATCTTAGACGGATACAGCCCTGGGGTATGGTTAACGTTTTGGTCAATCTCCAGGAAATGAATGAAAGTCTATGCTTACGTTATTTGGTATGTTTGTTTGTGTGTGTGTGTGTGTGTGTGTGTGTGTGTGTGTGTGTGTGTGTGTGTGTGTGTGTGTGTGTGTGTGTGTGTGTGTGTGTGTGTGTGTGTGTGTGTGTGTACACTTGTGTTATGCTGCACTTGTGTGTGTGGTCCATGAAAAGAAAATAAGCAGCACTAGTGGGAAGTTTTTCCTGTCTTGGATCAGGCTTTAGGGGTTTCAAAGCAAAATTGTTTGCAGTGGGGAGAACGCCATCCAAGCCCACCTGTTGCTCATGATTGCATAGATCCGCTTGAGCTGGGCCTTGTCGAGAGACATACTGCAGTATGCCACTCAAAAACATCAATGGACCAGGCAGGCCCTTTCGTTCCACAAGATTACCCAAGCAGAGGTGATGTACTACTATACAAAAGTACATACATGCATGGCAGAACTGCTAAGCAATGGGAGAGATGCAATAGGCATTCATGATCACGTTTCTTATCTATCACCCAAACATTCAGAAATGACAGAACTATTTAAGAGAGTACTGCTGGCTTGTCATTTTCAGTAAACCCTGACTCTGTAGGACTTTCCCCTGAGGCAGCAATGTGTATCCACAGGGTGTATTTTACATGTGTCTCCATCATATTTAATGAGATAAACCCTGACCTTCCGTATGGCAACGAAAGTTCATCCGGTGAGGGAGTGGTTTCCCCTAGGCTAGGTGATTAGAACATGAACAGGAGGGTGTAAAACTAATATGATGGGACGCAGCCAAACTTTTTCAAACACATATTCACCTCTTGCCTCTTCAGAAGCACAGAGGAGGAAATGCTTCGATGGCATGTAACCCTTTCATTGTAAATCACTGAACTCTGTATCCTGCCGATCCCAGAGCTACTGATAAGAATTCCTATTACAAAACATCTTGTTCTTGTTAGTATTAGGATGTACACAGGCGAGTCTAAAAACTGAACAGTCAGCAGGGTGAGCATAAATGCAGCTAATTGGCCTTGGCTCCCAATAAGGGGATGTGGGTTTAGCATGAGTCTAGAAGAGTGGAGACTGTGAGGAAATCAGACGCTGTGGCCGAGCCATCCAGCTAACTGGTCTGTCAGGTAATTAAACGGCCTTCAGCAATCAGTATGAGTGCTGTCACTCTCTGGAGTGTCAAAGGCCGGAGCGAGGGCCGGGAAGCGAAGTCGCTCTTGGCTAAAGCTCAGAGATGTGTGGCCTGGCTGCTCTGGGACGCAATCCCATGGCCGCAGGGTTTTAGCATGGCTGGTTTTAGCTCATCCTTCAATTTGGTTTTTGTTTCGGAGGATTCTTTTTCTACCAACCCCCCCACCCCAATCCAATTCACCCATAGCTTTAAGTAGAAATACAGCAGAAAGGGCTGGATGGATGGATGTATCCCCCAGCTGGATAACATTCCTCTGGTTTCCACTTGTGTCTGCTTCTCCTTTTTATGGGTCAGTGTTTCTGTGATTAAAGTTTATTTTCCTTTTTCCCTTCCCTCTGCTTTTCCACTCTCTTTCCATTCATAGCTTTTTCCCTCTCTGTCGTTTTTCATCCGAATTTAAATAGTCCCCAAAATTGACTTGGGAAACTCCCGTTCAGTTTTGTCCTACAGCCGCTTCACCACCATTTTAAAAATAGAAACCACATTAGTGTCAACGTTTGTATATAGTCATTTGGAAGTTCAAGCTTGCACTTATTCTAGCCGCTTTGTAGAAGTGTTGAAACAACAACACTATGTTTTCCCTGTGTGCATTGGTGCTGCATCAAAACACTTTGCAGCGTCACCATCACACTTTCCCACACTGTCCCTTTTATCAATGTCTCTTCACATGGCCTTATCATCTATGCCAACTGACTGGCCATCCTCAATCTGGCATCACTCTGATTGATATGAGACTGGGTGGGACTCCTTGTCGTGCTTCCTCTTCCTCTACTGGTCTCCAGACGTGGCTGTTTCACACGGAGGGGGGGGCTTGATTAGACTTCAAGTGTGAGATGACAAAACAAAAAATACCATGTAATATCCGAGTATTGTAAAACATATTTTTCCAGACAAATAACCCATTTGCAGCATTGTGTCTAGAAGCTAGATCTTTGTATTACCAGAAAGCCAAACACACATTTTTGCTAGCAATTCCACCCTAAATTGAGATTTCAGCTCATCATTCAGAAATGAGGTTAATTAGTTTTTTACGCATCCTGTCAACTCATCTCAGAGAGTAATCAAATTCCTCCAGTCTCATGTTACAGCTGCTTGTTTGGAAAAGTACACCCTGTCCATTGCGTTAATCTTCTTGGTACAACTATTGTACATATGTCACCAGGAAGGTTTTTTTCTTCAGCTCACCTCTTCTACACAATAAGATAACTTGGTCGTAAAACCCTGGTCAACATTAATCCCTGTCAGGGTGGTCCATTTACCATTGTCCCTTTTTAAAAGGAAGAGGGGGAAAAAAAAACTTCCCAGGGGTATGTGGGGCCTGACATTCGCTATCCCATTACAGCCCACCTAAGACACAGACATGCACGTAAAACACCGTGAGACACAAGGTAATGAAGTGCTAACCACTGAGGTAATCGCTCTCGGGGCAGTGACCCTCTTTGTTCACTTCGTCTCCTTCCATCCGTGGTTCTCCTCTCACATCCCTTCTTTAAAAATGCTCATTTACGTTTACAATAGTCTGTCACTAACAACAGATTCCATCCGATAAATGAATATGGGTTTTTTGTCCCAAGTATGCTTGTGGGAATGGAGACAACTAGAGGAGGTTTTGTGGTTATGCTCATGATGAGGGGATTAAAATCAGCCTCGGGAAGATGAATACACGCTTCTTGGATTGATTTAAAAAGAGGAACATCCTACACTGATATAAAGGTCTGTATTGCCTGCCAAGACGAGGGGTGGAGAGGTTCTTTTGGGAACGGTTGGGTTTCAAATAAAAGCGAGTGACTACAGGTGAGTCCCGTTTGATGCTCACTTAGGGTGACATTTGGTTCGGAGCCCTATGCTTTTTCTTCTAGCCAAAGATACAAATCTCCCTTTGGCAGCTGCAGTTTTTGGCGGGGGGGTCGGCTGTCGGGGTGTCTTGTCTTAACATGGTAGATAGACTGGTGAGTTGTTCCTGAAAGATTCCCTGTATGAGTGATGGCCATCTGGGCCATTTCTCAGTATGTGTGTGAGGATGGTTTTCCTTTTTTTTTCTCGTCTCTTTTTTCTTCCTCCTAAATGGCAGTGAAATGTTAAAGGAAAACAAATGAAAAGATAGTGCTTTGAAAATGGATCCGTCCCAGCAGCCCTCCACTACCACCTACCTCCTGCACAATTTTGACCCCCTCCTCCTTGCACTTGTGCAGGCTTGACGAAAGAGTTTACCTCTCTTCGTCGCACGCAAGGTTGTGGGGAGTAGGGTGGGAGGGTTGGGGTAACATTCAAAGAAAAAATGTTGAGGGAGGAGAAAGGAATGATTCCAGCGAGAAAGAGAGAGTGATGGTTAGAAGAAGATCCATTTGAAGAGGCTAATGATAAAAAATGAAGAGAAGCTGGAGAGCAGATAGCAAGAGAATAAATGTCAGTGGAGTTGTAACGGGAGAGAGAAAGGATAAAGAAGAGGTTATTTGCTCTGGACAATTGAAGTTAGCTGAGGTTACAAATGGCTGAAGGAGGCAAGGCAAGGCACAGTCAAGATATTTTTTTTTCTGAGTTTTTGTTGCTGACAAAAGCTGCTTGCAACTGCCGAAAACAGGGTGGATGAGAGGGACATTTTGCTACGCTAAAAAGACTGTGTAGATGCTGGAAATGCAGAATCAGGGGATACTCACTAAAAGCAACACATTTGGCATGACAAAGATGAACCAAATATAAAAAGTGCAACATAATGTAACAATTTGTATTTTTGCAGTTTAGCACCCCTACAGAGTGCAATTGACCAAAACACAGTGAGTCAACAACTTTCACAACACAGCCAAACAACAAAGAACAAGTACACATGACATAGCAAGCCAGCTAAAACTGGGTGGCAGCGGCCATTTGAAGGATATCAGAGGGGAAATCAGAAACTATGATGCATTCTCCCCAAAATCAACTTAAAGCCTGATGCTCACCAACGTTAGACAGTGTGGGACTGCCAGTCACCATTTTCCAATAATAAATCAGTGAAGCATCAAATGGATTTTAAAGCTGTTTTTTTTTTAAGTTTAAGAGTGACATAATGTAGCTTTAATAAATAATAAAGGTTGAAACCATTAGCCGTCTTTGAAAAAAGAAAACAAGCCTACTCTACCCTCTATTACAAAACAATTATTCTGTGCTTAGCAGGCAGCTGCCATAACTTGTTCCTCTGACCACTGAAACATTTCACACCAAGACATTCACTACCTGACAACATCAAAGACAATAACTGACACGCACACACCTCCCACACGTCTCCTTCTCAAAACACAAATCTTTCATACGCTAATGACACGCTATAGTGGTGAGCTATGCACGGAGCAGGGTGGGAAAGATTAGTGAACTGACAGACATTCCTAGCAGCTGATGTCAACGTATTATCACCAAATATGCTCAATATGATGTGACGAACCAAAATATGAACCCCTTTGACAATGTGAGAGCTGATATGTTTGGACGAGGGTGGTCCCCGACTGGCTCACCCGGAGGTCAAAATCATAACTCCTGAGGTAGAAATTCCTCAGGCCTAGTCCAAGGAGAATCCCACAAAGGTGAGAGGTGGACCAGGAGTCTGGAAGCAATGCTAGCCAAAGGACTGTTTCACACAGGCCCACTGACCACAAGGGCACATTCCAGACATTCCAGCCTCCGACAGTGACGTCCTGGTGACTTTACGGAGGACAGATGCCCTCTTCACAACCTGTGTGGCAGAAAGCGGGGGAGTCTTTTGATATCATTGTTCTTTCCCACTTCCAGACAAGCTGTGGTTTGAACTCACGTGAATCACACTGTATGAGTCCCTGTGAAGCTCATTCATCAAAAAGTCACCAGACGTTTATTTAGATCTTAGACCAGAAAAATATCTTGCAGGCAGTTGCAGCTTCAAGGAGTCACGGTCAGATCATCTGAACTATGAAACATGTCAGAAAAGCTCATGTTAGAAAACCAAGAAGAGAATGACAATCAAAGTATTTTTACAACCAAAACTATACATATAAATGTTTTTTCTTATGACCTGTAGTGACACTAGATCCATTCAGGT